>NC_092413.1:228051541-228419958 GCF_040894005.1 Engystomops pustulosus | reverse complement strand
TATATGTGGTGTATATATAGATGTATATGTGGTATATATAGATGTATATGGGTGTATATATAGATGTATATGTGGTATATATATAGATGTATATTGGGTGTATATATAGATGCATACGGGTGTATATATAGATCGGGTTTATGGGGTGTATAAAAAGATGTATATGAGGTGAGATGTATATGGGGTGTATATAGATATGTATACGGGGGTATTTATAGATGTATATAGATGTATATGGGGTGTATATATAGATGTATATGGGTGTATATATAGATGTATATGTGGTGTATGTATAGATGTATATGGGGTGTATATATAGATGTATATGGGGTGTATATATAGATGTATATGGGGTGTATGTATAGATGTATATGGGGTGTATGTATAGATGTATATGGGTGTATATATAGATGTTTATGTGTGTATATATAGATATATATGTGGTATATATATAGATGTATACGGGTGTATATATAGATGTATATGTGGTATATATATAGATGCATACGGGTGTATATATAGATGGGGTTTATGGGGTGTATAAAAAGATGTATATGAGGTGAGATGTATATGGGGTGTATATAGATATGTATACGGGGGTATATATAGATGTATATGGGGTGTATTTATAGATGTATATAGAGGTATATGGGATGTATATATAGATGTATATGGGGTGTATATATAGATATATACGGGGTGTATATATAGATGTATATGGGGTGTATATATAATTGTATATGGGGTGTATATATAGATGTATATGGGGTGTATATATAGATGTATATGTGTGTATATATAGATGTATATGGGGAGTATATATAGATGTATATGGGGTGTATATATAGATGTATATGTGGTGTATATATAGATGCATATTGGTTTTATATATAGATGTATATGGGGTGTATATATAGATGTTTATTGGGTTTATATATAAATGTATATGGTGTGTATATATAGATGTATATGGGGTGTATATATAGATGTATATGTGGTGTATATATAGATGTATATGTGGTGTATATATAGATGTATATGGGTGTATATATAGATGTATATGGGGAGTTATATAGATGTATATGGGGTGTACATAGATGTATATGTGGTGTATATATAGATGTATATGGGGTGTATATATAGATGTATATGGGGTGTATATAGAGATGTAAATGGGGTGTATATATAGATGTTTATTGGGTTTATATATAGATGTATATGGGGTGTATATATAGATGTATATGTGGTGTATATATAGATGTATATGGGGTGTATATATAGATGTATATGGGGTGTATTTATAGATGTATATGGGGTGTATATATAGATGTATATGGGGTGTATTTATAGATGTATATGGGGTGTATATATAGATGTTTATGGGGTGTATATATAGAGTATATGTGGTATATATATAGATGTATATGGGGTGTATATATAGATGTATATGTGGTATATATAAATGTATATGGGGTGTATATATAGATGTTTATTGGGTTTATATATAAATGTATATGGTGTGTATATATAGATGTATATGGGGTGTATATATAGATGTATATGTGGTGTATATATAGATGTATATGTGGTGTATATATAGATGTATATGGGGTGTATATATAGATGTATATGGGTGTATATATAGATGTATATGGGGTGTACATAGATGTATATGTGGTGTATATATAGATGTATATGGGGTGTATATATAGATGTATATGGGGTGTATATAGAGATGTAAAGGGGTGTATATATAGATGTTTATTGGGTTTATATATAGATGTATATGGGGTGTATATATAGATGTATATGTGGTGTATATATAGATGTATATGGGGTGTATATATAGATGTATATGGGGTGTATTTATGATGTATATGGGGTGTATATATAGATGTATATGGGTGTATTTATAGATGTATATGGGGTGTATATATAGATGTTTATGGGGTGTATATATAGATGTATATGTGGTATATATATAGATGTATATGGGGTGTATATATAGATGTATATGTGGTATATATAAATGTATATGGGGTGTATATATCAGATGTTTATGGGGTGTATATATAGATGTATATGGGGTGTATATATAGATGTATATGTCGTATATTTAAATGTATATGGGGTGTATATATAGATGTTTATGGGGTGTATATATAGATGTATATGGGGTGTATATATAGATGTATATGTGGTATATATATAGATGTATATGGGGTGTATATATAGATGTATATGTGGTATATATAAATGTATATGGGATGTATATATAGATGTATATGGGGTGTATATATAGATATATACGGGTGTATATATAGATGTATATGGGGTGTATATGGGGTGTATATATAGATTTATATGGGGTGTATATATTGATGTATATGGGGTGTATATATAGATGTATATGGGGTGTATATATAGATGTATATGGGGTGTATATATAGATGTATATGGGGTGTATATATAGATGTATATGGGGTGTATATATAGATGTATATGGGGTGTATATATAGATGTATATGGGGTGTATATATAGATGTATACGGGGTGTATATATAGATGTATATGGGGTGTATATAGATGTATATGGGTGTATATATAGATGTATATGGGGTGTATATAGATGTATATGGGTGTATATATAGATGTATATGGGTGTATATATAGATGTATATGGGTGTATATATAGATGTATACGGGGTGTATATATAGATGTATACGGGTGTATATATAGATGTATACGGGTGTATATATAGATGTATATGGGGTGTATATAGATGTATATGGGTGTATATATAGATGTATATGGGGTGTATATAGATGTATATGGGTGTACATATAGATGTATATGGGGTGTATATATAGATGTATATGGGGTGTATATATAGATGTATATGGGGTGTATGTTTAGATGTATATGGGGTGTATGTATAGATGTATATGGGGTGTATATATAGAGGTTTATGTGGTGTATATATAGATGTATATGTGGTATATTATATAGATGTATACGGGTGTATATATAGATGTATATGTGGTATATATATAGATGCATACGGGTGTATATATAGATGGGGTTTATGGGGTGTATAAAAAGATGTATATGAGGTGAGATGTCTATGGGGTGTATATAGATATGTATACGGGGGTATATATAGATGTATATGGGGTGTATTTAAGATGTATATAGAGGTATATGGATGTATATATAGATGGTATATGGGGTGTATATATAGATATATACGGGGTGTATATAGATGTATATGGGGTGTATATATAGATGTATATGGGGTGTATATATAGATGTATATGGGGTGTATATATAGATGTATATGTGGTGTATATATAGATGTATATGGGAGTATATATAGATGTATATGGGGTGTATATATAGATGTATATGTGGTGTATATATAGATGCATATAGGTTTTATATATAGATGTATATGGGTGTATATATAGATGTTTATTGGGTTTATATATAAATGTATATGGTGTGTATATATAGATGTATATGGGGGTGTATATATAGATGTATATGTGTGTATATATAGATGTATATGTGGTGTATATTAGATGTATATGGGGTGTATATATAGATGTCTATGGGGTGTATATATAGATGTATATGTGGTATATATATAGATGTATATTGGGTGTATATATAGATGCATAGGGTGTATATATAGATCGGGTTTATGGGTGTATAAAAAGATGTATATGAGGTGAGATGTATATGGGGTGTATATAGATATGTATACGGGGGTATTTATAGATGTATATAGATGTATATGGGGTGTATATATAGAGTGTATATATAGTATATACGTGTGTTATTGGGTGTATATATTAGTATATGGGGTGATATATAGATGTATCAGGGGTGTATATATAGATGTATATGGGGTGTCTGTATAGATGTATATGGGGTGTATATATAGATGTATATGGGTGTATGTATGATGTATATGGGGTGTATATATAGATGTATATGGGGTATATATAGATGTATATGTGTGTGGTGTATAATGTATATAGGTTAGTAGCTTTGTATGGGGGTATATATAGATGTATATGTGGAAGATTATTTAGATCGGGTTTATGGGGTGTATAAAAGATGTATATGAGGTGAGCTGTATATGGGGTGTATAGATATGTATACGGGGGTATTTATAGATGTATATAGATGTATATGGGGTGTATATATAGATGTATATGGGGTGTATATATAGATATTACGGGTGTATTTGATGTATCAGGGGTGTATATATAGATGTATATGGGGAGTATATATAGATGTATATGGGGTGTATATTATAGATGTATATGGGTGTATATGATGATATGGTGTAGTCTAGAGTATTATGGGGTGTATATATAGATGTATATGTGGTGTATATATAGATGTATATGGGGTGTATATATAGATGTATATGGGGTGTATATATAGATGTATATGGGGTGTATATATAGATGTATATGGGGTGTATATATAGATGTATATGGGGTGTATATATAGATGTTATATGTGTATATATATAGATGTATATTTGGGTGTATATATAGATGCATACGGGTGTATATATAGATGGGTTTATGGGGTGTATAAAAAGATGTATATGAGGTGAGATGTATATGGGGTGTATATGATATGTATACGGGGGTATTAGCTGTATATAGATGTATATGGGGTGTATATATAGATGTATATGGGGTGCTAATATAGATGTATATGGGTGTATATATGAATGTATATGGGGTGTATATATAGATGTATATGGGGTGTATGTATAGATGTATATGGGGTGTATGTATAGATGTATATGGGGTGTATATATAGATGTATATGTGGTGTATATATAGATGTATATGTGGTATATATAGATGTATATGGGGTGATATATAGATGTATATGGGGTGTTATATAGATGTATATGGGGTGTATATATAGATGTATATGTGGTATATATAGATGTATATTGGGTGTATATATAGATGTATATTGGGTGTATATATAGATCGGGGTTTATGGGGTGTATAAAAAGATGTATATGAGGTGAGATGTATATGGGGTGTATATAGATATGTATACGGGGGTATTTATAGATGTATATAGATGTATATGGGGTGTATATATAGATGTATATGGGGTGTATGTATAGATGTATATGGGGTGTATGTATAGATGTATACGGGTGTATATATAGATGTATATGTGGTATATATATAGATGCATACGGGTGTATATATAGATGAGGTTTATGGGGTGTATAAAAAGATGTATATGAGGTGAGATGTATATGGGGTGTATATAGATATGTATACGGGGGTATATATAGATGTATATGGGGTGTATTTATAGATGTATATAGAGGTATATGGGATGTATATATAGATGTATATGGGGTGTATATATAGATATATACGGGGTGTATATATAGATGTATATGGGGTGTATATATAGATGTATATGGGGTGTATATATAGATGTATATGTGGTGTATATATAGATGTATATGTGGTGTATATATAGATGTATATGGGGTGTATATATAGATGTATATGTGGTGTATATATAGATGTATATGTGGTATATATAGATGTATATGGGGTGTATATATAGATGTATATGTGGTATATATATAGATGTATATTGGGTGTATATATAGATGCATACGGGTGTATATATAGATCGGGTTTATGGGGTGTATAAAAAGATGTATATGAGGTGAGATGTATATGGGGTGTATATAGATATGTATACGGGGGTATTTATAGATGTATATAGATGTATATGGGGTGTATATATAGATGTATATGGGGTGTATATATAGATGTATATGTGGTGTATGTATAGATGTATATGGGGTGTATATATAGATGTATATGGGGTGTATATATAGATGTATATGGGGTGTATGTATAGATGTATATGGGGTGTATGTATAGATGTATATGGGGTGTATATATAGATGTTTATGTGGTGTATATATAGATGTATATGTGGTATATATATAGATGTATACGGGTGTATATATAAATGTATATGTGGTATATATATAGATGCATACGGGTGTATATATAGATGGGGTTTATGGGGTGTATAAAAAGATGTATATGAGGTGAGATGTATATGGGGTGTATATAGATATGTATACGGGGGTATATATAGATGTATATGGGGTGTATTTATAGATGTATATAGAGGTATATGGGATGTATATATAGATGTATATGGGGTGTATATATAGATATTTACGGGGTGTATATATAGATGTATATGGGGTGTATATATAGATGTATATGGGGTGTATATATAGATGTATATGGGGTGTATATATAGATGTATATGTGGTGTATATATAGATGTATATGGGGAGTATATATAGATGTATATGGGGTGTATATATAGATGTTTATTGGGTTTATATATAAATGTATATGGTGTGTATATATAGATGTATATGGGGTGTATATATAGATGTATATGTGGTGTATATATAGATGTATATGTGGTGTATATATAGATGTATATGGGGTGTATATATAGATGTATATGGGGTGTATATATAGATGTATATGGGGTGTACATAGATGTATATGTGGTGTATATATAGATGTATATGTGGTGTATATATAGATGTATATGTGGTGTATATATAGATGTATATGGGGTGTATATATAGATGTATATGGGGTGTATATATAGATGTATATGGGGTGTACATAGATGTATATGTGGTGTATATATAGATGTATATGGGGTGTATATATAGATGTATATGGGGTGTATTTATAGATGTATATCGGGTGTATATATAGATGTTTATTGGGTTTATATATAGATGTATATGGGGTGTATATATAGATGTATATGTGGTGTATATATAGATGTATATGGGGTGTATATATAGATGTATATGGGGTGTATTTATAGATGTATATCGGGTGTATATATAGATGTTTATGGGGTGTATATATAGATGTATATGTGGTATATATAGATGTATATGGGGTGTATATATAGATGTATATGTGGTATATATAAATGTATATGGGGTGTATATATAGATGTTTATGGGGTGTATATATAGATGTATATGGGGTGTATATATAGATGTATATGTCGTATATATAAATGTATATGGGGTGTATATATAGATGTTTATGGGGTGTATATATAGATGTATATGGGGTGTATATATAGATGTATATGTGGTATATATATAGATGTATATGGGGTGTATATATAGATGTATATGTGGTATATATAAATGTATATGGGATGTATATATAGATGTATATGGGGTGTATATATAGATATATACGGGGTGTATATATAGATGTATATGGGGTGTATATGGGGTGTATATATAGATTTATATGGGGTGTATATATTGATGTATACGGGGTGTATATATAGATGTATACGGGGTGTATATATAGATGTATATGGGGTGTATATATAGATGTATATGGGTGTATATATAGATGTATATGGGGTGTATATAGATGTATATGGGTGTACATATAGATGTATATGGGGTGTATATATAGATGTATATGGGTGTATATATAGATGTATACTGGGTGTATATAGATGTATATGGGTGTACATATAGATGTATATGGGGTGTATATATAGATGTATATGGGGTGTATATATAGATGTATACGGGGTGTATATATAGATGTATATGGGTGTATATATAGATGTATATGGGGTGTATATAGATGTATATGGGTGTACATATAGATGTATATGGGGTGTATATATAGATGTATATGGGGTGTATATATAGATGTATACTGGGTGTATATATAGATGTATACGGGGTGTATATAGTTACATGGATCTCTGTGACCTCTAGTGAAGGTCTCTGGATGCTGGTTGGCTACAATGGAGCCTTATTTTCTAATCCTTGTTCTTATGACGAGGCAAAATTTCGGAAATAAAATAGTCACAGGGATCGAAACAATTTTGTCAGGAGTTACATAAAGTATTCCTGTTCCGACTTACATACAAATCCCACCTAAGAACAACCCCATAGAGCCTCCTGTGTGTATCCGGGGAGCGCCTGTACTGTACATAATCGCATCTCCACAGATTGTAACAAATTATAGAAACTAACTCAGAAAATTTATTTAAATATCATAAAAATAATTGAGTGGTCGGTCGTTCACCACTAGGGGGTCTGATCGTCGCCTCCCCCGTGGTGAGATATGAGAGACCCATAATGCACCACGGGGAGGCGACGCCTCCGTCACAAGGACATTTGTTTTATGAATTACTTTTCCATGATCACCATAATCTGTGGACATGTGACACTGTTGTCGGGCCGTGTTGTCAGTAGGGGAGGGGTGAGAGGCTCCTCTTGTCTAGGGTCAGTAATGAGCTGTATCTCTCCTGTATTGCAGTCTCCGGGCAGTGTTATCATGGCAGCCTATGGCACGCAGCGAAGAAATGAAACATTTCGAGAGGTACCAGATCTCTGGGGAGCACTTACCTCTCCTCACCTCTGAGCTACACAGAATACAACAATTATAGCAGAACTACACTTGGAATTTGGTGCCTCTGGGGTCACTGATACTAGGAGTAGTAGTACTGTGCTGTGCCCATATATACAGGATAGGAGTAGTAGTGCTGTGCCCATATATACAGGATAGGAGTAGTAGTACTGTGATGTGCCCATATATACAGGATAGGAGTAGTAGTACTGTGCTGTGCCCATATATACAGGATAGGAGTAGTAGTGCTGTGCCCATATATACAGGATAGGAGTAGTAGTACTGTGCTGTGCCCATATATACAGGATAGGAGTAGTAGTACTGTGCTGTATCCATATATACAGGATAGGAGTAGTAGTACTGTGCTGTGGCCATATATACAGGATAGGAGTAGTAGTACTGTGCTGTGCCCATATATGCAGGATAGGAGTAGTAGTACTGTGCTGTGTCCATATATACAGGATAGGAGTAGTAGTGTTGTGTCCATATATACAGGATAGGAGTAGTAGTGTTGTGCCCATATATGCAGGATAGGAGTAGTAGTGTTGTGCCCATATATACAGGGTAAAAGTAGTAGTACTGTGCTGTATCCATATATACAGGATAGGAGTAGTAGTACTGTGCTGTATCCATATATACAGGATAGGAGTAGTAGTACTGTGCTGTGCCCATATATACAGGATAGGAGTAGTACTACTGTGCTGTACCCATATATACAGGATAGGAGTAGTAGTACTGTGCTGGGTCCATATATACAGGATAGGAGTAGTAGTACTGTGCTGTGCCCATATATACAGGATAGGAGTAGTAGTACTGTGCTGTGGCCATATATACAGGATAGGAGTAGTAGTACTGTACTGTGCCCATATATGCAGGATAGGAGTAGTAGTGTTCTTTGTCCATATATACAGGATAGGAGTAGTAGTGCTGTGCTGAGCTCATATATACAGGATAGGAGTAGTAGTACTGTGCCCATATATACAGGATAGGAGTAGTAGTACTGTGCTGTGTCCATATATACAGGATAGGTGTAGTAGTACTGTGCTGTGCCCATATATGCAGGATAGGAGTAGTAGTGTTGTGCCCATATATACAGGATAGGAGTAGTAGTACTGTGCTGTGGCCATATACACAGGATAGGAGTAGTAGTACTGTGCTGAGCTCATATATACAGGATAGGAGTAGTAGCACTGTGATGTGCCCATATATACAGGGTAGGAGTAGGAGTACTGCGCTGTATCCATATATACAGGATAGGAGTAGTAGTACTGTGCTGTGGCCATATATATAGGATAGGAGTAGTAGTACTGTGCTGTGGCCATATATGCAGGATAGGAGTAGTAGTGTTGTGCCCATATATACCGGGTAGGAGTAGTAGTACTGTGCTGTATCCATATATACAGGATAGGAGTAGTAGTACTGTGCTGTGCCCATATATACAGGATAGGAGTAGTAGTGCTGTGCTGTGCTGTGTCCATATATACAGGATAGGAGTAGTAGTACTGTGCTGTGCCCATATACACAGGATAGGAGTAGTAGTACTGTGCTGTGCCCATATATACAGGATAGGAGTAGTAGTACTGTGATGTGCCTATATATACAGGATAGGAGTAGTAGTACTGTGCTGTGCCCATATATACAGGATAGGAGTAGTAGTACTGTGCTGTGTCCATATATACAGGATAGGAGTAGTAGTACTGTGCTGTGCCCATATATACAGGATAGGAGTAGTAGTACTGTGCTGTGGCCATATATACAGGATAGGAGTAGTAGTACTGTGCTGTGCTCATATATACAGGATAGGAGTAGTAGTACTGTGCTGTGTCCATATATACAGGATAGGAGTAGTAGTACTGTGCTGTGTCCATATATACAGGATAGGAGTAGTAGTGCTGTGCTGTGTCCATATATACAGGATAGGTGTAGTAGTACTGTGCTGTATCCATATATACAGGATAGGAGTAGTAGTACTGTGCTGTGCCTATATATACAGGATAGGAGTAGTAGTACTGTGCTGTGCCCATATATACAGGATAGGAGTAGTAGTACTGTGCTGTGGCCATATATACAGGATAGGAGTAGTAGTACTGTGCTGTGCTCATATATACAGGATAGGAGTAGTAGTACTGTGCTGTGTCCATATATACAGGATAGGAGTAGTAGTACTGTGCTGTGCCTATATATACAGGATAGGAGTAGTAGTACTGTGCTGTGTCCATATATACAGGATAGGAGTAGTAGTACTGTGCTGTGTCCATATATACAGGATAGGTGTAGTAGTACTGTGCTGTGCCCATATATACAGGATAGGTGTAGTAGTACTGTGCTGTTCCCATATATACAGGATAGGTGTAGTAGTTGTATTGTAGTACATGTCTTTTGTCTTTTCTCCAGGAACCTACAGTCTTCTTTCTTCTCTTGTCTTCCAGTTGTGTCAGCAAACATCTAACAAACTGAAAGTGGCGTTGGCAGTGATCCTTTGTATTCTAGTTCTGACTCTCATCGCTATTAGACTGGTGTTCCATGATCCAGGTATTGTACACAGCCTAAATTACATCAGGGGTGTGGGGTCTGTAGAGGGCAGAGGTCTTAGGATCATTCTGCAACACCCCTGCCAATGTATAGGCGAGATGGTAGTTGCAATTAGCGCCCTCTCCCTATCAGGATCTCTCTACTGAGTCTGCGCCACTAACCCAGAGGATAATGCAGGGAGATCTCAGGTCATCTGCAGCTTCTGCCTGGAAAGGCAACAGTTAAATGGGTGCAAGATCTTATCCAATTATGTGGCAGTATTGTAAGCTGGAGTGTGATTGGAGAGGTGCTACCACCTGACCAGGGGGAGCACATGGTCAGTCTTAGCTGGTCTAATCCCTAAGTGAAGAGAGAGGCAGTGTGAGTAGCACACCCCCAGTGCTGCCACAGATACCAATCCCAGGAACTGAGTCAGGAGACTCTAGCCCAGAGCTGCAGCTTCCACTATCCCAGCCAGCATCTACTACCAGGCTGGTGTACCATTCCTCCATGACCACTCCAGTACCAGAATCCGAATCTGCTGTTTGATCGTTTTGGCCGTTGCCTGTTGTTTGAAGTTTAACCCTTTCAGGACCTGGCCCTTTTTTGTTTTTTCATTTTCATTTTTTACTCCCCATGATCAAAAATCCATAACTTTTTTATTTTTCCATGTACAAAGCTGTGTGACGGCTTATTTTCTGCGTAACAAATTGCACTTCATAGTGATGGTATTGAATATTCCATGCCGTGTACTAGGAAGCGGGAAAAAAATTCCAAATGCTGTGAAATTGGTAAAAAAACGCATTTGTGCCGTCTTCTTGTGGGCTTGGATCTTACGGATTTCACTGAGCGCCCCAAATGACATGTCTACTTTAATCTTTGGGTCTGTGTGATTACGGGGATACCAAATTTGTATAGGTTTTATAATGTTCTCATACATTTAAAAAAATTAAAACCTCCTGTACAAAAATTTTGGGGGGGATTTCGCCATCTTCTGGCGCTAATAACTTTTTTATACTTTGGTGTACAGAGCTGTGGGTGGTGTAGTTTTTTGCGGATTTTGATGACTTTTACAATGTTATCAATTTTAGGACTGTTCGACCTTGTGATCACTTTTTATAGAATTTTTTAATTTTTTTAAATGACAAAAAAGTGCCATTTTCGACTTTGGGCGCGATTTTCCGTTACGGGATTAAACGCAGTGAAAAACCGTTATCATATTTTGATAGATCGGGCATTTTCGGATGCGGCGATACCTAATGTGTTTATGATTTTTACTGTTTATTTATATTTATATCAGTTCTAGGGAAAGGGGGGTGATTTGAGTTTTTAGGGTTTTTTATTATAATTTTTTTTTTTTAACTTTTTTTATTTTTATTTTTAGTACTTTTCAGACTCCCTAGGGTACTTTAACCCTAGGGTGTCTGCACGATCCTATCATATACTGCCATACTACAGTATGGCAGTATATGGGGATTTTACTACTCATACATTACAATGTGCTGATAGCGTGAGCCCTCTCCATGCACCCGCGGCCGACCCGTGACGTGCTATTACGTCACGGGTCGTGAACGGGTTAATAAAGAACTGTAAGTGGATTTACACAACGTTGCCTTTGTCTGATCCCTGGATAAGGCTGTTACCACCACGGGCTCCCCATCCATTACCCAGGGACCTATCTTACAGACACTCAGGGGTTGCCCCAGGGAGAACCAGTACATCAGCCTCTCCCTATATCATTTCTTGCACGCACCACATGCTGGAGACCTGCCAGGCTGTAGGACAGTCCTCCGGTCCCCATACCAAGCACCGTGACACTAGCGTGCCTAGGCCGCAACTGCCAGCCACTCCGATAGTCCAGGCCCCGGCTGTCTCCAGGCCCCAAGAAAAGGCTAGGCCCCGGTGGGGGATGTCACAATTCACATGTGGGAGATTTATTAATTATTCATATAATCAGTTCTGCCTTTGCTTCTTCATCAGATTCCAGCAATGAAGCCGACCAGGTGAGTGTCTTTGCTGTACGATGTATGGAGAGCGCCCCCTGTGGCCAGACCTATAGGATGTAATTAGAAAATGTAACATGAGGTGGTGTCTGTACCCTGTGCAATCATTATATCCTACACTAATGTCCGTCTCCTGTAGAGTGCACCCCCCGCCTACATCCCGAGGCCGGTCTCCAGCCCCAGAGGTAAGTGCACATAGTTATTTTACCATTGAAGCCTGTTCTCCTTTTTATTCCATATTTAATCAGAGATCCTAGAACTGGCATTGCACATGTTATGGGTTTGTTTAGATATTTTATGTAATATTGGATCGTGGTCCAATAATTTCTGCTTCCAACCCTAGAAAGCCTCTTTCCAATATACGGACATGTAAAAGTATCTGATGGAGAAGCCTCCTCTCTATGGTATAAGGACAGGGAGAAGTATCGGATGGAGAAGCCTCCTCTCTATGGTATAAGGACAGGGAAAAGTATCTGATGGAGAAGCCTCCTCTCTATGGTATATGGACAGGGAGAAGTATCGGATGGAGAAGCCTCCTCTCTATGGTATATGGACAGGGAGAAGTATCGGATGGAGAAGCCTCCTCTCTATGGTATAAGGACAGGGAAAAGTATCTGATGGAGAAGCCTCCTCTCTATGGTATAAGGACAGGGAGAAGTATCGGATGGAGAAGCCTCCTCTCTATGGTATATGGACAGGGAAAAGTATCTGATGGAGAAGCCTCCACTCTATGGTATAAGGGCAGGTAGAAGGATCTGATGGAGAAGCCTCCTCTCTATGGTATAAGGGCAGGTAGAAGTATCTGATGGAGAAGCCTCCTCTCTATGGTATAAGGACAAATAGAAGTATCTGATGGAGAATCCTCCTCTCTATGGTATGAGGACAGCTAGAAGGATCTGATGGAGAAGCCTCCTCTCTATGGTATAAGGACAGGTAGCAGGATCTGATGGAGAAGCCTCCTCTCTATGGTATGAGGACAAATAGAAGTATCTGATGGAGAATACTCCTCTCTATGGTATGAGGACAGGTAGAAGGATCTGATGGAGAAGCCTCCTCTCTATGGTATAAGGACAGGTAGAAGGATCGGATGGAGAAGCCTCCTCTCTATGGTATAAGGGCAGGTAGAAGGATCGGATGGAGAAGCCTCCTCTCTATGGTATAAGGACAGGGAGAAGGATCTGATGGAGAAGCCTCCTCTCTATGGTATGAGGACAGGTAGAAGGATCTGATGGAGAAGCCTCCTCTCTATGGTATAAGGACAGGTAGAAGGATCGGATGGAGAAGCCTCCTCTCTATGGTATAAGGGCAGGTAGAAGGATCGGATGGAGAAGCCTCCTCTCTATGGTATAAGGACAGGGAGAAGTATCTGATGGAGAATCCTCCTCTCTATGGTATGAGGACAGGTAGAAGGATCTGATGGAGAAGCCTCCTCTCTATGGTATAAGGACAGGTAGAAGGATCGGATGGAGAAGCCTCCTCTCTATGGTATAAAGGCAGGTAGAAGTATCGGATGGCGAAGCCTCCTCTCTATGGTATAAGGGCAGGTAGAAGGATCGGATGGAGAAGCCTCCTCTCTATGGTATAAGGGCAGGTAGAAGTATCGGATGGCGAAGCCTCCTCTCTATGGTATAAGGACAGGGAGAAGTATCGGATGGAGAAGCCTCCTCTCTATGGTATAAGGACAGGGAGAAGGATCTGATGGAGATGCCTCCTCTCTATGGTATGAGGACAGGTAGAAGGATCAGATGGAGAAGCCTCCTCTCTATGGTAAAAGGACAGGTAGAATGATCTGATGGAGAAGCCTCCACTCTATGGTATAAGGACAGGTAGAATGATCTGATGGAGAAGCCTCCTCTCTATGGTATAAGGACAGGTAGAAGGATCTGATGGAGAAGCCTCCTCTCTATGGTATAAGGGCAGGTAGAAGGAACTGATGGAGAATCCTCCTCTCTATGGTATAAGGACAGGCAGAAGGATCTGATGGAGAAGCCTCCTCTCTATGGTATAAGGACAGGGAGAAGGATCTGATGGAGAAGCCTCCTCTCTATGGTATAAGGACAGGGAGAAGGATCTGATGGAGAAGCCTCCTCTCTATGGTATAAGGACATGTAAAAGTATCTGATGGAGAAGCCTCCTCTCTATGGTATAAGGACAGGTAGAAGGATCTGATGGAGAAGCCTCCTCTCTATGGTATAAGGACAGGTAGAAGTATCTGATGGAGAAGCCTCCTCTCTATGGTATAAGGGCAGGTAGAAGGATCGGATGGAGAAGCCTCCTCTCTATGGTATAAGGACAGGTAGAAGTATCTGATGGAGAAGCCTCCTCTCTATGGTATAAGGACAGGTAGAAGTATCTGATGGAGAAGCCTCCTCTCTATGGTATAAGGGCAGGTAGAAGGATCTGATGGAGAATCCTCCACTCTATGGTATAAGGACAGGTAGAAGGATCTGATGGAGAAGCCTACTCTCTATGGTATAAGTATAGGTAGAAGGATCTGATGGAGAAGCCTCCTCTCTATGGTATAAGGACAGGGTGAAGTATCTGATGGAGAATCCTCCTCTCTATGGTATAAGGACATGTAGAAGGATCTGATGGAGAAGCCTCCTCTCTATGGTATAAGGACAGGGAGAAGTATCTGATGGAGAAGCCTCCTCTCTATGGTATAAGGACAGGTAGAAGGATCTGATGGAGAATCCTCTTCTCTATGGTATAAGGACAGGTAGAAGGATCTGATGGAGAATCCTCCTCTCTATGGTATAAGGGCAGGGAGAAGGATCTGATGGAGAAGCCTCCTCTCTATGGTATAAGGACAGGGAGTAGGATCGGATGGAGAAGCCTCCTCTCTATGGTATAAGGGCAGGTAGAAGGATATGATGGAGAAGCTTCCTCTCTATGGTATAAGGACAGGTAGAAGTATCTGATGGAGAAGCCTCCTCTCTATGGTATAAGGACAGGGAGAAGGATCTGATGGAAAAGCCTCCTCTCTATGGTATAAGGGCAGGGAGAAGGATCTGATGGAGAATCCTCCACTCTATGGTATAAGGGCAGGTAGAAGGATCTGATGGAGAATCCTCCACTCTATGGTATAAGGACAGGTAGAAGGATCTGATGGAGAAGCCTCCTCTCTATGGTATAAGGGCAGGGAGAAGGATCTGATGGAGAAGCCTCCTCTCTATGGTATAAGGACAGGGAGTAGGATCGGATGGAGAAGCCTCCTCTCTATGGTATAAGGACAGGGAGAAGGATCGGATGGAGAAGCCTCCTCTCTATGGTATAAGGACAGGTAGCAGGATCTGATGGAGAATCCTCCACTCTATGGTATAAGGACAGGTAGAATGATCTGATGGAGAAGCCTCCTCTCTATGGTATAAGGACAGGTAGAAGGATCTGATGGAGAAGCCTCCTCTCTATGGTATAAGGGCAGGTAGAAGTATCTGATGGAGAATCCTCCTCTCTATGGTATAAGGGCAGGTAGAAGGAACTGATGGAGAATCCTCCTCTCTATGGTATAAGGACAGGCAGAAGGATCTGATGGAGAAGCCTCCTCTCTATGGTATAAGGACAGAGAGAAGGATCTGATGGAGAAGCCTCCTCTCTATGGTATAAGGACAGGTAGAAGTATCTGATGGAGAAGCCTCCTCTCTATGGTATAAGGACATGTAAAAGTATCTGATGGAGAAGCCTCCTCTCTATGGTATAAGGACAGGTAGAAGGATCTGATGGAGAAGCCTCCTCTCTATGGTATAAGGACAGGTAGAAGTATCTGATGGAGAAGCCTCCTCTCTATGGTATAAGGGCAGGTAGAAGGATCGGATGGAGAAGCCTCCTCTCTATGGTATAAGGACAGGTAGAAGTATCTGATGGAGAAGCCTCCTCTCTATGGTATAAGGACAGGTAGAAGTATCTGATGGAGAAGCCTCCTCTCTATGGTATAAGGGCAGGTAGAAGGATCTGATGGAGAATCCTCCTCTCTATGGTATAAGGGCAGGTAGAAGGATCTGATGGAGAAGCCTCCTCTCTATGGTATAAGGACAGGGAGAAGTATCTGATGGAGAAGCCTCCTCTCTATGGTATAAGGACATGTAGAAGGATCTGATGGAGAAGCCTCCTCTCTATGGTATAAGGACAGGGAGAAGTATCTGATGGAGAATCCTCCTCTCTATGGTATAAGGACAGGTAGAAGGATCTGATGGAGAAGCCTACTCTCTATGGTATAAGTATAGGTAGAAGGATCTGATGGAGAAGCCTCCTCTCTATGGTATAAGGACAGGGAGAAGTATCTGATGGAGAAGCCTCCTCTCTATGGTATAAGGACATGTAGAAGGATCTGATGGAGAAGCCTCCTCTCTATGGTATAAGGACAGGGAGAAGTATCTGATGGAGAAGCCTCCTCTCTATGGTATAAGGACAGGTAGAAGGATCTGATGGAGAATCCTCTTCTCTATGGTATAAGGACAGGTAGAAGGATCTGATGGAGAATCCTCCTCTCTATGGTATAAGGACAGGTAGAAGGATCTGATGGAGAAGCCTCCTCTCTATGGTATAAGGACAGGTAGAAGGATCTGATGGAGAATCCTCCTCTCTATGGTATAAGGACAGGTAGAAGGATCTGATGGAAAAGCCTCCTCTCTATGGTATAAGGGCAGGTAGAATGATCTGATGGAGAAGCCTCCTCTCTATGGTATAAGGACAGGGAGAAGGATCTGATGGAGAAGCCTCCTCTCTATGGTATAAGGACAGGTAGAATGATCTGATGGAGAAGCCTCCTCTCTATGGTATAAGGACAGGTAGAAGGATCTGATGGAGAATCCTCCTCTCTATGGTATAAGGACAGGGAGAAGGATCTGATGGAGAAGCCTCCTCTCTATGGTATAAGGACAGGGAGAAGGATCTGATGGAGAAGCCTCCTCTCTATGGCATATGGATAGGTAGAAGGAACAGGAGGGTCTTGCAATACGTCTATAGTGGGCCTTGTGATGACCTATTCCCCTCATGAGGTCATGGCTGATCATGTATGTATATTGGAGGGTTGGTAGATTGTGGTTAGGGCATGTATCTGGCTGACCGGTATGGTGGGTATGGGGCAGCTGTAGTCTGTGACGCCTGATGTCTCTTAGTCTGATGGCTCTTGTGGACGCTGTCTTCTTCTTAGGACCCGACCTCCTCTGTCACAAGGACTTTGCTTCCAGTGCTATTTTATCCTTTTGTGTTGCAGGTAAATGTGAGGTCCACAAGTGGCTGGAGACGTTCTATGGCAGTGTGGAGTACTGCAGGAGACGAGGCTCCAGACTCCTGACCGAGAAGGACACAGAGGTGCGGGGGAGGTGCATGGTCCTCTATACACAGGGCTGGGAGTCTGTCGGGATTTTCATGGTCTTAGGTCGGCTGTAAATAATGCCATGGCCGACTATGAGCCTACAGTGTCCTAGTCCTCTCATCATCCAAGAGAATTCCATATTATATCAAATTTACACAAGGTATAAGAGGGGCATTGTATTACATGACCAGGGATGGAATTCAAATTAACAACCGGCTCCATACATTGGGAGTAAAAAGTCTGCGTTTAAACTATTCTCTTCCTCCCTAGAGATAATTATTATGTACCTATAGTAGCCAAAATAGTAACAGGGCCCCCCTAATTAACCAATATAGTAACATTACCCCCTCAGTATCCAATATATGAACAGTGCCTCTATAGTAGCCAATATAGTAACAGTGCTCCCACAACAGCCCATATAGTAACGGTGCCTCTACAGTAGCCAATATAGTAACAGTGCCTCTACAGTAGCCAATATAGTAACAGTGCCTCCACAGCAGCCAATATAGTAACAGTGCCCCCACAGCAGCCAATATAGTAACAGTGCCCCCACAGTAGCCAATATAGTAACAGTGCCCCCACAGTAGCCAATATAGTAACAGTGCTCCCCACAGTAACCAATATAGTAACAGTGTCTCTACTGTAGCCAATATAGTAACAGTGCCCCCATAGTAGCCTATATAGTAACAGTGCCTCTACTGTAGCCAACAAATTAATGGTGCTCCCAACATAGACAATATAATAATGATGCACCCACAGTAGCCAATATAATAACAGTCCCCGTCCCTCTATCGACAATAGCCAATATAGTAACAGTGCCTCAGAAACAAAAATAGTAACAGGACCCCATCAGTATCCAATGTACTAAAAGGGCCCCCAAATTAGACAATATAGTAACAACATTCAGCTACTATAACTAATATAGCAACGGTGCCCCCAGAGTAGCCAAAATAGTCACATGGCCCCACAGTAACCAATAAAGTAACAGTGCCCACAGTGAAACCAATATAGTAACAGTGCCCATCGCTGTAACCCAAATAGTATCAGTACCCCCACAGTAGCCAGTATAGTAACAAGATCCCAAAGTCGCCAATATTGTAACAGTGCCCACAGTATCAATATTGTGACAGTGCTCCCTTAGCAACCAATAGAGTAACAGTGTCCCCACAGAAGCAATTCGAGTCACAAAGCTTCACAGTAGCCAAAATAATAGCAGGACCATCTCAGTAGCTAATATAGTAACAGAAACCTTCAGTGACCAATAAATTAAATTAAAATAAATTAACTGCTCTCCCCACAATAGTCAATATAGCAATAGTGCCCCCACAGTAGCCAATATAGTAACAGTGCCCCACAGTAGCCAATATCATCATTAACTAATGCCCTACGGAAGCCAATATCATCATGGTGCCCAACAGTAGCCAATAATCACAGTGCCCCACAGTAGCCAATAATCACAGTGCCACACAGTAGCCAATAATCACATGCCCCACAGTAGCCAATAATCACAGTGCCCCACAGTAGCCAATAATCACAGTGCCACACAGTAGCCAATAATCACAGTGCCCCACAGTAGCCAATAATAACAGTGCCACACAGTAGTCAATAATCACAGTGCCACACAGTAGCCAATAATCACAGTGCCACACAGTAGCCAATAATCACAGTGCCACACAGTAGCCAATAACCACAGTGCCACACAGTAGCCAATAATCACAGTGCCCCACAGTAGCCAATTATCACAGTGCCCCACAGTAGTCAATAATCACAGTGCCACACAGTAGCCAATAATCACAGTGCCACACAGTAGCCAATAATCACAGTGCCCCCCACAGTAGCCAATAATACAATTGTATTGAGGGCATAATTGCAGGTATTGATGTCATCTTGGCTGCAGTTTACATTCCTCTGCTGTTCAGTTTCTACGTATTGATATTTGCCTGGATGTCCTATGTGAATAGCAGCGACAGCAGGCAACGTGCCAAACGATCCCTTACAGAGGTAGGATACTGGGAGTGCTCTTGGAGAGGGAACCACAGGAGTCTGATCACTACCCTGGATGCAGGGACAGGCTGGGATGGAGCTGTGTCCAATGCTGGAAGCTGCAGCTTTTATCCAGGAATGGATCAGTGTTAGCCCTGAAGGTGGACTGACACTCTATAGAGCCCCTGAGGCCTAGGAGGCCTGTGGTCAGAGCACAAGCTCTGGGGTGTTGCTTCTCAGTCAGAAGCTGGGTCTCCAGAGATCTGCTCTCTTCAGAAGTTTCTGGAACTCTCTCTCCTCCCCTGACTAAGGCTATATTCACACTGCCGTTGCCCGCCCGTACCGTACCATAGCGGGCAACGGCAGTGCACGGGGACAGGAGGAGGAGGTGAGCGCACGGCGCCGTATTACGGGAAAAGATAGAACAGGTTCTATCTTTTTCCCAGGTACGGATCGGTACCGTACCGCTCCCGTAGGGTGCCGTGCGCCCATTGCTGCCTATGGGGGACGTATATCAGCTGTATATACGTCGGCCATATATACGTACCCCATACGTTAGTGTGAATGTAGCCTAAGGGTTTAGTTACTCCCTGGTCAGGTGGTCTCCTCCTCCAATCACACTCCAGTTCACAATTAAGTGCATTGAGGCATATCATTGGATGACAACAACAAATAACATTTAACCCTTGCCTATCCAGGCAGAATCTACCACTGCACAATGACCTAAGTATATGTGTAGTGTCCTGCAAAGGAGCTGATCAGACTGTCTACGAGGGGAACACACATATTAGGGGCTTATTCACAACAACTCCTCTGCCTTGCATTGTGTCTCAGAGTGCAATGCGTTTACATGCATACACATAAATACATATACATACACATACATATAGATGCACATACATACATACACATACACACAAACAATACAGTTTGTATTTGAATTGTGCTGTGAAACGCTATTTATAGGCTGCAGGGAGGAGCCTACCCAGATTGCGCTTACACTGAAATGCTTGCGTTTCCAAACACAGTTTTAAAGACAATGGGGGTCATTTACTAAGGGCCCGAATCGTGTTTTAACGGCGGGTTACCCAAATGTTTCAGTTTTGCGCCGATTTTCCCTGAATTGCCCGGGTTTTTGGCGCACGTGATCGGATTTTGGCGCATCGGCGCTGGCATGCACGCAACGGAAATCGGGGGGTGTGGCCGAACGAAAACCCGACGGATTCAGAAAAACCGCCGCATTTTTTTAAAAAAAGTGTCGCTGGACACGCGCTTACCTTCACCCAGCAATGGATCGTGAACTCCGGCAGACCTCGGCTGACTTCAGCACAGCAGCGACACCTGGTGGACATCGCAGGAACTGCCTTAGTGAATCGCCGGAAGACCTGAATCCACCGCAGAGAACGCGCCGCTGGATCGCGAATGGACCGGGTAAGTAAATCTGCCCCAATGTGTGACCACAACCTCAGGATATATTCCCACGTAGCAGTGAGGTGGAGTTCAGAGCACATTAAAACAGTAACAAGTTTTACTAGGAGTTTCCATGGTTTTGCTATTTCTGCAGCTAAAACATTAAAAAATCATCATGTACATACAGTTTACATATACAATAACTTATTACTAACCTACCATATAATACACACACACATACACATGCACTCACAGCTGATACACACACACATACACTTACAGGTGATACATACACTTACAGGATACACACACACACACTTACAGGTTACACACACACACTTACAGGATACACACACACATACAGAATACACACACACATACACTTACAGGATACACATACACATACAGGACACACATACACTTACAGAATACACACACACACACACATACACATACACTTACAGAATACACACACATACACTTACAGGATACACATACACTTACAGAATACACACACATACACTTACAGGATACACACACATACACTTACAGGATACACATACACATACACTTACAGAATACACACACATACACATACACTTACAGGATACACACAAACATACACTTACAGAATACACACACATACACTTACACTTTCAGGATACACACACACATACACTTACAGAATACACACACACACAGCTGATACACACACATACACTTACAGGTGACACATACATATATAGACTAAGCTTCCATGATGGATGGCAGCACACTCATGGGGAGAGAAGGAATTCATATTGCGAATAGGCGGGGGTGCACAGTTTAGCAGCAGCAGGACCTTACCTCTTAGTCAGGATGTGTCTCCCCCTCCTCTTTGACACGACTGCAGCAGGAGCCCCTGGTGTAGTGTGGAGGTGATAATCAAGGTGTTCATCACAGCACAGGTGACAGCGGTGGTAAGGCCAGATTGTAGTGAGACCTACCTGCTGCAGCCCACAGTTCAGGCAGCGTGGGGTGGGCGGCCATGGTCCCTTCTGGAGCTTCTACCGACTCCGGTAAGGCCCACAGTCCTGCCTCTTCCCAGCTCAGCGAGCCGGCTATATATATAACATAGCCGGAATCCAAACCCTGGATATATCATTACATAATGCATTACGGCCACTTCATACAGGTTTCCTGTGTTTTACAGACTCCGCCCCCTTGTATTATTCCAAGGGAAGACTTCTGGGCAGCTCCTCAGAGAAGGTAATGTCCCCCATTATTGTTTTATTGAGAAACATACATCAGCATTAGCAAATCAAGGAATGTTCAGAGCTAGATACATTGTCATTTGTAGATAAAGAGTTTATGTCATTAGCAAATAAACAACTAGAAAATATATAAAGGGTATGTACATGGCGGAGCCAAGACAAGTGAGGGGGGGAGGGGGACATGGAGATGCAGGAAGGGAGATGGGGAAGAGATGGGAGGGGGGAACTCATGATAACTCCTAGATTAAGGTTGCAACATCCAAGGCCCGTAGGATGTTAGAGAGGGATCACACCAGCAATCCACACTTTCCCAAAGGCAGAGATCCTTGTGTTTTGTACAGTGGTAGTGGTGTGCTCTCTATCCCCCTATATCCTTGTACAGTGGTATAGCCCTGCTCTCTCCCCCACCCCCTATGTACTTGTAAAGTAGTAGTTCCTGCTCTCTTTCCCCCTACATACTTGTACAGTGGTAGTGGCCTGTTCTCTATCCCCCCTATGACTTTGTACAGTGGAGAAACCCTCCTCTCTGCCCCCCTATGTCTTGTCCAGTGGTAGAGTCCTCCTCTCTGCCCCCCTATGTCTTGTCCGGTGGTAGAGTCCTGCTCTCTGCCCCTCTATGTCTTGTCCAGTGGTAGAATCCTGCTCTCTGCCCCTCTATGTCTTGTCCAGTGGTAGAGCCCTGTTCTCTGCCCCCCTATGTCCTTGTACAGTTGTAGTGGCCTGTTCTCTATCCCCCCTATGACCTTGTACAGTGGAGAAACCCCCCTCTCTGCCCCCTTATGTCTTGTCCAGTGTTAGAGTCCTGCTCTCTGCCCACCTATGTCTTGTCCAGTGGTAGAGTCCTGCTCTCTGCCCCCCTATGTCCTTGTACAGTGGTAGTGGCCTGTTCTCTATCCCCCCTATGACCTTGTACAGTGGAGAAACCCCCCTCTCTGCCCCTCTATGTCTTGTCCAGTGGTAGAGTCCTGCTCTCTGCCCCCTATGTCCTTGTACAGTGGTAGTGGCCTGTTCTCTATCCCCCCTATGACCTTGTACAGTGGAGAAACCCCCCTCTCTGCCCCTCTATGTCTTGTCCAGTGGTAGAGTCCTGCTCTCTGCCCACCTATGTCTTGTCCAGTGGTAGAGTTCTCCTCTCTGCCCCCCTATGTCTTGTCCAGTGGTAGAGTCCTGCTCTCTGCCCCTCTATGTCTTGTCCAGTGGTAGAGTCCTGCTCTCTGCCCCCCTATGTCCTTGTACAGTGGTAGTGGCCTGTTCTCCATCCCCCCTATGACCTTGTACAGTGGAGAAACCCCCCTCTCTGCCCCCCTATGTCTTGTCCAGTGGTAGAGTCCTGCTCTCTGCCCCTCTATGTCTTGTCCAGTGGTAGAGTCCTCCTCTCTGCCCCCCTATGTCTTGTCCAGTGGTAGAGTCCTGCTCTCTGCCCCCCTATGTCCTTGTACAGTGGTACAGACTTGATCTCCAGGCCCTTTTTTTTCTTGTACAGGTGCTGTATAGTTCTGCTCTCTGGCCCCCTATGTATTATACAGTGGTAGAGTCCTGCTCCCTGCCCCCCCCATGTCTTGTCAGTGGCGTAGTCCTGCTCTCTGCCCCCCCCCCATGTCTTGTCCAGTGGTAGAGTCCTGCTCTCTACCCCCTATGTCTTGTACAGTGGTAGAGTCCTGCTCTCTGCCCCCCCCCATGTCTTGTCCAGTGGTAGAGTCCTGTTCTCTGCCCCCGTATGTCTTGTCAGTGGTGTAGTCCTCCTCTCTGCCCCCCCCCCTATGTCTTGTAAGTGGTGTAGTCCTGCTCCCTGCCCCTCCCCCATGTCTTATCAGTGGGGTAGTCCTGCTCTCTGCCCCCCCATGTCTTGTCAGTGGTAGAGTCCTGTTCTCTGTCCCCCTATGTCTTGTCAGTGGTGTAGTCCTGCTCCCTGCCCCCCCCCCCCATGTCTTATCAGTGGGGTAGTCCTGCCCTCTGCCCCCCCCCATGTCTTGTCATGTCAGTGGTAGAGTCCTGCTCTCTGTCCCCCCCATGTCTTGTCAGTGGTGTAG
The DNA here is from genome assembly GCF_040894005.1 of Engystomops pustulosus. Taxonomy (NCBI): domain Eukaryota; kingdom Metazoa; phylum Chordata; class Amphibia; order Anura; family Leptodactylidae; genus Engystomops; species Engystomops pustulosus. Next base: position 228,394,937 of record NC_092413.1, on the reverse strand, counting down.
TCCTCCTCTCTGCCCCCCCCCATGTCTTGTCCATTAGTAGAGTCCTCCCCCCTGTATACCGCCTCTTGTCCTGTGACTATATGGCGCTATAACACGATGCTGGTGACTTTCTCTTGTAGGAGCGGTGACGAATGCTTCATCTATAACACGTAGCACGGGTTTATCCAGATGGACTGTCTCACCCAGCGCTGGTTCATATGTCTGGAGAGCGAGATGGCGGGAGATGATGAAGGCGGGAGATGATAGAGACGGCGGGAGACGATGGAGAAGGCGGGAGATGATGGAGAAGGCGGGAGATGATGGAGATGGCGGGAGATGATGGAGATGGCGGGAGATGATGGAGATGGCGGGAGATGATGGAGATGGCGGGAGATGATGGAGATGGCGGGAGATGATGGAGATGGCGGGAGATGATGGAGCTCCATAGTAAAGTGTTTTATTGTGTCTATTGATTTGTGTTCTGTTGGACCTAATGCGGCACATTTACTTACCTGGTCCTGCCGCATTCCCCGATCCGGTCGGTCCAACGAGGATGAAGTCCGATTCACTAAGAACGTGCCCCGATATCCTGCATGTGTCCCTTCCCCGCTCAGGTCCCCGGAGTTCACCTTTTTCTTCCTGGTGCATGTAAGTGCATTGTCCGTGTATAATGCGCTGTGCGGGGAGTCACTAAGATCCTGCGCCCGATATCCTGCATGTGTCACTTCCCCGCTCAGGTCCCCGGAGTTCACCTTCTTCTTCCTGGTGCATGTAAGTGCATTGTCCGTGTATATTGCGCTGTGCGGGGAGTCACTAAGATCGTGCGCCCGATATCCTGCATGTGTCGCTTCCCCGCTCAGGTCCCCGGAGTTCACCTTCTTCTTCCTGGTGCATGTAAGTGCATTGTCCGTGTATAATGCGCTGTGCGGGGAGTCACTAAGATCGTGCTCCCGATATCCTGCATGTGTCACTTCCCCGCTCAGGTCCCCGGAGTTCACCTTATTCTTCCTGGTGCATGTAAGTGCATTGTCCGTGTATAATGTGCTGTGCGGGGAGTCACTAAGATCCTGCGCCCGATATCCTGCATGTGTCGCTTCCCTGCTCAGGTCCCCGGAGTTCACCTTCTTCTTCCTGGTGCATGTAAGTGCATTGTCCGTGTATAATGCGCTGTGCGGGGAGTCACTAAGATCGTGCGCCCGATATCCTGCATGTGTCACTTCCCCGCTCAGGTCCCCGGAGTTCACCTTCTTCTTCCTGGTGCATGTAAGTGCATTGTCCGTGTATAATGCGCTGTGCGGGGAGTCACTAAGATCCTCCATCCGATATCCTGCATGTGTCGCTTCCCCGCTCAGGTCCCCGGAGTTCACCTTCTTCCTGGTGCATGTAAGTGCATTGTCCGTGTATAATGCGCTGTGCGGGGAGAGTCACTAAGATCCTGCGACCGATATCCTGCATGTGTCCCTTCCCCGCTCAGGTCCCCGGAGTTCACCTTCTTCTTCCTGGTGCATGTAAGTGCATTGTCCGTGTATAATGCGCTGTGCGGGGAGTCACTAAGATCCTGCGCCCGATATCCTGCATGTGTCGCTTCCCCGCTCAGGTCCTCGGAGTTCGACTTCTTCTTCCTGGTGCATGTAAGTGCATTGTCCGTGTATATTGCGCTGTGCGGGGAGTCACTAAGATCGTGCGCCCGATATCCTGCATGTTTTACTTCCCCGCTCAGGTCCCCGGAGTTCACCTTCTTCTTCCTGGTGCATGTAAGTGCATTGTCCATGCATAATGCGTTGTGCGGGGAGTCACTAAGATCGTGCTCCCGATATCCTGCATGTGTCGCTTCCCTGCTCAGGTCCCCGGAGTTCACCTTCTTCTTCCTGGTGCATGTAAGTGCATTGTCCGTGTATAATGCGCTGTGCGGGGAGTCACTAAGATCGTGCGCCCGATATCCTGCATGTGTCACTTCCCCGCTCAGGTCCCCGGAGTTCACCTTCTTCTTCCTGGTGCATGTAAGTGCATTGTCCGTGTATAATGCGCTGTGCGGGGAGTCACTAAGATCCTGCGCCCGATATCCTGCATGTGTCACTTCCCCGATCAGGTCCCCGGAGTTCACCTTCTTCTTCCTGGTGCATGTAAGTGCATTGTCCGTGTATAATGTGCTGTGTGGGGAGTCACTAAGATCGTGTGCCCGATATCCTGCATGTGTCACTTCCCCGCTCAGGTCCCCAGAGTTCACCTTCTTCTTCCTGGTGCATGTAAGTGCATTGTCCGTGTATAATGCGCTGTGCAGGGAGTCACTAAGATCCTCCATCCGATATCCTGCATGTGTCGCTTCCCCGCTCAGGTCCCCGGAGTTCACCTTCTTCCTGGTGCATGTAAGTGCATTGTCCGTGTATAATGCGCTGTGCGGGGAGTCACTAAGATCCTGCGACTGATATCCTGCATGTGTCGCTTCCCCGCTCAGGTCTCTGGAGTTCACCTTCTTCTTCCTGGTGCATGTAAGTGCATTGTCCGTGTATAATGCGCTGTGAGGGGAGTCACTAAGATCCTGCGCCCGATATCCTGCATGTGTCGCTTCCCCGCTCAGGTCCCCGGAGTTCACCTTCTTCTTCCTGGTGCATGTAAGTGCATTGTCCGTGTATAATGTGCTGTGCGGGGAGTCACTAAGATCCTGCGCCCGATATCCTGCATGTGTCGCTTCCCCGCTCAGGTCCCCGGAGTTCACCTTCTTCTTCCTGGTGCATGTAAGTGCATTGTCCGTGTATAATGCGCTGTGCGGGGAGTCACTAAGATCCTGCGCCCTATATCCTGCATGTGTCACTTCCCCGCTCAGGTCCCCGGAGTTCACCTTCTTCTTCCTGGTGCATGTAAGTGCATTGTCCGTGTATAATGCGCTGTGCGGGGAGTCACTAAGCTCCTGCACCCTATATCCTGCATGTGTCACTTCCCCGCTCAGGTCCCAGGAGTTCACCTTCTTCTTCTTGGTGCATGTAAGTGCATTGTCCGTGTATTATGCGTTGTGCGGGGAGTCACTAAGATCCTGCGTCCGATATCCTGCATGTGTCACTTCCCCGCTCAGGTCCCCGGAGTTCACCTTCTTCTTCCTGGTGCATGTAAGTGCATTGTCCGTGTATAATGCGTTGTGCGGGGAGTCACTAAGATCCTGCGTCCGATATCCTGCATGTGTCACTTCCCCGCTCAGGTCCCCGGAGTTCACCTTCTTCTTCCTGGTGCATGTAAGTGCATTGTCCGTGTATAATGCGCTGTGCGGGGAGTCACTAAGATCCTGCGCCCGATGTCCTGCATGTGTCGCTTCCCCGCTCAGGTCCCCGGAGTTCACCTTCTTCTTCCTGGTGCATGTAAGTGCATTGTCCGTGTATAATGCGCTGTGCAGGGAGTCACTTATATCCTGCACCCGATATCCTGCATGTGTCACTTTCCCGCTCAGGTCCCTGGAGTTCACCTTCTTCTTCCTGGTGCATGTAAGTGCATTGGCTTGCGACACAATTTTGAATGTTAGATCCTGCGCTTAGTCCGAATCAGTCGGGTTGTCTGACGGCCAAGTAACCTGGGAGAAAGGGGCTCTCAGCTCAAATCCGTGGCCTCCTGTGAAGGGGAAAGAAAAGAGTAACAGAAAAGTGCCCTTTGTCTAGCTACACACTCTAATAGCAATAGAATGTCGGCAGAGGACTGTACCAATCACCTTAATTAGTCAATATCAAATCGCATGGTGAGTAATATTAAAACTTAACATTTATCTCATTAATAAAATACACTCACCGGCCACTTTATTAGGTGCACCATGCTAGTAACGGGTTGGACCCCCTTTTGCCTTCAGAACTGCCTCAATTCTTCGTGGCATAGATACAACAAGGTGCTGGAAGCTCCTCAGAGATTTTGCTCCATATTGACATGATGGCATCACACAGTTGCCGCAGATTTGTCGGCTGCACATCCATGATGCGAATCTCCCGTTCCACCACATCCCAAAGATGCTCTATTGGATTGAGATCTGGTGACTGTGGGGGCCGTTTGTGTCCAGTGACCTCATTGTCATGTTCAAGAAACCAGTCTGAGATGATTCCAGCTTTATGACATGGCGCATTATCCTGCTGAAAGTAGCCATGAGATGTTACAGGGTACATTGTGCTCATAAAGGGATGGACATGGGCAGCAACAATACTCAGGTAGGCTGTGGCGTTGTACCAAGGGGCCCAAAGACACCATGACACCTCCACCACCAGCCTGAGCCGCTGATACAAGGCAGGATGGATCCATGACACCACCACCACCAGCCTGAGCCGCTGATACAAGGCAGGATGGATCCATGACACCACCACCACCAGCCTGACCCGCTGATACAAGGCAGGATGGATCCATGACACCACCACCACCAGCCTGACCCGCTGATACAAGGCAGGATGGATCCATGACACCCCCACCACCAGCCTGACCCGCTGATACAAGGCAGGATGGATTCATGACACCAGCACCACCAGCCTGAGCCGCTGATACAAGGCAGGATGGATCCATGACACCACCACCACCAGCCTGAGCCGCTGATACAAGGCAGGATGGATCCATGACACCACCACCACCAGCCTGAGCCGCTGATACAAGGCAGGATGGATCCATGACACCACCAGCACCACCAGCCTGAGCCGCTGATACAAGGCAGGATGGATCCATGACACCACCACCACCAGCCTGAGCCGCTGATACAAGGCAGGATGGATCCATGACACCACCACCACCAGCCTGAGCCGCTGATACAAGGCAGGATGGATCCATGACACCACCACCACCAGCCTGAGCCGCTGATACAAGGCAGGATGGATCCATGACACCAGCACCACCAGCCTGACCCGCTGATACAAGGCAGGATGGATCCATGACACCACCAGCACCAGCCTGACCCGCTGATACAAGGCAGGATGGATCCATGACACCACCAGCACCAGCCTGAGCCGCTGATACAAGGCAGGATGGATCCATGACACCACCACCACCAGCCTGACCCGCTGATACAAGGCAGGATGGATCCATGACACCACCACCACCAGCCTGACCCGCTGATACAAGGCAGGATGGATCCATGACACCACCACCACCAGCCTGAGCCGCTGATACAAGGCAGGATGGATCCATGACACCACCACCACCAGCCTGAGCCGCTGATACAAGGCAGGATGGATCCATGACACCACCACCACCAGCCTGACCCGCTGATACAAGGCAGGATGGATCCATGACACCACCACCACCAGCCTGACCCGCTGATACAAGGCAGGATGGATCCATGACACCACCACCACCAGCCTGACCCGCTGATACAAGGCAGGATGGATCCATGACACCAGCACCACCAGCCTGAGCCGCTGATACAAGGCAGGATGGATCCATGACACCAGCACCACCAGCCTGAGCCGCTGATACAAGGCAGGATGGATCCATGACACCAGCACCACCAGCCTGACCCGCTGATACAAGGCAGGATGGATCCATGACACCACCAGCACCAGCCTGACCCGCTGATACAAGGCAGGATGGATCCATGACACCACCAGCACCAGCCTGAGCCGCTGATACAAGGCAGGATGGATCCATGACACCACCACCACCAGCCTGACCCGCTGATACAAGGCAGGATGGATCCATGACACCACCACCACCAGCCTGACCCGCTGATACAAGGCAGGATGGATCCATGACACCACCACCACCAGCCTGAGCCGCTGATACAAGGCAGGATGGATCCATGACACCACCACCACCAGCCTGAGCCGCTGATACAAGGCAGGATGGATCCATGACACCAGCACCACCAGCCTGAGCCGCTGATACAAGGCAGGATGGATCCATGACACCACCACCACCAGCCTGAGCCGCTGATACAAGGCAGGATGGATCCATGACACCACCACCACCAGCCTGACCCGCTGATACAAGGCAGGATGGATCCATGACACCAGCACCACCAGCCTGAGCCGCTGATACAAGGCAGGATGGATCCATGACACCAGCACCACCAGCCTGAGCCGCTGATACAAGGCAGGATGGATCCATGACACCACCACCACCAGCCTGACCCGCTGATACAAGGCAGGATGGATCCATGACACCAGCACCACCAGCCTGAGCCGCTGATACAAGGCAGGATGGATCCATGACACCACCACCACCAGCCTGAGCCGCTGATACAAGGCAGGATGGATCCATGACACCACCACCACCAGCCTGACCCGCTGATACAAGGCAGGATGGATCCATGACACCACCACCACCAGCCTGACCCGCTGATACAAGGCAGGATGGATCCATGACACCAGCACCACCAGCCTGACCCGCTGATACAAGGCAGGATGGATCCATGACACCAGCACCACCAGCCTGAGCCGCTGATACAAGGCAGGATGGATCCATGACACCACCACCACCAGCCTGAGCCGCTGATACAAGGCAGGATGGATCCATGACACCCCCACCACCAGCCTGAGCCGCTGATACAAGGCAGGATGGATCCATGCTTTCATGTTGTTGAAGTCAAATTCTGACCCTACCATCCGAATGTCGCAGCAGAAATCGAGACTCATCAGACCAGGAAACGTTTTTCCAATCTTCTACTGTCCAATTTCGATGAGCTTGTGCAAATTGTAGCCTCAGTTTCCTGTTCTTAGCTGAAAGGAGTGGCACCCGGTGTGGTCTTCTGCTGCTGTAGCCCATCTGCCTCAAAGTTCGACGTACTGTGCGTTCAGAGATGCTCTTCTGCCTACCTTGGTTGTAACGGGTGGCGATCAGGGGTGAACCTAGCCTTTCTGCTGCCTGAGGCGAGCTATAAAAAGACGCCCCCCCCCTGACTACATATATGTAATATATCATGGAGTGTCAGGAACAGACCCGATCATATTGGTTTAATTCGAAAATGAAGCAATGCAAAATACACAGAGATTCCCATGTACTATATAATAATAAACAATAAATAATAAATACGGTAATAGTAAACACAGCGAGCTACCACAAAGAACAAAATACATACAACAATCCGCCATATAATATAAAATCAATATATCATGCCACCATATATTATAAAATACATCCAGCATCCTCCATGTAATATATAATAGATCCAGTGTGCCCCCATATATCATATAATACATACAGTGTTCCGCCATATACCATATAATACATACAGCGTGCAGCCATATACCATATAATACATACAGCGTGCCCCCATATACCATATAATACATACAGCGTGCCGCCATATACCATATAATACATGCAGCGTGCCGCCATATACCATATAATACATACAGCGTGCCGCCATATACCATATAATACATACAGCATGCCGCCATATACCATATAATACATACAGCGTGCCGCCATATACCATATAATACATACAGCGTGCCGCCATATATCATATAATACATACAGTGTGCCCCCATATACCATATAATACATACAGCGTGCCGCCATATACCATATAATACATACAGCGTGCCCCCACATACCATATAATACATACAGTGTGCCGCCATATACCATATAATACATACAGCGTGCCGCCATATACCATATAATACATACAGCGTGCTGCCTTATACCATATAATACATACAGCCTGCCACCATATACCATATAATACATACAGCGTGCCGCCATATACCATATAATACATACAGCGTGCCGCCGTATACCATATAATACATACAGCGTGCCGCCATATACCATATAATACATACAGCGTGCTGCCACATACCATATAATACATAGAGTGTGCCCCCATATACCATATAATACATACAGCGTGCCGCCATATACCATATAATACATACAGCGTGCCCCCACATACCATATAATACATACAGTGTGCCGCCATATACCATATAATACATACAGCGTGCCGCCATATACCATATAATACATACAGCGTGCTGCCTTATACCATATAATACATACAGCGTGCCCCCACATACCATATAATACATACAGCGTGCCGCCATATACCATATAATACATACAGCGTGCCTCCATATACCATATAATACATACAGCGTGCCGCCATATACCATATAATACATACAGCGTGCTGCCTTATACCATATAATACATACAGCGTGCCCCCACATACCATATAATACATACAGTGTGCCGCCATATACCATATAATACATACAGCGTGCTGCCTTATACCATATAATACATACAGCCTGCCACCATATACCATATAATACATACAGCGTGCCGCCATATACCATATAATACATACAGCGTGCCGCCATATACCATATAATACATACAGCGTGCCGCCATATACCATATAATACATACAGCGTGCTGCCACATACCATATAATACATACAGCCTGCCACCATATACCATATAATACATACAGCGTGCCGCCATATACCATATAATACATACAGCGTGCCGCCATATACCATATAATACATACAGCGTGCTGCCACATACCATATAATACATACAGCGTGCCGCCATATACCATATAATACATACAGCGTGCCCCCACATACCATATAATACATACAGCGTGCCGCCATATACCATATAATACATACAGCGTGCCGCCATATACCATATAATACATACAGCGTGCTGCCTTATACCATATAATACATACAGCGTGCCCCCACATACCATATAATACATACAGCGTGCCGCCATATACCATATAATACATACAGCGTGCTGCCTTATACCATATAATACATACAGCGTGCCCCCATATACCATATAATACATACAGCGTGCCGCCATATACCATATAATACGTACAGCGTGCCGCCATATACCATATAATACGTACAGCGTGCCGCCATATACCATATAATACATACAGCGTGCCCCCATATACCATATAATACGTACAGCGTGCCGCCATATACCATATAATACATACAGTGTGCCGCCATATACCATATAATACATACAGCGTGCCACCATATACCATATAAGTTTGCCAGGTTGGCGGATGAGGGGGATATCAGCTCTGGGGTAGCAATGCTGCAGAAAGACGTGGCCGCTAGCAACCAGGGGAATGTCTGCTCCAGTAAGAAGGGTAATGGGAGCACAGGCAAGGTCAGACAGGTGCTGGTAGTGGGAGATTCCATTATTAGGGGAACACACAGGGCAATCTGTCACAAAGACCGTGCATACCGAACAGTGTGTTGTTTGCCGGGTGCTCGGGTTCGGCATGTTGCGGATCGGGTTGACGGATTACTGGGAGGGGCTGGTGAGGAACCAGCGGTCATGGTCCACATTGGCACTAATGACAAAGTAACAGGTAGGTGGAAGGTCCTTAAAAATGATTTCAGAGATTTAGGCCATAAGCTCAGGGCAAGGACCTCAAAGGTAATTTTCTCCGAAATACTGCCTGTACCACGTGCCACACCAGAAAGGCAGCGGGAGATCAAGGAGGTAAATAAGTGGCTCAAAAGTTGGTGTAGAAAGGAGGGGTTTGGGTTCATGGAGAACCGGGATGACTTTTCTGTGGGCTACAGGCTCTACAGTAGGGATGGGCTGCACCTCAATGGGGAGGGGGCCGCTGTTTTAGGGGAAAAAATGGCTAGAAGGTTGGAGGAGTGTTTAAACTAGAGACCCGGGGGGAGGGCAATTACACTTGTGCAGGGCAAATAGACGGTGTACATAGAGAGCTGGGAAGAGCCATAGTCCATGGGGGAGGAAGGGGGGCTGGAATGAGATTGGGGAATAAGGACAAAAGGAATACGGACAGGGAAAGCCATATAAAGTGTATGTACACAAATGCCAGAAGCCTCACAAACACAATGGAGGAACTGGAACGGAAATCTGATATAGTGGGTATCAGCGAGACATGGCTGGACAGTAGCTACGACTGGGCTGTTACTATAGATGGTTATAGTCTTTTTAGAAAGGATCGTATAAATAAAAAAGGGGGAGGGGTTTGTTTATATGTGATTTCTTGCCTCAAGCCTGTCCTGCGAGATGACATCAGTAACGCAAATGTGGAGTCCCTATGGGTGGAGATAAGAGGAGGGAAAAAGAATAATAACATATTACTAGGGGTTTGTTATAAGGCTCCAAATATAATGGAGGCAGCAGAGGAAATGCTGATAAGTGAAATGGATGCGGCTTCAAAGCCCATGAAGGACTTATCATGGGGGACTTCAACTATCCAGATATTGACTGGGGGGCAGAAACCTGCAGGTCCTTCAAAGGTAGCAGGTTCTTGTCAACAACAAAAGACAATTACCTGTCGCAACTAGTCCTGGAGCCAACAAGAGGGGGGGCACTGCTGGACCTTATCCTTACCAACAGACCTGAGAGGGTATCAAAACTACAGGTTGGGGGGAACCTGGGGAATAGTGATCATAATATCATTGATTTTGTATTACGCTTTACTAAGCATGTTAGTGAAGGGGCAACCAAAACTCTAAACTTCAGGAGGGCAAATTTTCAGCAACTAAGGGAAGACCTTAAAGGCATAAACTGGGATAATGCTCTCAAGGACAAAAGCCCCCCCCAAAAATGGGACTTTTTCTCATATATTCTGAAAGAGTCCTGTGAGAAACACATACCTTATGGGAAAAAGCATAAAAGGAACAAGAAAAACCCTATGTGGCTAACTAGTCTTGTAAGGAAAGCAATAAGCGAGAAAGATAAAGCGTTTAAGGTGCTAAAACGTGAAGGTAGCGATGAGGCATTACAGGATTATAGAGAGAAAAATAAATCCTGTAAAAAGCAGATAAAGGCCGCAAAAATAGAGACTGAGAGAAATATTGCCAGGGAGAGCAAAAATAATCCCAAATTATTTTTCAAGTATATAAATGATAAGAAACTAAAAACAGAGAGTGTGGGTCCCCTTAGTAATAACATGGGGGTCATGGTGGAAGGAGACGAGGAAAGGGCCAATCTACTGAATGTCGCCTTCTCAATTGTCTTTACCCAGGAAAATCCCCTGGTGGAAGACACAATGAGGAATAATGTAAATTCTTTTTATAATGTCAACAGTTTAACCCAGGAAGAGGTACGGCGCCGCCTCGCAACCACTAAGATAGATAAATCACCGGGGCCAGATGGCATACACCCCCAGGTTCTGCATGAATTATGTACGGTGATAGACAGACCGTTATTTTTAATATTTGAAGATTCACTGAGGACTGGTTATGTTCCACAGGAATGGCGCATAGCAAATGTGGTACCAATATACAAAAAAGGATCAAAAAGCGATCCTGGAAACTACAGACCTGTGAGTCTAACTTCTGTGGTGGGGAAAATATTTGAGGGGTTTATTAGAGATGCTATCCTGGAGTATCTCACTGTGCACAACCTTATAACCCAGCGTCAGCATGGGTTTAAGAGAAATCGGTCGTGTCAGACTAATCTGATTGGTTTCTACGAGGAGGTAAGTTCAAGACTGGATCTGGGGGACGCTGTGGATGTTGTATATCTGGACTTCTCAAAGGCATTTGACACCGTGCCACATAAAAGGTTGGTATATAAAATGAGACTGCTGGGAATAGGAGAAAATCTGTGTATCTGGGTAAGTAATTGGCTTAGTGATAGAAAACAGAGGGTGGTCATTAATGGCACATTCTCAGATTGGGTTGATGTTACCAGTGGAGTGCCACAGGGGTCAGTATTGGGGCCACTTCTTTTTAATATTTTTATTAATGACCTTGTAGTGGGTTTACACAGTCAAGTTTCAATATTTGCAGATGATACTAAGCTGTGTAAAGTAATAAATACTGAGGTCGATAGTTTAGCATTACAGAGGGATTTGTGGAAGCTTGAGGGATGGGCAGAGAAATGGTTGATGAGGTTTAATGTAGATAAATGTAAAGTTATGCACTTGGGCCATGGAAACAAAAAGTATAATTATGTTCTAAACGGTCAATTACTTAGTAAAACTGGAGCTGAAAAGGACTTGGGCGTATTGGTGGATGGTAAACTTAATTTTAGTGACCAGAGCCAGGCGGCTGCTGCTAAAGCAAATAAAATTATGGGATGTATCAAGAGAGGAATAGATTCTCATGATAAAGACATAGTTTTGCCCTTATACAAATCCCTGGTCAGACCACACATGGAATATTGTGTACAGTTTTGGGCACCAGTGTATAAAAAGGATATAGTAGAGCTGGAACGGGTGCAGAGGAGAGCAACCAGGATTATTAGGGGAATGGGGGGATTAGAATACAATGACAGAGTACAAAATTTGGGATTATTCAGTTTAGAAAAAAGACGACTGAGGGGAGACCTCATTACAATGTACAAATACCTGAACGGACAGTACAAGGATCTCTCCAAAGATCTTTTTATACCTAGGCCTGTGACCAGGACAAGGGGGCATCCTCTACACCTAGAGGAGAGGAGGTTCTACCATTACCATAGACAGGGGACATCATCTACACCTAGAGGAGAGGTGGTTCTACCATCACCATACACAGGGGACATCCTCTACACCTAGAGGAGAGGCGATTTTACCATCACCATAGACAAAGGTTCTTTACTGTAAGAGCAGTGAGACTGTGGAACTCTCTGCCGCAGGAGGTTGTTATGGCCGACTCTATGTACATGTTCAGGAGAGGCCTGGATGACTTTCTGGAGAGAAAAAATATCACGGGTTATGGGGATAAAACATTTATTTAATTCTTGAAGGTTGGACTTGATGGACTTGCGTCTCCTTCCAGCCTTATATACTATGATACTATGATACTATGATATAATACATACAGCGTGCCGCCATATACCATATAATACATACAGCGTGCCGCCATATACCATATAATACATACAGCGTGCCGCCATATACCATATAATACATACAGCGTGCCGCCATATACCATATAATACATACAGCGTGCCGCCATATACCATATAATACATACAGCGTGCCGCCATATACCATATAATACATACAGCGTGCCGCCATATACCATATAATACATACAGCGTGCCCCCATATACCATATAATACATACAGCGTGCCCCCATATACCATATAATACATATAGTGTACCGCCATATACCATATAATACATACAGTGTGCCGCCATATACCATATAATACATACAGTGTGCCGTCATATACCATATAATACATACAGCGTGCCCCCATATACCATATAATACATACAGCGTGCCCCCATATACCATATAATACATACAGCGTGCCGCCATATACCATATAATACATACAGCGTGCCGCCATATACCATATAATACATACAGCGTGCCGCCATATACCATATAATACATGCAGAGTGCCGCCATATACCATATAATACATACAGTGTGCCGCCATATACCATATAATACATACAGCGTGCCCCCATATACCATATAATACATACAGCGTGCCCCCATATACCATATAATACATACAGCGTGCTGCCATATATATGTATATATATATACATATACAGTATACACACACTCATACAGCATGTACACATATATACGCATTCATATACACACACTCACCACACACATACAGTATGCACACACTTATATACAGTCATACAGTATACACACAAACACAGTATATACATGTATACAGAGATGCATATAAATACACGTGTCTGTGTATATATATATATATATATATATATATATATATATATATATATATATGTATACATGCATATAGATACACACAAATGTATATTTATATGCATCTCAGATATAATAGGTATATACTTACCATGACGGGTGAGACGGGCGGGCCGCGGACAGGAGAGGCTGCCGGGCCGCGGACAGGAGAGGCTGCCGGGCCGCGGACAGGAGAGGCGGACGGACCGCGGACAGGAGAGGCGGGCGGGCCGCGGACAGGAGAGACGGGCGGGCCGCGGACAGGAGAGACGGGCGGGCCACGGGCGGGAGAGATAGGGGGGCGCGGACAGGGGGAGTCGGGTGGCGGATTGAAGATCTGGGCCGGGCGCGGACGGGAAAGAGGCGGGCCGCGGATGGGAGAGGCGGGCCGGGTCCTGGAGACGCGTGTCGGGAGGTGGCCGCTGACAGAAGGGGCGTCCCAGGTGGCCGGGGACGGAGCCATCTTGCCGGTTACAGTAGTGAGTGACTGGTGAGTGACCTGCCTGATGCCGCCCCCACCGTCCACCAGGAGGCGCTGCCGCCTGAGGCGAGTTTCTCAACTCGCCTCATGGTAGGTGCGCCCCTGGTGGCGATTTGAGTCACTGTTGCCTTTCTATCAGCTCGAACCAGTCTGCCCATTCTCCTCTGACCTCTGGCATCAACAAGGCATTTCCGCCCACAGAACTGCCGCTCACTGGATGTTTTTTTCTTTTTCGGACCATTCTCTGTAAACCCTAGAGATGGTTGTGCGTGAAAATCCCAGTAGATCAGCAGTTTCTGAAATACTCAGACCAGCCCTTCTGGTACCAACAACCATGCCACGTTCACAGGCCACAAATCACCTTTCTTCCCCATACTGATGCTCGGGAGAACTGCAGGAGATTGTCTTGACCATGTCTACATGCCTAAATGCACTGAGAAGCCGCCATGTGATTGGCTGATTAGAAATTAAGTGTTAACGAGCAGTTGGACAGGTGTACCTAATAAAGTGGCTTATGAGTGTATATCAGTGTCAAAAAAGACCACTATTGCACCAAGCCACAATCTCATTATCAATATAACTTATCGACATATATACATTATATACAAGGCACATACAAAAGTGCCAAATATAACATGAGGTGTCCCACCTAGAAATATATCTGTGGAGGGAAGTCACTGTTGTTCACAATCAATGCAGGGGATGCATAAATAAAGACATAGTCATATCTGGACCCATCACATAGCATTAGATCCAATTCACATTTACTAGCCGATCCAAATGCAAAATCCACTACAGACGGGTGGTCAATACAGTGCTAATACATTTATCCAGGTATGTAGGAAAACATGGAAAATTCTTACCAATCCAGGGTGCAGAATTTGAACCATCGGAATCATGCAGATGATGATGAAACACGATTTCCCTTACACCCTAATATATAGCTTATTATCGTCCATAAGCTCCCGTCCCAACAAGGACGGTCCACATCTGTCCCTGTAAAAGAACTTGCCCTCAGTGTTTCACCTCCACGTTATCAACTGGTCCCATACAAGAAAAACTGACCCAACGCGTTTCTTCCGCTATCTCGCGGATTCATCAGGGGATAAGGTTATCTTATATATTGATGGATGGTCAAGCGTATTGTTCATTTAGTGGTAAAGGATAAGCAGTGGCTCCATTCCTCTCTGTAATGTCCGGCTTAGTGAAGCCTGGAAATCCGCTGAAGCTGATGGCAGTGCACACACTAAGATGTCGGCAAGCGGCTGAAGTCATGGTGTGTGCAACGGGACCCCGCAGGAGCCGAAGACGGTGCTGGTGCTGACGACAGAAGAGGACTAGCGGGGGGCGTCAGAAAAGTGAGTATAGAGGGCGGGGATGGTTTCTCATAGACTCGAGTATAAGCCGAGTCAGGGTTTTTCAGGACATATACTGAGTGTATTTTGAATGACTACAAACTTTGTAACTTTAAATTCCTGAAAGGCGCCGAGCACAGCATCGATTGATACAGCGGATCGGATCAGCTCTGTCTTTCTACAGTATAAAAGAGTAAGATCATTTGGTAGGGGATGATGGAAGAAGGCAAAAAAGGGTTAAATCAGGACGGTCCTCAGGTGGTAAACAAGAGAATCAGCCTAAAAAACTGATGATATAAGATGGGGATAGCGCACTGGTTGGTACCGTGGCCCAGTACACAGGTCTCGTCTTATATGGACTTCATACTCTGCCGGATCAGTGGAAATAACACATTCACCGGGAGACTCTGTGGGGTTTCCGAGTACAGGGCTTGGCTATCTTTGGCAGCGTCGTGGAGAATGAATGGAGCGGCTGGGAGCATGACTGACCGGCTGCTCCATTCAATAGGATACACTGGGCCTTTATAGTCATAGCGACTAATAATGAGCCAATTGCACCTTGCTCTGACTTCCTCTTTTCAGCCTGTGAGATGGGAAGCCTCTTTCCGCGCAAGGTCATAAGCTTCAAAGGCAATAAGCCACGTATAACTGCGCCATTCCACCTGCTGTCAGTGCGAACCAGGGTAACGGAACCAGCAGCTGTAAGGTAACCATTTATACTTCTTTTTGAGTCTTATTGTGACTATTGGCTACTGTGGGGGCACTGTGACCATTGGCTAATGTGGGGGCACTGTGACTATTGGCTAATGTGGGGGCACTGTGACTATTGGCTAGTGTGGGGGGCACTGTGACTGTTGGCTACTGTGGGGGCACTGTGACTATATTGGCTACTGTGGGGGCACTGTGACTATATTGGCTACTGTGGGGGCACTGTGACTATTGGCTAATGTGAGGGCGCTGTGACTATATTGACTACTGTGGGGGGCTCTGTGACTAATGGCTAGTGTGGGGGGCACTGTGACTAATGGCTACTGTGGGGCACTGTGACTATTGGCTAATGTGAGGGCACTGTGACTATACTGGCTACTGTGGGGGGCTCTGTGACTAATGGCTAGTGTGGGGGGCACTGTGACTAATGGCTACTGTGGGGGCACTGTGACTATTGGCTACTGTGGGGGCACTGTGACTATTGGCTACTGTGGGGGCACTGTGACTAATGGCTACTGTGGGGGCACTGTGACTATTGGCTACTGTGGGGGCACTGTGACTATATTGGCTACTGTGGGGGCACTGTGACTATTGGCTACTGTGGGGGCACTGTGACTATTGGCTACTGTGGGGGGGCACTGTGACTAGATTGGCTACTGTGGGGGGCACTGTGACTAGATTGGCTACTGTGGGGGCACTGTGACTATATGCCCCTGTAATAGAGAATATACATTACTCCGACTAGGAAAGAAGACTGTGGAGGGGGGGGAGGAGATTTTGGAGGGAAACTAGAGGCTCAGCAGGAGAACGGGAGATAGTGGAGAAGGACAGGAGACTCTAGAGGGGTACAGAAGAGAGAAGAGGACACTGGTAACAGCATTTAGTGTCTCCTAGCCTCCTTAATGTCCATGTCTTCTGGCTAAAGGACGACATTCCCTTCTTAGTCTGATTTTATGAAAATTATTCCCCTTAGATCCGTCAGTTCCCGGAGAGCGAGATTTTCCTCAGATTGTTTTGCATTTCTTGTATTTCTTCCATTAGGTTTCCTATACCCTGAAGACAAAGGGTTAGAGCATTACATTTGATGGGATCCTCTGCACATTTGTTAGTTATAAGATATAAAATATTAAAAATAAAAAGTGGAGTAATAAACAATTCAAGTAGATGTGATTGAGGCCACCAATGACATGGGATAGAATAACAACACATTGTAGACATAAGAAGCTAAAAGAAGAGCCGATCCTGGTTTACAATCCTTCATCTTGGTGGTAGATGTCCTTCAAGAGTAAAAATGTTTAGGGGTTGTGATAGGCTTATCCATGTGTCAATCACAAGGAGGGGTTAAAAGGAAGATATATAAGAGATAGTATATAACACACAGTATAGATAGTATATAATATACAGTATAGATAGTATATAATATACAGTATAGATAGTATATAACACACAGTATAGATAGTATATAATATACAGTATAGATAGTATATAATATACAGTATAGATAGTATATAATATACAGTATAGATAGTATATAACACACAGTATAGATAGTATATAACACACAGTATAGATAGTATATAACACACAGTATAGATAGTATATAACGCACAGTATAGATAGTATAATACACAGTATAGATAGTATATAACACACGGTATAGATAGTATATAACACACAGTATAGATAGTATATAACACACAGTATAGATAGTATATAATATACAGTATAGATAGTATATAATATACAGTATAGATCGTATATAATATACAGTATAGATCGTATATAATATACAGTATAGAGAGTATATAATATACAGTATAGATAGTATATAATATACAGTATATAGTATATAACACACAGTATAGATAGTATATAACACACAGTATAGATAGTATATAATATACAGTATAGATAGTATATAATATACAGTATAGATAGTATATAATATACAGTATAGATAGTATATAATATACAGTATAGATAGTATATAATATACAGTATAGATAGTATAATAAACAGTATAGATATTATATAATATACAGTATAGAGAGTATATAACACACAGTATAGAGAGTATATAACACACAGTATAGAGAGTATATAACACACAGTATAGATAGTATATAACACACAGTATAGATAGTATATAACACACAGTATAGATAGTATATAACACACAGTATAGATAGTATATAATACACAGTATAGATAGTATATAATATACAGTATAGATAGTATATAACACACAGTATAGATAGTATATAACACACAGTATAGATAGTATATAATACACAGTATAGATAGTATATAACACACAGTATAGATAGTATATAATACACAGTATAGATAGTATATAACACACAGTATAGATAGTATATAACACACAGTATAGATAGTATATAACACACAGTATAGATAGTATAATACACAGTATAGATAGTATATAATATACAGTATAGATAGTATATAACACACAGTATAGATAGTATATAATACACAGTATAGAGAGTATATAATATACAGTATAGATAGTATATAATATACAGTATATAGTATATAACACACAGTATAGATAGTATATAATATACAGTATAGATAGTATATAACACACAGTATAGATAGTATATAATACACAGTATAGATAGTATATAATATACAGTATATAGTATATAACACACAGTATAGATAGTATATAATATACAGTATAGATAGTATATAACACACAGTATAGATAGTATATAATACACAGTATAGATAGTATATAACACATAGTATAGATAGTATATAATACACAGTATAGATAGTATATAATATACAGTATATAGTATATAACACACAGTATAGATAGTATACAATATACAGTATATAGTATATAACACACAGTATAGATAGTATATAACACATAGTATAGATAGTATATAATACACAGTATAGATAGTATATAATACACAGTATAGATAGTATACAATATACAGTATAGATAGTATATAACACATAGTATAGATAGTATATAATACACAGTATAGATAGTATATAATATACAGTATATAGTATATAACACACAGTATAGATAGTATACAATATACAGTATATAGTATATAACACACAGTATAGATAGTATATAACACACAGTATAGATAGTATATAATACACAGTATAGATAGTATATAACACACAGTATAGATAGTATATAATACACAGTATAGATAGTATACAATATACAGTATAGATAGTATATAATACATAGTATAGATAGTATATAATATACAGTATAGATAGTATATAACACACATTATAGATAGTATATAATACACAGTATAGATAGTATATAATACATAGTATAGATAGTATATAATATACAGTATAGATAGTATATAATATACAGTATAGATAGTATATAACACACAGTATAGATAGTATATAATATACAGTATAGATAGTATATAACACACAGTATAGATAGTATATAATACACAGTATAGATAGCATATAATACACAGTATAGATAGTATACAATATACAGTATAGATAGTATATAATATACAGTATAGATAGTATATAATATACAGTATAGATAGTATATAATACACAGTATAGATAGTATATAATATACAGTATAGATAGTATATAATATACAGTATAGATAGTATATAACACACAGTATAGATAGTATATAATATACAGTATAGATAGTATAATATATAGCAGTGATGGCTAACCTATGGCACTGGTGCCAGAGGTGGCACTCAGAGCCCTTTCTGTGGGCACTCAGGCCATTACCAGAGAGGACTCCAGGTATCTTCCTGCAGTCCCAGACAGCCCAGGACTTGCTGTGCACAGAGGTATTATAAAGTGACAGCTGTACCTGGGACTATTTTCTGCTTTATTAGTGTCCTCAGGGTGCCAGTATCAATGAAAGCTGTGACAGAGAAGGGAGTATAAATCACAAATAAAATTTCTGTGTTGGCACTTTGCGATAAATAAGTGGGTCTTTGTTGTAGTTTGGGCACTCGGTCTCTAAAAGGTTTGCCATCACTGATATATAGTATATAATCAGTGGCGTAACTAGAAGAGCTTGGGCCCCATAGCAGATTTCTGCATGGGGCCCCCTTCCCATTAAAAAAATATATATATATATATACATATTGGTACAGACATGTTTATACAATCGCACACATTTACGCACTCATGTACACACATTTATATTATATACACACAGGTAAACTTCTAAAATCATTCACTCACTTTTATATACTTATATACACTTATACGCACACATTTCTGCACTTAGATATACATTTATACATACAGAATACACAAACTCATACAGTATATACACACATACCATGCATACACATGCAATTTGCACACATACTGTATAGTGCATACACGTTATATACATACATATATTATATATACATCATATACATACAGTATACACTCAGTGATTTATCATACGGCGGCCGCTGCTCCAGCGCAGCAGGCATGCATCAAGAGCCTTCGGCCTCTTGATGTATCCGGCGGGATGCTGGGCAGTGTCTATCTGTATGCCATATTATGGCATACAAATAAACGCAGCCAGCAAAGTTTCACATATAAAAGTTCACCAGTAGCGGTAAGTGCACAGGCGCGGGGACAGGAACGCCCCCCGCTGCCCCACTTGCATGAAGGTGGCAAATTGGCGCATTAGGGTGCAAAGGTCCTGATAAATACCCCCCATACTGTGTATACATACAGCATATATACACACATACAGTATATACAGCATCTACGGATATACATACAGCATATATACACATACAGCATATATACACATACAGTATATACAGCATCTACGCATATACATACAGCATATATATTCACATACAGCATCTACGCATACACATACAGCATCTACGCATATACATAGCATATATACACATACAGCATATATACACATACAGCATCTACGCATATACATAGCATATATACACATACAGCATATATACACATACAGCATCTACGCATATACATACAGCATATATACACATACAGCATATATACACATACAGCATCTACGCATATTCATACAGCATATATATACACATACAGCATCTACGCATATTCATACAGCATATATATACACATACAGCATCTACGCATATTCATACAGCATATATATACACATACAGCATCTACGCATATACATACAGCATATATACACATACAGCATCTACGCATATTCATACAGCATATATATACACATACAGCATATATACACATACAGCATCTACGCATATACATACAGCATATATACACATACAGCATATATACACATACAGCATCTACGCATACACATACAGCATATATACACATACAGCATCTACGCATATACATACAGCATATATATTCACATACAGCATCTACGCATATACATACAGCATATATACACATACAGCATCTACGCATACACATACAGCATATATATTCACATACAGCATCTACGCATATTCATACAGCATATATATACACATACAGCATATATACACATACAGCATCTACGCATATACATACAGCATATATACACATACAGCATATATACACATACAGCATCTACGCATACACATACAGCATATATACACATACAGCATCTACGCATATACATACAGCATATATACACATACAGCATCTACGCATATTCATACAGCATATATATACACATACAGCATATATACACATACAGCATCTACGCATACACATACAGCATCTACGCATATACATAGCATATATACACATACAGCATATATACACATACAGCATCTACGCATATACATACAGCATATATACACATACAGCATATATACACATACAGCATCTACGCATACACATACAGCATATATACACATACAGCATCTACGCATATACATACAGCATATATACACATACAGCATATATACACATACAGCATCTACGCATATACATACAGCATATATACACATACAGCATCTACGCATATACATACAGCATATATATACACATACAGCATCTACGCATATTCATACAGCATATATACACATACAGCATATATACACATACAGCATCTACGCATATACATACAGCATATATACACATACAGCATCTACGCATATACATACAGCATATATACACATACAGCATATATACACATACAGCATCTACGCATATACATAGCATATATACACATACAGCATATATACACATACAGCATCTACGCATATACATACAGCATATATACACATACAGCATCTACGCATATACATAGCATATATACACATACAGCATATATACACATACAGCATCTACGCATATACATACAGCATATATACACATACAGCATCTACGCATACACATACAGCATCTACGCATACACATACAGCATATATACACATACAGCATCTACGCATATACATACAGCATATATACACATACAGCATATATACACATACAGCATCTACGCATACACATACAGCATATATACACATACAGCATCTACGCATATACATACAGCATATATACACATACAGCATCTACGCATATACATACAGCATATATATACACATACAGTATATACAGCATCCACGCATACACATACAGCATATATACACATATATACATACACACCATATACACTCATACAGAATATACATAAATACTCATGCAGCAGACACACATACAGCATATGCATACATATATACACACACATATACATACACACATATATACATGCACAGATCAAATTTCTAACTTACCTTATGGTCCTGGTGGGCGGTGGTTTCGGGAGGGGAGGGGAGGGCTCCCCTCCTGTTCGGGCAGTAGTGATGTCCTGCCCTGGGGGTGAGGGGGGGCTGTAAATTGGGCAGCGGGTGGCTGATGGAGGCAGGCACGTGGGCGGAAGTGCTGGCGCGCGGTGGGCAAGTGGAGGGGGCGGGGGGGCGGGGGGGCGGGGTAGAGATGCCGGTGGGCGGGCAGGGGATCGTGGAGGCTTGCGCGCGATTGGGTAGGATGACATGGAGGTGGGCAGGGGATTGTGGAGGCGGCCGGGTGGTTGGGTAGGAGGACGTGGAGGCGGGCAGACGGGAGGGGGAATATTCCGGCAGGGGTACATTATGTTGCCGACTGTCAGGGGGTGCGGGAGAGTGGGCGGCTCTATGTTTGGCACAGCAGGCATTACTGCTGTGCTGTACAGAGGCGGGGGAGGGGCCCGGAAGAACAGCACTAGTAAATTTTTGTTTCACATCCATCCCGGGCCCCCTAGCAGCACGGGCCCCGTAGCAACCGCTACGGCTGCTACGGCTATTGTTACGCCACTGCCGGGCCCCCTAGCAGCACGGGCCCCGTAGCAACCGCTACGGCTGCTACGGCTATTGTTACGCCACTGTATATAATATACAACATAGATCGTACTATTTAACCGTGCCACTTCTCTTATGTTTCCCTCCGCCACCTGAGGAATGTGACCTGTGCGATGGGCGGAGGGATACGAGCTGCGGTGACGCGGCTCTATATTACCTGAGCGGCTCAGGTACGGCGCCAGTCAGTGACAGCGATGGCTCCCAGGACTCCGCCCTCCGGGCTGCAGCTGCCGCAGGAGGAGACCCCCGAGGACCCCCCATCCGCCCCCCGGAGCCCGCTGCTGCCCCCAGACCCCACCATGAATAGCGCCTGGCAGTGGGAGGAGCCTAAGTACCCACCTGCTGCCCCTGACAGCTCGTGTAAGCGGGAGGAGGGGCCGGAGCGGCGGGGCGTGACGGAGGTGAGCGGGGGCTGCACAGCAATGCTGGGGGGAGCACTCCGGGGGGGCGTGTAAGAGTGACGTCATACACGCGGGGGGGGGTGACGGAGGGGGGGCTGCATGGCAATGCTGGGGGGGGGGCGTGTAAGAGTGACGTCATACACGCGGGGGGGGGTGACGGAGGTGAGTGGGGGCTGCACGGCAATGCTGGGGGGGCGTGTAAGAGTGACGTCACACTGCTGGGGGCGGAGTTTTGGTTTACTGGGAGATGCCTGATGCGGTGGAATAGGGAGAAATCCCATTGGGGTCCTTGTCCTGGGGGCTCAGGGTGATACTTTATTATAATTGTTCAAATGTATTTTTTTTTTTTTTTTTAAACCTGTAGTTTGTCTGTATAGCGCCCCCCAGTGGGGTCAGTTATTGGGGGCTCTTATCGCTCTCTATGTCCCGTCATCACTTTTTATCCAAGGTTTTTATGGGAGGAGAAATGACAGCGCGGGGCGATCCTTGTTATATGTCAGTCTTATCTGTCACACCCCGGGGGGCCGGTACCCCAGGGGGTCTTAACCCCTTAATGACCGCCCTATCGGGTTTTTACGGCGGTCAATAAGGGTACTTCTTCTGATGCGACGCCTTTCTACGGCGGCGCATCAGAAGAAGTTTTCGGGACACCGGGTCTCGCTTTTGCCGGTTTCGGGCTGTGATATCACAGCCCAGACCCGGCACTAACACCCGGGATCGGAAAAACTCCGATCCCGGGTGTTTAACCCCTTGCACGCCGCGGTCAAGCATGACCGCGGCATGCAAGTGTGTCCCCCGTGGATCGGACCCCCCCGGTGTGCTTACCGGGGGATCCAATCCCTCCTGCCGCTGCCCCGGGTTCCGACGAGTGACCCGAGGCTGTCGGCTCCTCCTCTCACCGGGTCCTGCCTTCCTGGCAGGACCCGGCTGTAAGTAACTGAGCATGCGCGGCATCAGCCTCAGGATCAGAACGCTCAGTTACTTACACTATACACTGCAATACAAGTGTATTGCAGTGTAAAGGCTTGAATAAGCGATCGGATGATCGCTTATTCAAGCCAAGAAGTAGAAAATGTAAAAAAAAAAAAAAATTAAATCTTTTTATAATATAATTAAATAAATAAATAAAATAAAAGTCCCATAATCTCCCCAGTAACACATAAAATGCAAATAAAGTATATAAAACACAAAACACGTACATATTTGGTATCACCGCGTCCTTATTAATCTGTACAATAAATCTAAATCAATATTGAACCTGCTCGGTGAACTACGTAAAAAAAAAACTCGAAAAACTTCCCATAATATACAATTTTTCATCAAACACCATCACAAAAATGTTCTAAAAAGTGATCAAAAAAGTTACGTTCCCTAATATGATACAACTGAAAAGAACAACTGTTTTCGCAAAAAATAAGCCCTCAACCAGATCTGACAACAGAAAACTACAGAAGTTATGGCCCTGAAAAGTTGTCAATAGTAAAATAATGTGATATTCTCCAATATTGGTTTTGCGCAGGAAAATTGAGCAAAAATAAGAAAAACTATATAAATGAGGAATCACCGCAATCGTAGTGAACCAGAGAATAAAGATAAAATATTATTTTTACGTTGCGGGGGGGGGGGGGGGGAATGCTCACAATTCTGTGTCCCCCTTGAAATAGTTAATAAAATCTCATGAATAAGCTTTAGACTCCCAAAATAAATTATTTATACATTGTATCTCATCCCATAAAAAATAAGCCCTCATATGATCGCATTACCAAAAAAAATTAAAATGTATAGGTCGTACAATGTGACAATACAAATCTGCAGTGAATGGCGCCTCCATTCATTCTATGCCCGGCCGTGCGCCTGTACAGCAGTTACCACCACATATGGGGTATCAGTACTCGGGAGGAATTGGGCATCAAGCGTTGCAGTGCGTTTCATCATTTAATTTATTCTGAAACCGTCAGTTTGGCCTAAATGAATGTATTTCCAAAAAAATTCCATAGTTTCTAAATCGCAGGTCCATATTTTTTAACCCATGTGAAACACTTAAAGGGTTAATAGACTTAATAGAAGTTGTTTTACATACGTTGAGGGGTGAAGTTTCTATAGTGGGGTAATTTATGGGGTTTTCACTATTATTTAGGCCTCAGTCACTTGGAAGCCGAGTTTTCCCTCAAAATGTGAGTTATGGCAATTTTCATGAAAATAAGAAAAATCGCACCTAAAGTTCTGCACCTCATAACATCCTAGAAAAATGACCGGAAGCATAAAATATCATCTCAGCATAAAGCAGACATTCTGTAAATGTTAATTATCAAGCTTTTTGGGTAGTTTTACTTCCTGTCTGGAAACCAGAACATTTCAAACTAGGAAAATGAAGAATTTTTACAAACTTTTGCCAAATTTTCACTTTTTTTCAGAACGAAACGCAAAACTTATCACTTAAATTTTATAACTAACATGAAGTACAGTGTGTCACGAGAAAACATTCTCAAAATCACCGGGATATGTTAAAGCGTTCCGAAGTTATAACCAATTATCGTGACACAGGGCAGATTTGAAAAATCGAGTCTGGTCATTGAGCTGAAAACTAGTGTCGGTGATAAGGGGTTAAAGAATCGTACAAAATAAAAACGTAAAACCGCCCTCCTTTCCCTAGAAGGTAAAAATAAATCCTTGTGTCCCAGAGGTTCCGGATTTCTCGATAACGGGAGCGGTTATTCCTGGAATCACATGTAGCAGTTTTATCATTTTGATATTTTGTTATTATTTTGCGGTTGGTTTTTCCTATTATTGAAAATTTCTGAACTTTTTTTTTGAGGTCAGGAGCAGAAAAGCCTCAATTCTGTGCCGGATTTCCTCCTTATTTTGGTGTTCCCCGTATAATCCTAATAATCCTGTGATCTCTATTCTATGGGGCGATACGATTACGGGGATTCCAGACATGAATATTTTTTCTTACGTTTTACTAAATTTGCAAAATAAAACCCTAATGTGGGAAAAATCATCAATCATTTTTGCCTGGCGTCTACGAGGGTGCAGAACGTTGTTACTTTTATGGCTCTGGAGCCGGTTGGTGGCTTGTTTTTTGCAGGACATGTTCTACTTGGCACCGGTGTCATTCTGGGGGTTTTTTGTATCACTTTATTTTTTTGTGTGGGATGAAATAGGTAAAAATCCTCAATGTTGGTGGTTTTTTAACAGTTTTTTTTTTCTCATTTTTCTGGTGTTCATCGAGCGGGTTCAGTAATGATCTTTTTATAATTTTTCGTGGTCGTTACAGACAGTGATGCTATAGAAGTGGGGTTTGTGTTATGATTTTGCCCTTTTTTTGCATTATGTCTCTTTATATGTTTATGGGGCTTATGGGCATTTTTATTAATTTATTTTTATTTAAAGGGCACCTACCCCCCCCCCCCCCGATTCTACCTATAAAGGTAGATCGGGTGGTAGGTGGATGAATGAGACGTGAGGATAGACCTTTTATGGGCTAATCCTCACGTCCCGGCTATCTTTTAGAAAACTTTATTGCAGGCATATGTAAATTTTTCTTATGCGGCTACTGGGGCGTGGAGTAGCTGGACATGAGGTTACTAGTCGCGGCTACTTCATGCCCCAGTAGCCACGTTACTCCGCCTACCAGGTAATCTTCGGCGCAGCTACTGGTCCCCTGCGTTCTGCGCATGCTCAGAAGGCCGCAGATGCCGGGGGACTCGGATGAGGGCGCGCAGCTACGAGGAGCTGTGCGCCGAAGATTAAATGGTAGGCGGAGTAACGTGGCTACTGGGGTGTGGAGTAGCCGCATAAAAAAATTTACATATGCCTGCAATTAAGTTTTCTAAAAGACACCCGAGACGTGAGTATTAGCCCAAAAAAGGGCTATCCTCACGTCCCATTCATCCACCTACCACCCCTTCTACCTTTATAGGTAGAATCGGGCTGCTAGGTGCCCTTTAAGGACATTTCGGGATCTTGCTGGCACTGCCTGAGGATATCCCTAGGGTCCTGATCAGACCTCAGGGCTGTCACTGCAGCAATCGGAGCCCCCCTAAGATGGCACGGGGGGGGGGGGCATTGTGGGGGAGAGACCCTCAAAAGGCTGTTTAAAAGCCGTGACGGTGACATGTAACGGGTTAAATCTCCCTCATATTATGGAAAGGCTTCAGGTTGACAGTCGCTGCTCTCCTGAGTTCCCCATGTCATGACGATACGTCCTTCATACCTGACCTGCTGAGCTCCCGACATTTGGGGATGGTCCTTACAGACCACGGACCAAAGCATCAGGTACGGTGTAAACCGGTGAGGACCACCATGCGGAGGGTCCGTCATCTACAGACTTCTAGCAGTCTGCATCTCCATGATAACAGACTACAAACAATCCCAGTGTAGTCTGACCCGCCTCCGGGTATCTGATCCGCCTCCAGCATCTGATCCGCCTCCAGCATCTGATCTCTACTTCCTGCTGATATGTAGCTGTAGGGGACATGTGATCCCTATAGTCATTAGGGTCACTGCTTCTCCACTCCATGTTCCCTCTCTTTCAGTGGTGTCGTAGACCCCTGCAGGTCCCGCTGTGGCTGCTGCTCTGCTGCTGTGTGTTGGTGGTCTTCCTCGTGGCTGTATTGCTGGGTGAGTGGCACAGTTTGGGGGTCTTTTTGTATGTATTACTGAGAAAGTGTTGCCTACAGGGGGTCTTTAGGGGCGGCCTATCACTGGGGCTGGTCACCGGTCCATTGCAATCATGTGATTTCCCAGGAGACTCTATCCACAACCATCTGTAGATACTGACCCCCTAATCGTCTAATACATGTAGTGTCTACATGCCAGTCCTCAGTAAGGCTTCATGGTGCATCTTTACGCCTCTGTGATTCCTGAAGCTATTGGGGGCGCTATAGACAGGATCTTTCTGTGTTTCCTGCATGAAGGTCGCCCTGTACACAGGAGGCGCTCAGGAGCTCCCTGTAGTCTACGTTAGGCTTGTGAGTGCCCCCTAGTGGTGGCTGCTGGACACAGAATACTTTCATATCCATCTGTAGGGTGCTGATTGGGGGGAGGGGGATCATTTATATAACTCCTCATTTTCACATTTTAAAGGTGTCCTGATTCCCCGGGGTGTGGAGAAGGATCCTGGTGATACCATGAAGACACTGGTCCCCTGTGGACCCCCATGTGAGGAGTCCTGGATGTGGTATGGACATCGCTGTTATTACTTCTCTGACGGTAGCGACACCTGGAACAACAGCCTGGAGTTCTGCAGAAGACACGGATCCACGCTGGCGGTGCTCAATGACCCCGCGATAAAGGTGGCTTCATCTCCCTCCCCCTGCTACCACCTTTATCGGGTCACTCTTCTGGGGTCTCCATGCTCGGCCTGCACGCTCCTCTGGGGTCTCTGTGCTCGGCCTGCGCGCTCCTCTGGGGTCTCTGTGCTCGGCCTGCGCGCTCCTCTGGGGTCTCCGTGCTTGGCCTGCGCGCTCCTCTGGGGTCTCTGTGCTCGGCCTGCGCGCTCCTCTGGGGTCTCTGTGCTCGGCCTGCGCGCTCCTCTGGGGTCTCTGTGCTCGGCCTGCGCGCTCCTCTGGGGTCTCTGTGCTCGGCCTGCGCGCTCCTCTGGGGTCTCTGTGCTCGGCCTGCGCGCTCCTCTGGGGTCTCTGTGCTCGGCCTGCGCGCTCCTCTGGGGTCTCTGTGCTCGGCCTGCGCGCTCCTCTGGGGTCTCCGTGCTTGGCCTGCGCGCTCCTCTGGGGTCTCCGTGCTCGGCCTGCGCGCTCCTCTGGGGTCTCTGTGCTCGGCCTGCGCGCTCCTCTGGGGTCTCTGTGCTCGGCCTGCGCGCTCCTCTGGGGTCTCTGTGCTCGGCCTGCGCGCTCCTCTGGGGTCTCCGTGCTCGGCC
Source organism: Engystomops pustulosus (assembly GCF_040894005.1). Taxonomy (NCBI): domain Eukaryota; kingdom Metazoa; phylum Chordata; class Amphibia; order Anura; family Leptodactylidae; genus Engystomops; species Engystomops pustulosus. The sequence continues at coordinate 228,365,178 of NC_092413.1, read as the reverse complement.
TGCGCGCTCCTCTGGGGTCTCCGTGCTCGGCCTGCGCGCTCCTCTGGGGTCTCCGTGCTCGGCCTGCGCGCTCCTCTGGGGTCTCTGTGCTCGGCCTGCGCGCTCCTCTGGGGTCTCTGTGCTCGGCCTGCGCGCTCCTCTGGGGTCTCTGTGCTCGGCCTGCGCGCTCCTCTGGGGTCTCTGTGCTCGGCCTGCGCGCTCCTCTGGGGTCTCTGTGCTCGGCCTGCGCGCTCCTCTGGGGTCTCTGTGCTCGGCCTGCGCGCTCCTCTGGGGTCTCTGTGCTCGGCCTGCGCGCTCCTCTGGGGTCTCTGTGCTCGGCCTGCGCGCTCCTCTGGGGTCTCTGTGCTCGGCCTGCGCGCTCCTCTGGGGTCTCTGTGCTCGGCCTGCGCGCTCCTCTGGGGTCTCTGTGCTCGGCCTGCGCGCTCCTCTGGGGTCTCTGTGCTCGGCCTGCGCGCTCCTCTGGGGTCTCTGTGCTCGGCCTGCGCGCTCCTCTGGGGTCTCTGTGCTCGGCCTGCGCGCTCCTCTGGGGTCTCTGTGCTCGGCCTGCGCGCTCCTCTGGGGTCTCTGTGCTCGGCCTGCGCGCTCCTCTGGGGTCTCTGTGCTCGGCCTGCGCGCTCCTCTGGGGTCTCTGTGCTCGGCCTGCGCGCTCCTCTGGGGTCTCTGTGCTCGGCCTGCGCGCTCCTCTGGGGTCTCTGTGCTCGGCCTGCGCGCTCCTCTGGGGTCTCTGTGCTCGGCCTGCGCGCTCCTCTGGGGTCTCTGTGCTCGGCCTGCGCGCTCCTCTGGGGTCTCCGTGCTCGGCCTGCGCGCTCCTCTGGGGTCTCCGTGCTCGGCCTGCGCGCTCCTCTGGGGTCTCCGTTCTCGGCCTGCGCGCTCCTCTGGGGTCTCCGCTCTCGGCCTGCGCGCTCCTCTGGGGTCTCCGTGCTTGGCCTGCGTGCTCCTCTGGGGTCTCCGTTCTCGGCCTGCGCGCTCCTCTGGGGTCTCCGTTCTCGGCCTGCGCACTCCTCTGGGGTCTCCATACCAAGCACATAGACCCTCAGAGGGCTATGGGGGACACAACGGGAAAGTCATGTTACTCCACCCTGGGTCTCTAAACCATAAGGGGGTCTCCAGCTGTGCTAATGGTAATTTTACAGATATCCAGTCTATATGGTGCCCTCCCGGGGGTTGTGGCCCCTGGTGTGCGGGGAGCAGAGGTCGGGGCACCACATGTGGGGGCAGATGTAATATAATGGTAATATTAGAACTAATGAGACGTGTTCCCTGCACCTCCTTGTCGATGTTCTGCACCTCGGGGGTAGTGAGGCGCGAGGCTTCATGTATGAGGAGGGAGAGCCCTTCTTAAAGGAGGCGCAGGAATAATAGAGTCCCATGAAGGCTGCTATTAAAGGGCGACTCTTAGAGAGGTCGTTGGTCTTCGGGAGTCATTTATAACAATCTGTTTCCTCTCCCAGAAAACCATTGAGCGATACCGGGAGAACGTCAACTACTGGATCGGACTCAGCAGGAACCGGGACGGGCGCTGGATGTGGGCTGATGGCTCCCTGTATGATGGAAGGTGCGCCCCCTATCCCACCCCTCCCCCACCATGTCCTGAGTGATATATGGGGAGCGGGGACCTCTGTATAACACTGACACCATTGTATCTCATAGTGTGGGGAACGGGGACATCTCCCAACTGGGCTGCGCCTTCCTGAACTCCCACCTGGGGGCGCTGGACTGCTCTACAGGACGGCAGTGGATCTGCGTGAAGGACTCCACATAGTATCAGCAGGTAGGATCCTGTAGGGTCTATTCACTACAAAAGTATGTGAACCCCTAATGATTAGTGGTAAGGACCTGCACCCCCTGCTGTAACGGCCTCTGTAGATGGGGGCAGATCATCCTAATCCCCCTCTCCCTCCCAGTACAGATCCCTCCACTATATACTATACACAGTGATCCCTATAATCCGCCATTTCTATCTCTTCCAGGTTGGATCCACGATTATTCTCGGGACAGTGACCTGTAAGGGGCCACAGCAGCTAATCATGGAGGGCGAGACGCAGGACAATGACATTGGAGACGTCCCCCCCCCTGGACTCCTGCAGGACAATGACATTGGAGACGTCCCCCCCCCCCTGGACTCCTGCAGGACAATGACATTGGAGACGTCCCCCCCCCCCCCCCCCGGACTCCTGCAGGACAATGACATTGGAGACGTCCCCCCCCCCCCTGGACTCCTGCAGGACAATGACATTGGAGACGTCCCCCCCCTGGACTCCTGCAGGACAATGACATTGGAGACGTCCCCCCCCCTGGACTCCTGCAGGACAATGACATTGGAGACGTCCCCCCCCCCCTGGACTCCTGCAGGACAATGACATTGGAGACGTGGCCCCCGGGCTCCTGCAGGACAATGACATTGGAGACTTGGGCCCCCGGGCTCCTGCAGGACAATGACATTGGAGACTTGGGCCCCCGGGCTCCTGCAGGACAATGACATTGGAGACGTGGGCCCCCGGGCTCCTGCAGGACAATGACATTGGAGACTTGGGCCCCCGGGCTCCTGCAGGACAATGACATTGGAGACGTGGGCCCCCGGGCTCCTGCAGGACAATGACATTGGAGACGTGGGCCCCCGGACTTCTGCAGGTCCCTCGGGGCCAGTTACTCTGTCCAAGTCCTACATCCCTGGACGGCTTAAAGGGATGTTCCACTTGATAAAGTGACTACATTGCACTTGGACCTCTGCACCATCAGTCTCACCTCCGACACCTGGCAATAATGGAGCCTTTTTATAGGTTGGGCAGGTGTCCCATGCACAGGGCGGGGCTGATAATGTAGGTGGAGCTAGCAGGGGTGGGGCTGATAATGGAGGTGGAGCAAGCAGGGTTTGGGCTGATAATGGAGGTGGAGCTAGCAGGGTTTGGGCTGATAATGGAGGTGGAGCTAGCAGGGGTGGGGCTGATAATGGAGGTGGAGCTGGCAAGGGGTCACATGACGCTGCTCTTGCCCTGTGTCATGTGACTAGGCTTCTCGCGTGTCAGTCGCCACAGCCAAGAGAAGTATTTTAATCAAATCATACAGATGTAATCATGAAATTTTATAACATTTTGCCAATGATTATAAAAGATGAAGGACTGGGGGGGGTATAAAGGGTTTAAATTTTACATTTTTTTATTACTGAATATTTTACTGAAATATTGTATTTTTTTAATGAAGAGAATAATAAAATAGTTTTCTGTGACTGATGTGACATGGGGGGGCAGGCAGTAATTTGTCTTGGCTCTGATCTGTTACATTATCTTGTCTTATAGATTTTTATCTGGGGCTCAAACCCCTAATCATTGTAAAGGCGACTTTCAAATTATAGAGTCTTTGTATTCCAGCTTGGAATGGAGTAAACCAGGAAAGACACATTGTCCTTTCTGAAGATTAGCTCAAGACTGTTACTTTATTGTGGGACTGACACATTTATAGAAAACCATAAGGCACTTTACATAAGGCGTGTAAGTAGGAAAGCAGCAACTATAATTGGGTGTTCTCACCCAGGAAATGTAACACTATTGGATTTAAGAACACAAAGGAATGTAGAACCATTGGCTGTCTTCACATAAACCAAACGTCCAGATGTTCACCTGGATACCTTCCACTAGGTGGTGCTAGCGAGCGCTAAGTCTTTGTGTGCTTTGCTCAGGAATGAACCCCACCCAAACTTCAGTTATCAGTACACAAAGTTATGTGAAATGAATGCGGAGTCTTTAAAATGTCTGACAATATGTAAGATGGCGTCTGAGTCCAGTGTAATATCTTTAACATTTCCCCCCTTTTGAGCTTTGCATGGCCTGTAACTTTTGTCCAGGGTGACCTCCTCAAACTCCAGGTACCCACAGGTAGGCTAAGCCCTTACCTGCTGGACTTGTTAACTCTTCACCAGATCCCCTGGAGGCCAGTCACTCGGGGGTTACAGGCCTGCACACTCAAATCACATCATTGTGTTTCCACAGTTTATGGGTTTATTAACAGGCTGGTTCTTCAACAAGACGGTATCCTCCACACCGGGACTTCTCCTGTCATGGTTCTTACCTCCTGGACGGCCATCTGGGACATGGTGGACTTGATGAGGGAGACCACACAACACGTAATAAGTGACGAGAGCAAAATCACAATCCCCAATATCACCCCCACTTAAAGGAAACCCTTCCCATCCCCCAACTACAAAGTGAAGGACAAAGTATCCACCCCAGAGTTTCTCTTGATTTCCCTGGACAGTCCTTCAATCTCTTCAAGTGCATGGGTAATGGATCCATAGGGGGCGATGTCATCCGGGATGTATATGCGACAAGCCACTCCCACCATCTTACAGACTCCTCCCTTCTCAGCAAGGATCATGTCCAAAGTCATGCGGTTCTGGGAAGCATCACGGATATAATTCACAAATCTCTGTTGATTACAATAAAACCATTTAACCCAACCAACATCTTTGCTCATAGCAATCTGGGGAATAATGGACTCTAGACCTGCCCATATCTGATTGTGGGCCTTGTACTCATCTGGGACCCCCCTTGGTGCTCCCACTGTATCTGTATAAACATTGCCATCTAGGTGCTTCTCTCTCAGACCTCCAGAATCCTTTGGAATTCTCTACCTTTTCTTTATGTGTCTGATCAAACTCATCCCTGGGGATCACGAGGAAGGAATGTACAAGTGTTATCACCGTACACTCACCTTCCCAGCCTCTAGGCCTGACCTAACTCTCCTATCCCCACAAATCCAGTACACATCAGACACTGCTAATACAGGGCTACCTGTGCTGTCAATGTTAAAGAAGGTCATTGTCTTGTTGTACCATCCGTAGGTAAAGTCTCCTACCCTGGGGGCATCCTGGTCAGCCCTATAGATACAGTGATAGTCATGGTTGGGGAGTCCCTGAGCATACAGTCAGTCAGAAGAGACCAGCTAGCAAGAAGTAAGTTTACATTAGAAAGCGTGGAAGCATGCTGACTTCCCTCTAGCTTCACAGACGTGGCACTGGTCAGCAGGACTTGTAAAGAACCATCGTAGTGAGGCTCCAGACTCTCTCTCTGGTGTGTCTTTACCACCACATAGTCTGCAGGCTTCAGGTTACGCGTCCTGAGGTCTCTGTCTGCATCTGAAAAGGAATCAGAAACACTTTTGCCGACCTTTTCCAAGGCCTGGCTCAACTGTGTGGCATGTTCCACCTGGTTTCCTGCCATCAGCTATAGGGTCTGTGGGAAGTAGGGGCCTAGTCTGGGTGCACAGCCAAAAAGTACTTCAAAGGGGACAATCCCATCTTTCTGTTGGGGGTGTTCCTAACTGAATGGTGGTCAGCAGGAAAGCACTCGCGCCATGGTTTCCCTGTTACTTCCATGGCCTCCCGGATCTCTAACTTAAGAGTGCCATTTATTCTCTCAAACCCACAACTAATTCGGGAAGGGTAAGGGGTGTGCAGGGCCTGTTCTACACCCAGGAGGGACAAGGTTTCAGTCTTTACCTGTCCAGTGAAGTTGGTTCTGCGACCGGACTCTATGGCCTCTGGAAGTCCAAACCTGCAGAAAAATCTCACTCACCACCTTCTTGGCTGCAGCTCTGGCAGTAGCCTTGGTCATGGGAGAAGCTTCTGGCCACCCTGTAAAGAGATCAATGCACACAAGCACGTACTCCTACGTACCACTTTTTGGTAGCTGGATATAATCCATCTGCAGTCTCTGGAAGGGATACAGCAGCTAGGGTGTCACCTTCTGTGGGGTCTTTACCACCTTACCCAGGCTGTGGTGGGTACAGACTATACAGGCTTTCACTAGTCTAGTGACAGGGGTAGTAATGCCCGGGGCAAACCGCTGGTGGTTTATGAGCACTAGTATGGCCATTTTGGATGCGTGTGTGTGTCCGTGGACTACTTGACTTACTGTCGGGTGCAGGGCTCCTGGCAGGCACACCCTCTCTCCCAGCATCCAGGTCCCATCGTCATCTGGGCTCCAGCTTTCCTCCACACTTCCTTCACTTCTGATGACACTCGGGCCACCAGGGACTGGAACACCCGTGGTTCAAACTTTTAGCTCAGAACTCACCGCTGAGACTTCAGGACAGTCTCTGGGTTCCATCTGTGCAGCTGCCTTCGCCATCCTGTCAGCCACATACTTGCCCTTGGCTTGTGGAGTTACCAAATTGTGTGTGCTTTTACTTTTACTATCCCCACCTCTTGTGGAAGTAAGACGGCATCCATGAGCTCTTTAATCAGCGTGCCATGCTAAAGGGGGTCCCTGCAGAGGTGAGGAAATCTCTAGCCTTCCATATGGGTTCATAGTCGTGTTTAGACCCCAGGACTATACCTTGAGTATAGATGTTCGCCCTTTTACCTTCCACCAGCTGTAGCGCTTCCCTGAGTGCCGTCACTTCACCTCCTGCGCTGACCTGTGTGGAGGGAGTGGTTCTGCTTGTACTACCTCATGTGCGCCACTGACCACTGTATATCCAGTGTAGAACCATCTGTCTTCTCCCGCAGACCTGGAGCCATCTATGAGAAAAAACTCAACATCTGGGTTAATCACCCTTCTCTCCCCTCTCTGAATCCTGGCAGACTGGTGACAGAACGGCAGGATTCAGAGCTGTGCACCTTATCAGTGTGACGGGGGATCAGGAGTGCACACTGGAGTATGAGCTGTCTGGCCTTAGCTCAGATGCTTGGGCTGTACTTGGGTGAGGACACTGTGCAAGGTATGTGGGGTTTTCACTGTAACTGAGTGATCTAGGACCAACTCACTGGCCTTGCTGCTGCAGCTACTGACACATGAGGAGCTCCCCTCACGACTGAGTCTAACCGGGCCTAATAGATACTCAGTGCAAAAATAAAATAAAAGGTCTTATCCAATAGGATGTGCCTAGGGCCGGGGCAGCTTAAGGCTATGGAATGCATCAATTGCCTCCTGACTAAGGGCAAATGGAGAAGAGGCAATTCAATTATCAAGGGGCAACATCAGGCTGGAGGCAGCAGACCTTATCCCAGGCTGCAGGAGCTGGCCAGTGCTAGAAACATGTGAAGAGGCTTAGGGCCTCAGGACAGGGGCACATTCTGGACTGCCAGCTTTCTTTCAGGTGTCTGCCTGTGGCTGAGGAGCAGTGGCCTAGGAAGATCACCTTCTCCTGGCAGTACTGGAGCTTGTCTCCGGAAACCCTTTACAACCCTTCTGGAACAGAAAACACATAAGGTCAATAAATGCATCCTGGCAAACAACAACAGTAGGTCATCCGCATACTGAAAAGGAGAACATCCAGTAAGGGGCTAGTCTGCCAGTCTACTCTCTGTAGGGCTGTGGGGTATTGGCTGGGTGAGTTTTACCCCCCTTGTGGGAGTCTACATCAGATATACTGGATTACTACACTGGTAAAGGCAAATAGGTCCTGCTAATCCTCATGTAGGGGCACAGAGAGGAAAACATTTGCCAATAGGGAAGAGTTCTACAATGAAAGGCACTAATTCTATTTGGGGGGGGGGCTCTCAGAAGAGGGGGACTGTTCTCGCTGACATCCTTGTCCGTTACCACCCCCCTTGTCCCGCCGTGTACGTTTCCTAGAGTGTGGGAAGTCACTTCAGTAATGTCTCCTCCCCGTAACGCCCACTTAGGTCGGGCTGTCGGCAGAACCCAACTTTCTCTCAGTCTCACTTTGGCGCGGTCTGTGAAACTAGTCTCTGTTCTTCCTGGCTTTCCGTCACAAATCTGCCAGAGATGTCTCTAGTCTGCTAACACCGGTCTCCGCTTTATCCAGACATATAGGATTCTCTCAACCATCTCTAGTTCAGTGTTCTGTGCTCTCTATAAAGTTCTGGCCAGACTCCAAGTCTCAAACAGAAGTCAGGTACACTTGTTGTTTTGTTTTTTTTGTCATAAAAGTCAGTCATAGGCTCTGTAATACGGTTAGGGGCTTCTTCTTGCTTAGTCTGTTCGTGGGGTACAAAGGAGGACGTCACATCATACTGTCTTTTTGTATTCTTATCGCAAGCAAATTCCTTGACGTCTTTTTAGATTGTCAGCTCTGTCGCCCCCACTCAACACAGATGCTTTCGGTGTGCTTCAAGGCCACTTCTCACAGACATAGATAAGGCAGCTCAGACAGAGCCCAGCTGCATAGCTGCCCACAGATCTGACCATGATTAACTCTTTCAACTCCAGAGAGCAGGTACCAGAGACATTGAAATACATTTTCTAGTAATTTTTCTGCAATTGTCAGAATCAAATAAGTTTCTGGTCTTTCTCTTTCTCTTTTTTCTTTTTTTTCCTTTAATGGACACTCTCTAGGATTCCTGTCCCTCTGTCCTGGTCAGTCCGTAGTCACTGGTCTAAGTCTCCAGTAATCAACCCCATCCACCTTTGTCCAACCCTTTGTCATTAACTCTCTACTTACATCAAGCCAACCTTCTGCCTGGGTGTGCCACTTTTTGACTTTGAGCCAGCCACCATTTTCATCAAGTGCTGTCTCCCAACTTTGCACACTCAGGGGATTATCTAACATACCCAAAAACTTCAATACCTCATAACTTCCTTTTACCCACTCTTTACCTTTCCTGTGTGACACTATGTCAGTTGCCTTTTTTAGGTCTGCAGTGTCCAGTTACAGTCTTACTTTGCTCACTACCCATTTTGTGGAATCTGTGGAATACCTGATTTTGTTCAAGGGGTATAGATATCCTCCGTAAATACAGCTCCAGACTACCCCGCTAACTATCAGTAAGTACAAATTAGAGACCTTCACACAATGTTTCAGAAATCAAGGAGATACCGCTCAACTGTAAAATTCCCGTCAGTGTCCCTCCTGCCTCTACTGTCCTTAATGCATCATGGGGCCGATCCCAATCCCGAAGGAAAGATACGTAAATTTGGCCAGAATTTGTCTCTGCAAACTTCCAGATTCTATCAGCGCTTACATGAACAAAAATCTCAACACCATCACCAACTTTCTGAACTACATCAACAATTCACAAGAGGGCACTGCAGACCTTTTTCTACAACATACATAGTCATGTCCAGTCTCTGTCAATCACCTTACAAGAGATCCTTTGTCACAATTATAGTGAACATACTATTAAATATGGACATGTAAGGCAAAGTACATAATATCACACAAGGAGATGACCTTACCCAGTCCCTTTCAGCCAGTGAAACAGAACTACAGTCAAGGTAGACAAAAATAGACTTGACTTACCCCGATGAGCGCTCATTGTCAGTTCTGGTCACTGGCCGCCTGGACTCTTGCGGAGGTCACCTCGATGGTCAGATGTCCATAAAAGTATGCCCACCCAGGGACGCCAATTCTTATAGATTTTTATCTGGGGCTCAAACCCCTAATCATTGTAAAGGTGACTTTCAAATTATAGAGTCTTTGTATTCCAGCTTGGAATGGAGTAAACCAGGAAAGACACATTGTCCTTTCTGAAGATTAGCTCAAGACTGTTACTTTATTGTGGGACTGACACATTTATAGAAAACCATAAGGCACTTTACATAAGGCGTGTAAGTAGGAAAGCAGCAACTATAATTGGGTGTTCTCACACAGGAAATGTAACACTATTGGATGTAAGCACACAAAGGAATGTAGAACCATTGGCTGTCTTCACATAAACCAAACGTCCAGATGTTCACCTGGATACCTTCCAGTAGGTGGTGCTAGCGAGCACTAAGTCTTTGTGTGCTTTGCTCAGGAATGAACCCCACCCAAACTTCAGTTATCAGTACACAAAGTTATGTGAAATGAATGCTGAGTCTTTAAAATGTCTGACAATATGTAAAATGGCGTCTGAGTCCAGTGTAATATCTTTAACATTTGTGTGTAATGACGTCCCTCCTGTGGTTTTCTTGCGTTCTTCCTGCCTGTGGAGATGATTTTGTCTCGGTCACTCCTGCTCTATAATGTCCTGTATGATCCTGCGGACCCTTCTGAGAGGAGAGGCACAGACAGAGGCTGCTGGAGATAATGGTCAGTTTCTATCTCACCCAAAGTGCTTTATTCCAATCAGTACAGGTCAGTTCTTCTCCATATAACGTCCTGCTGCTTCTGACTGACTGAGGGGAGAGAGCAATGGAGCAGCTTCTCTGTGTGTGCAGTGTATGGGAGACATGGTAGCAGCCGCTCTCCAGCACTGCTCACGATGCAGAATACAAGCCATATAATGAGCTGATACTGTATTATCAGTGTTCATTAGGACAAGTACTGCAGACGATCTCCTGCAGATGGCGCCACAGTACTAGCAGATTTTTAATAAGTGCTATTCTTTGTGAAGCCAATGGGGCAGATTTACTTACCCGGTCCAGTCGCGATCCAGCTGCGCGTTCTCTGACGCCGATTTGGGTTCTGCCGGGATTCACTAAGGTCGTGCGCCCGATGTCCACTAGGTGTCGCTGCTGCGCTGAAGTCCGCTGGAGTTCACATTCTATTTCTTAGTGCAGGTAAGTGCGTGTCAGGTAAGTAACCTCATCAACCATATCTTTGCCCACTCCTAAAGCTTCCACAAATCCCTCTGTAATGCTAAACTATCAACCTCAGTATTTATTACTTTACACAGCTTAGTATCATCTGCAAATATTGAAACTTGACTGTGTAAACCCACTACAAGGTCATTAATAAAAATATTAAAAAGAAGTGGTCCCAATACTGACCCCTGTGGCACTCCACTGGTAACGTCAACCCAATCTGAGAATGTGCCATTATTGACGACCCTCTGTTTTCTATCACTAAGCCAATTACTTACCCAAATACACAGATTTTCTCCTATTCCCAGCAGTCTCATTTTATATACCAACCTTTGATGTGGCACGGTGTCAAATGCCTTTGAAAAGTCCAGATATACAACATCCACAGCGTCCCCCAGATCCAGTCTTGAACTTACCTCCTCGTAGAAACCAATCAGATTAGTCTGACAGGACCGATCTCTCATAAACCCATGCTGACGCTGTGTTATGAGGTTATGCACAGTGAGATACTCCAGGATAGCATCTCTAACAAACCCCTCAAATATTTTCCCCACCACAGCAGTTAGACTCACGGGTCTGTAGTTTCCAGGATCGCTATTTGATCCTTTTTTGTATATTGGTACCACATTTGCTATGCGCCATTCCTGTGGAACATAACCAGTCCTCAGTGAATCTTCAAATATTAAAAATAACGGTTTGTCTATCACCGTACATAATTCATGCAGAACCTGGGGGTGTATGCCATCTGGCCCAGGTGATTTATCTATCTTAGTGGTTGCGAGGCGGCGCCGTACCTCTTCCTGGGTTAAACTGTTGACATTCCAAAGAGAATCTACATTATTCCTCATTGTGTCTCCAGGGGATTTTCCTGGGTAAAGACAGTTGAGAAGGCGACAGTCAGTAGATTGGCCCTTTCCTCATCTCCTTCCACCATGACCCCCATGATATTTCTAAGGGGACCCACACTCTCTGTTTTTAGTTTCTTATCATTTATATACTTGATATATAAACTATATATTTCTCTCAGTCTCTATTTTTGCGGCCTTTATCTGCTTTTTACAGGATTTATTTTTCTCTCTATAATCCTGTAATGCCTCATCGCTACCTTCACGCTTTAGCACCTTAAACGCCTTATCTTTCTCGCTTATTGCTTTCCTTACAAGACTAGTTACCACATAGGGTTTTTCTTGTTCCTTTTATGCTTTTTCCCATAAGGTATGTGTTTCTCACAGGACTTTTTCAGAATATATGAGAGAAAGTCCCTTTTTTGGGGGGGGGAGGGGGGGGGGCTTTTGTCTTTGAGAACATTATGCCAGTCTATGCCTTTAAGGTCTTCCCTTAGTTGCTGAAAATTTGCCCTCTAAAAAACCCTATAACCATCTATAGTAACAGCCCAGTCGTAGCTACTGTCCAGCCATGTCTCGCTGATACCCACTATATCAGATTTCCGCTCCAACATCAAGAGTTCCAGTTCCTCCATTGTGTTTGTGAGGCTTCTGGCTTTTGTGTACATGCACTTTATATGGTTTTCCCTGTCCGTATTCCTTTTGTCCTTATTCCCCAATCTCATTCCAGCCCCCCTTCCTCCCCCATGGACTATGACTCTTCCCAGCTCTCTATCTACACTGTCTATTTGCCCTGCACATGTGTAGTTGCCCTCCCCCCAGGTCCTCCAACCTTCTAGCCATTTCCCCCCCCCCCCCCCCCGGCACAGCCCCCCCCCTCCCCATTGAGGTGCAGCCCATCCCTACTGTAGAGTCTGTAGCCGACAGAAAAGTCAGCCCAGTTCTCCATGAACCCAAAACCCTCCTTCCTACACCAACTTTTGAGCCACTTATTTACCTCCTTGATCTCCCGCTGCCTTTCTGGTGTGGCACGTGGTACAGCGAGTATTTCGGAGAAAACTACCTTTGAGGTCCTTGCCCTGAGCTTATGGCCTAAATCCCTGAAATCATTTTTACGGACCTTCCACCTACCTGTTACTTTGCCATTAGTGCCATAACTGTCTATATATTTCTATGGGCTCACAGTCACTTCTGTGGTTCCATGTTCTGGTGCAGAAGATGACTATTCCAAAGTCTTCAGCCTTGATCACACGCTGAGGTTACAATGGGGCAGATTTATTTACCTGGTCCATTCGCGATCCAGCGGCGGGTTGTCCGACACTGATTCGTGTCTTCCGGTGATTCACTAAGGTAGTTTCCCTCATGTCCACCAGGTGTCGCTGCTGCGCTGAAGTCCGTCGGAGTGCACTGAAGTTCACCAAGCCAGGCCGGGTGCAGGTAAGTGCTTGTCATGCGACACATTTTTTTTTTTTTAAATACAGCGTTTTCTCCGAATCCGGCGGGTTTTCCGACGGCCACGCCCCCCGATATCTGTCAGCATACCAGCGCCGATGCGCCACAATCCAATCGCGTGCGCCAAAAAACCCGTCGGAATTTGGCGCAAAACGGTAAAATTCGGGTAACCCGGCGTAAAAACGCGATTCGGGCCCTTAGTAAATGACCCCCATTGTGTTTCCACTGCTTCTGCTAAAACGCATTGTAACCTCAGCATGTGATCAAGGCTGAAAACTTTGGAATGCGTCAAAAACGCATCAAAAAACACGACGCAACGCATCGTGTGAATGCGCCCTCAGGCATCAAAACTGAGAGCAGGTCCGATTCCTTCCTGTGCTTGCGCCTCGTTCAGTCTTTATTGATAGCATACGATCCGCAAACAGGGATCTTCAGGGTGCAGTCACATGTCGCGTTTAACGCATGCGTTTTGTAAACACAAGTGTTAACATCTGTTTAATTAGGCAAATCTCTCTCCAGCTGATGCAATGCCGACGTGTGACCGCACCCTCAGATCTGCTGAAATCAGACATTGCTTTGCAGGTGGATTCTACAAAGGTTGTAGATAAGGAAAGTCTGATACTCCTGCCGAATTACTACAACCTCTGGCGCCTCTGCTTGTTTTATCTGCAGATGTTTGGCCCCCGGGGATTTACTAAGATTGGCTGGATAACCCTCCCCTGTGTACTCCCCGCTACTTGCCCCTCTGTGCTCCCCGCTACTTGCCCCTCTGTGCTCTCCGCTACTTGCCCCTCTGTGCTCCCCGCTACTTGCCCCTCTGTGCTCCCCGCTACTTGCCCCTCTGTGCTCCCCGCTACTTGCCCCTGTCTGCTCCCCGCTACTTGCCCCTGTCTGCTCCCCGCTACTTGCCCCTGTCTGCTCCCCGCTACTTGCCCCTGTCTGCTCCCCGCTACTTGCCCCTCTGTGCTCCCCGCTACTTGCTCCTCTGTGCTCTCCGCTACTTGCTCCTCTGTGCTCCCCGCTACTTGCCCCTCTGTGCTCCCCGCTACTTGCCCCTCTGTGCTCCCCGCTACTTGCCCCTCTGTGCTCCCCGCTACTTGCCCCTCTGTGCTCCCCGCTACTTGCTCCTCTGTGCTCCCCGCTACTTGCTCCTCTGTGCTCCCCGCTACTTGCTCCTCTGTGCTCCCCGCTACTTGCCCCTCTGTGCTCCCCGCTACTTGCTCCTGTGTGCTCCCCGCTACTTGCCCCTGTGTGCTCCCCGCTACTTGCTCCTGTGTGCTTCCCGCTACTTGCCCCTGTGTGCTCCCCGCTACTTGCCCCTGTGTGCTCCCCGCTACTTGCCCCTGTGTGCTCCCCGCTACTTGCCCCTGTGTGCTCCCTGCTACTTGCCCCTGTGTGCTCCCCGCTACTTGTTCCTCTGTGCTCCCCGCTACTTGCCCCTCTATGCTCCCCGCTACTTGCTCCTCTGTGCTCCCCGCTACTTGTTCCTCTGTGCTCCCCGCTACTTGCCCCTCTGTGCTCCCCGCTACTTGTTCCTCTGTGCTCCCCGCTACTTGTTCCTCTGTGCTCCCCGCTACTTGCTCCTCTGTGCTCCCCACTACTTGCTCCTCTGTGCTCCCCGCTACTTGTTCCTCTGTGCTCCCCGCTACTTGCCCCTGTGTGCTCCCCGCTACTTGCCCCTCTGTGCTCCCCGCTACTTGTTCCTCTGTGCTCCCCGCTACTTGTTCCTCTGTGCTCCCCGCTACTTGTTCCTCTGTGCTCCCCGCTACTTGTTCCTCTGTGCTCCCCGCTACTTGTCCCTCTGTGCTCCCCGCTACTTGTTCCTGTGTGCTCCCCGCTACTTGCTCCTCTGTGCTCCCCGCTACTTGCTCCTCTGTGCTCCACGCTACTTGCCCCTGTGTGCTCCCCAGTACTTCTATCCCTCTTGCTTTATTTGTGGGCAGGTCACAGCCCCATTGCCGTGTATGGGCTCGGTTATGAATGAGACGACTGCCTCCGCGCACATTATAGATCCTATTCCCGCCGCTATTATGGTGCAGGGAATCATTTCCTATGGACATTGGTGCGGTGATCGGTCACAGATAACAATCCATTGTACACGGCCCGTTGTGTGTGGCCCACACTGCGCACATGAAGCCTAAAGCCCCTTTCACACAAGCGTTTTAATGATGAGAATTGAACACTGATCCAATGTATTCAATGGTCTTTTTTAGATATGCGTAAAAAACGCTCTATAGAAGTCTACGGGGACACATGAAATACACATGTGAACGGGGTGCGAGATACAGGGAGGGGCAATGTGTTTACACGTATCAGTTGCCAGGGTATTTTTTTCACATACGTTAAAAACCGTGTAAAATCTGATCAAAAACGCACATGAAAAACTCTGAGGGCGCATTCACAGGATGCGTCGCATTGTGCGTTGCGTTTTTGCCGCATTCCACTGGCTTCAGCCTTGATTACACGCTAAGGTTACAGGTTGCGTTTTGGCAGATGTAGTGGAAACACAATGTAACCTCAGCATGTGATCAGGGCTGAAGCCAGTGGAATGCGTCAAAAACGCAACGCACAACGCGGCGCATCGTGTGAATGCGCCTTCAGGAGACTCCGATGGATCAGTAGAACCACACGTCGGAGCGTCACTGTAGTGCTGTACCATCTTCTGGTCATTGCAATAACCTTAGGCTGCGGTCACACGTGGCGCTTTGAACCCGTTTTTGGCCCGTTTTTAAGCAGTCCGTCAAAAAACACATGCGTTTTTGACCAGTTTTAATTAAGATAAATGGTAAAACCTGTCTAAAACGGTTGGCTCTTGCCAGCCAGCTCTCTTACCAGAGAGACCATAGAGCACATGCTCTTGCTACAGTCCTCCTAGGCCTCAGCTCATCTTCCAGAACCAGACCAGAGACAGAGTGCCTGTGCACCTCTAGCACAGACACACAGAACACCCAGGACAAAGCTGCAGCTTCCATACTTGGACACAGCTACCTCCCAGTCTGCACCTACAACCAGGCTGGTGAATCCAATTCTGAGGATCACTCTCCATGACCACTCCAGTAATCCGAACTTCTCCAATAATCCGCCATCTGTTATGAATTCGTTGGCCGTTGCCTGCAGTTGTTCCAATAAAGAACCGTGAGTTACTTTTGCACAACGTTGCCTCCGTCTGGTCCCTGTATACAGCTGTGCCATCAAGGGCTTCCCCATCCACTACCCAGGGACATATACTATGGGCACTCAGGGGTTGCCCCAGGTAGAACCAGTACCACAGCCTCTCCCTCCTTATATCTTGCACACACCACCTGCTGGAGAGCTGCCAGGCTGTAGGACAGCCCTCCGGTCCCCATACCAAGCACCGTGACCACAGCGTGCCTAGGCCGCAACCGCCAGCCACTCAGGTACTGCGGGCCCCGGCTGACTCCAGGCCCCAAGAAAAGGCCCCAATGGGGGATGTTGTACATGTGTTTTTTTAACAGACTGCTTAAAAACGGACCAAAAATGGGTTCAAAACGCCACGTGTGACCGCAGCCTCACACGTTGTCAGAGCGGCATGAGCGCATGAGATCAGTGGCCAAATACAAGAAGCAGAGAGTTTGTTCCTCCTCTGAACATTCTGGAATCATGAAAAGAGGCGAAAAACAGGAAATTGTTTTCATTCTTTGGTTTTAATATTATAAAAGTTACAAAAAATATTCTGTTACGAAAAGTCTAAAACCCCTTCCCCTCTACCATTTCCCAAGAGCAAAAAATAAAACGGACCAGGGTGAGGCCTGAGGACCTTGGATTGGTAGTGGATTTGCAAACGCAGACAAAACGCCACATACGCCACCCCCCAAACACAGCTTATCTGTGTATTAGGATATTCTGCAGCAGCTGAGGTGTGTATTATGAGGTTTTGCTGGAGCTGAGAGGCTTAGAATGAGGTTCTGCAGCAGCTAAGCTGATTATAATGAGGTACTACACAGTGGCTGAGGTAGGTATTATGTGGTTCTGTGGCAGCGCAGGCGCACAGTCCAGCACACGGTCCAGCGCGCACAGCTGACGGCACGGTCCGGCGCGCACAGCTGACGGCACGGTCCGGCGCGCACAGCTGACGGCACGGTCCGGCGCGCACAGCTGACGGCACGGTCCGGCGCGCACAGCTCACGGCCCGGTCCGGCGCGCACAGCTGACGGCACGGTCCGGCGCGCACAGCTGACGGCACGGTCCGGCGCGCACAGCTCACGGCATGGTCCGGCGCGCACAGCTCACGGCACGGTCCGGCGCGCACAGCTCATGGCTCAGTTCAGTTATACAGGGAACGCACAGTCCACTTGTCGGAAGACTCTCAGGACCCGCAGCACCTTAGAGCTTATAATCTCTGCACCAGGGTGGGGGAGCCCTTCAGTGGCGTAACTAGAAGCTGATGGGCCCCGACTATAATGTATTGTTTATAGTAATAGTCTTCTCATATGGGAAAATGACACCATAAGGGCCCCCTAAAACTCTTGGGCCCGGGTGCGACCGCAACCTCTGCACCCCCTATAGTTACGCCCCTGGAGCCCTTATATAATAAATAAAACCTCTCCGCTCCCTGTATCTTTCCCTACCAGTTACTCCCCAGTTACCAGCACTGGGTAAATTACACATACACTGGCCAGACAGTATAAAGCTGATAGGAAATGATATAACACATTACATATTACCTTAAAATTTAGAGGAGGGCTTCCTTATACCAAATGGCTCCGTCCGAAGAACTGGCTCCACCCCCTTGTCAGTTCCATCTACATGAATAGTTTTGTCTTTACCTACTCTGCAGGATCCACCTCCACTGCTAGCTCCACCTCCAATGCTGGCACCTCCCTATTGCTAGCTCCACCTCTCCTGGAGGCTCCACCCTGGGGGAGGACTGAATGGAGCGGTCTGTAGTTCCCTGGTCAGGGGGAGATGTTGTAGTGCAGGTAAATATTATACAGAGGATCAGGATCCCAGAAGATCCCCGAATAATAAATGGATCCTAGTGGTATCATATCCCCTGGTGGTGACGTCTATCGTGTAACAAAATGTTTTTGCAACAGCAGAAAAGAAAGTATCAGAGTATAAGCGAAGCAGGAAAGAGGCAGCAAGAGGAGAAGCTGTGGCCCCTCGGAGGTCACCGGCCCCCCAAGTATAATCCTGGATCCAACCTGTAAGAGAAAGAAATGGCCGATTATGGGGATGATACAAAAGATACATACATGGAGGGGTCAGTATCGGGGTCTATAGATGATGTGACCTCTGACACTGAGCCCCAGATACATACATGGAGGGGTCAGTATCGGGGTCTACAGATGATGTGACCTCTGACACTGAGCCCCAGATACATACATGGAGGGGTCAGTACTGGGAGGTATCGGGGGGTCTATAGATGAGACCCCTGACACTGAGCACCAGATACATACATGGAGGGGGGTCTGTACTGGGGGGTATTGGGGTATATAGATGAGACCCCTTACACTGAGCCCCAGATACATACATGGAGGGGTAAGTACTGGGGGGTATCGGGGGGGCTATAGATGAGACCCCTGACACTGAGCCCCAGATACATACATGGAGGGGGGTCTGTACTGGGGGGTATTGGGGGCTGAGTATCACACCACTGAGCACCAGACATGGGTCCTCATTACATATAATAAGAGGCACATTACACAAATGTGGGGGTCACGCTCAAACCCCTCCTCTATCCCTGTTTAGATAGGGGCAGGGGGCATAGATGACGACATAGTGTGTGTTTCTTCTAAAGATTAGTGAAAACTATGGTCTAATGTATGTGCCTCCTCGAATTAGTGAGAGAAGCTGTTACAGCAGGGGGTGCAGGTCCTTACTACTAGGGGTTCACATACTTTTGTAGTGTAGTGAATAGACCCTACAGGATCCTACCTGGTGATACTATGAGGAGTCCTTCACGCAGATCCACTGCCGTCCTGTAGAGCAGTCCAGCGCCCCCAGGTGGGAGTTCAGGAAGGCGCAGCTGAGTTGGGGGATGTCCCCGTTCTCCACACTATGAGATACAATGGTGTCAGTGTATATATATATATATATATCACTCAGGACATGGCGGGGGAGGGGTGGGATAGGGGGCGCACCTTCCATCATACAGGGAGCCATCATCCCACATCCAGCGCCCGTCCCGGTTCCTGCGGAGTCCGATCCAGTAGTTGACGTTCTCCCGGTATCGCTCAATGGTTTTCTGGGAGAGGAAACAGATTGTTATAAATGACTCCCGAAGACCAATGACCTCTCTAAGAGTCGCCCTTTAATAGCCGCCTTCATGGGACCTTATTATTCATGCGCCTCCTTTAAGAAGGGCTCTTCATTTATGTGAGAAGTATGAAGACCTAGAGGAGTGCTCAGTATAGAGACCCCAGAGAATCGTGGGTTTCTCAGTATGGAGACCCCAGAGAAATGTAGGTTCACAGTATGGAGACCCCAGAGGAGTAACCTGATGTGTCTATGAAGATAGGAGCAGGAGGAGGGAGATGAAGATGAAGTCACCTTTATCGCGGGGTCATTGAGCACTGCCAGTGTGGATCCGTGTCTTCTGCAGAACTCCTGGCTATTGTTCCAGGTGTCACTACCTTCAGAGAAATAGTAACAGTGATCCCCAAACCACATCCAGGACTCCTCACATGGGGGTTCACGGGGGTTCTTCCCCACAAAACAGTATATCAAGACACCTGCAATCACAAAAATAGAAAAAGCTTGTCAAGATAGAGAAGAACTACAGGCCTACTTGCCAGCTTTGCACTAAACAACAGGTGACAACTGGGTTACGGTCCTTAATCTGGGTTAGAACAGTAAGATAAAGAAAGAAAACAGATAAATAGCGAGGTACAGAGAAAAGTCAGAATCACAGCAGCAGAGAATGTGAATCACCAAAAGTCAGGAGACTGGAGGCACTGAATGAAGTCAGAAATGAGTTCAAAGGGAGTGCTGGACACCGCCCAAGCAGCTGATTGGTTCAGCCATCCATCACTTCAACTGTCACCTGTAACACGCCCACAACAGACACCTTCTGTTTCCCAGTAGCCACCACTAGCAGCTGACTGCAGATTATACTAATATAGAATAGAATGTATGGTCAGTCTGCAGCCAGCTCCTGAGCGCCTCCTAGTGGTCACTGTGTTATTATGGAGTATAATGTATAATCAGTCTGCAGTCACCACTAGGAGGCGCTCAGGAGCTGGCTGCAGACTGATCATACATTATACTACATAATTACACAGTCTGCAGTCACCACTAGGAGGCGTTTAGGAGCTGGCTGCAGACTGATCATACATTATACTACATAATTACACAGTCTGCAGTCACCACTAGGAGGCACTCAGGAGCTGGCTGCAGACTGATCATACATTATACTACATAATTACACAGTCTGCAGTCACCACTAGGAGGCGCTCAGGAGCTGGCTGCAGACTGATCATACATTATACTACATAATTACACAGTCTGCAGTCACCACTAGGAGGCGTTTAGGAGCTGGCTGCAGACTGATCATACATTATACTACATAATTACACAGTCTGCAGTCACCGCTAGGAGGCGCTCAGGAGCTGGCTGCAGACTGATCATACATTATACTACATAATTACACAGTCTGCAGTCACCACTAGGAGGCGCTCAGGAGCTGTCTGCAGACTGATCATACATTATACTACATAATTACACAGTCTGCAGTCACCACTAGGAGGCGCTCAGGAGCTGGCTGCAGACCGATCATACATTATACTACATAATTACACAGTCTGCAGTCACCACTAGGAGGCGTTTAGGAGCTGGCTGCAGACTGATCATACATTATACTACATAATTACACAGTCTGCAGTCACCACTAGAAGGCGCTCAGGAGCTGGCTGCAGACTGATCATACATTATACTACATAATTACACAGTCTGCAGTCACCACTAGGAGGCGCTCAGGAGCTGGCTGCAGACCGATCATACATTATACTACATAATTACACAGTCTGCAGTCACCACTAGGAGGCGCTCAGGAGCTGGCTGCAGACTGATCATACATTATACTACATAATTACACAGTCTGCAGTCACCACTAGGAGGCGCTCAGGAGCTGGCTGCAGACTGATCATACATTATACTACATAATTACACAGTCTGCAGTCACCACTAGGAGGCCCTCAGGAGCTGGCTGCAGACTGATCATACATTATACTCCATAATAACACAGTCTGCAGCCAGCTCCTGAGCGCCTCCTAGTGGTGACTGCAGATTATACTCATATAGAATATAATGTATGATGAGTCATAAATAAATGAAAAACGTAATTTTTATATAATAAAAGGTCACATGTGGCAGACGCCATCCCTCCCCCACTGGTATTTAGCAGCTCACAGCTGGAGGAGTTGTATTACTATAGCGCCCCCAATAGCTCCATAGTTATTTACAAAAAAGGTCCCTGGGGACCTCACTGAAACCCATTGGTCTAAAACTTAACTTTTAATATGTTCAAACAATAAAAAGTCTTATTTGGATTGTTTAAACCTATTCGAAAACACACAATTAAAATGTCTACAAATCCATGGTGTAGGATCTATTGTTATTTGTAAATGAGTCCAGTTAGAGCGGAATTAACTCTCATTTCAATTCAATATAGGGAGAAACCACTAGGCCAGTAGATTAGTTCTGGTTTGTCTATGGATTGAAACAATAATATTTTTATTAGTTCTGCAACTTAGTTGCTATAACTGTATTCACTGATGTAGCAATGTGCTACTGTTGACTGACTTCCAAGTCACTATTCACTGGTATGTAGATCCACTAGAGCTCCCCCTATCTGTAAATATTTTTTCTCACTATCTAACAATTACTGGACATATAGGGGCACACTTACTTACCCGGCCCATTCGCGATCCAGCGGCGCGTTCTCTGCACAGGATTTGGGTCCGGCCGGGATTTATGAAGGTAGTTCCTCCGCCGTCCACCAGGTGGCGCTGCTGCACTGAAAATCATCTCAACGCGCCGGAATGCACCACCTCGGACCAGGTGAAGGTAAGCGCTTCCCGAGCGCCACTTTTTCGGTTTTTAAATGCGGCGGTTTTTCCGAATCCGTCGGGTTTTCGTTCGGCCACGCCCCCGATTTCCGTCACGCGCATGCCGGCGCCGATGCGCCACAATCCGATCACGTGCGCCACAATCCTGGGGCAATTCAGGTACAATCGGCGCAAATTGGAAATATTCGGGTAACACGTCGGGAAAACGCGAATCGGGCCCTTAGTAAATGACCCCCATAAGCTGATCCCTACACACCATGTCATTGCTATCTAAAAAGAGGATAATAGGGGGGCTATTATCCTCTTTTTAGATAGCAATGACATGGTGTGTAGGGATCAGCTTATATGTCCAGTAATTGTTAGATAGTGAGAAAAAATATTTACAGATAGGGGGAGCTCTAGTGGATCTACATACCAGTGAATAGTGACTTGGAAGTCAGCCAGCAGTAGCACATTGCTACATCAGTGAATACAGTTATAGCAACTAAGTTGCAGAACTAATAAAAATATTATTGTTTCAATCCATAGACAAACCAGAACTAATCTACTGGCCTAGTGGTTTCTCCCTATATTGAATTGAAATGAGAGTTAATTCGGCTCTAACTGGACTCATTTACAAATAACAATAGATCCTACACCATGGATTTGTAGAAATTTTAATTGTGTGTTTTCGAATAGGTTTAAACAATCCAAATAAGACTTTTTATTGTTTGAACATATTAAAAGTTAAGTTTTAGACCAATGGGTTTCAGTGAGGTCCCCAGGGACCTTTTTTGTAAATAACTAAGGTTTGTGTATGGACCCAGTCACATAACACATCCACGCAGTGGCGTAACTAGAAGAGCTTGGGCCCCATAGCAGATTTCTGCATGGGGCCCCCTTCCCATTAAAAAAATATATATATATATATACATATTGGTACAGACATGTTTATACAATCGCACACATTTACGCACTCATGTACACACATTTATATTATATACACACAGGTAAACTTCTAAAATCATTCACTCACTTTTATATACTTATATACACTTATACGCACACATTTCTGCACTTAGATATACATTTATACATACAGAATACACAAACTCATACAGTATATACACACATACCATGCATACACATGCAATTTGCACACATACTGTATAGTGCATACACGTTATATACATACATATATTATATATACATCATATACATACAGTATACACTCAGTGATTTATCATACGGCGGCCGCTGCTCCAGCGCAGCAGGCATGCATCAAGAGCCTTCGGCCTCTTGATGTATCCGGCGGGATGCTGGGCAGTGTCTATCTGTATGCCATATTATGGCATACAAATAAACGCAGCCAGCAAAGTTTCACATATAAAAGTTCACCAGTAGCGGTAAGTGCACAGGCGCGGGGACAGGAACGCCCCCCGCTGCCCCACTTGCATGAAGGTGGCAAATTGGCGCATTAGGGTGCAAAGGTCCTGATAAATACCCCCCATACTGTGTATACATACAGCATATATACACACATACAGTATATACAGCATCTACGGATATACATACAGCATATATACACATACAGCATATATACACATACAGTATATACAGCATCTACGCATATACATACAGCATATATATTCACATACAGCATCTACGCATACACATACAGCATCTACGCATATACATACAGCATATATACACATACAGCATATATACACATACAGCATCTACGCATATACATAGCATATATACACATACAGCATATATACACATACAGCATCTACGCATATACATAGCATATATACACATACAGCATATATACACATACAGCATCTACGCATATACATAGCATATATACACATACAGCATATATACACATACAGCATCTACGCATATACATACAGCATATATACACATACAGCATCTACGCATATTCATACAGCATATATATACACATACAGCATCTACGCATATTCATACAGCATATATATACACATACAGCATCTACGCATATTCATACAGCATATATACACATACAGCATCTACGCATATTCATACAGCATATATATACACATACAGCATATATACACATACAGCATCTACGCATACACATACAGCATATATATTCACATACAGCATCTACGCATATTCATACAGCATATATATACACATACAGCATATATACACATACAGCATCTACGCATATACATACAGCATATATACACATACAGCATATATATTCACATACAGCATCTACGCATATTCATACAGCATATATACACATACAGCATCTACGCATACACATACAGCATATATATTCACATACAGCATCTACGCATACACATACAGCATCTACGCATATACATAGCATATATACACATACAGCATATATACACATACAGCATCTACGCATATACATACAGCATATATACACATACAGCATATATACACATACAGCATCTACGCATACACATACAGCATATATACACATACAGCATCTACGCATATACATACAGCATATATACACATACAGCATATATACACATACAGCATCTACGCATATACATACAGCATATATACACATACAGCATCTACGCATATACATACAGCATATATACACATACAGCATCTACGCATATACATACAGCATATATACACATACAGCATCTACGCATATACATAGCATATATACACATACAGCATATATACACATACAGCATCTACGCATATACATACAGCATATATACACATACAGCATCTACGCATACACATACAGCATCTACGCATACACATACAGCATATATACACATACAGCATCTACGCATATACATACAGCATATATACACATACAGCATATATACACATACAGCATCTACGCATATACATACAGCATATATACACATACAGCATCTACGCATATACATACAGCATATATATACACATACAGTATATACAGCATCCACGCATACACATACAGCATATATACACATATATACATACACACCATATACACTCATACAGAATATACATAAATACTCATGCAGCAGACACACATACAGCATATGCATACATATATACACACACATATACATACACACATATATACATGCACAGATCAAATTTCTAACTTACCTTATGGTCCTGGTGGGCGGTGGTTTCGGGAGGGGAGGGGAGGGCTCCCCTCCTGTTCGGGCAGTAGTGATGTCCTGCCCTGGGGGTGAGGGGGGGCTGTAAATTGGGCAGCGGGTGGCTGATGGAGGCAGGCACGTGGGCGGAAGTGCTGGCGCGCGGTGGGCAAGTGGAGGGGGCGGGGGGGCGGGGGGGCGGGGTAGAGATGCCGGTGGGCGGGCAGGGGATCGTGGAGGCTTGCGCGCGATTGGGTAGGATGACATGGAGGTGGGCAGGGGATTGTGGAGGCGGCCGGGTGGTTGGGTAGGAGGACGTGGAGGCGGGCAGACGGGAGGGGGAATATTCCGGCAGGGGTACATTATGTTGCCGACTGTCAGGGGGTGCGGGAGAGTGGGCGGCTCTATGTTTGGCACAGCAGGCATTACTGCTGTGCTGTACAGAGGCGGGGGAGGGGCCCGGAAGAACAGCACTAGTAAATTTTTGTTTCACATCCATCCCGGGCCCCCTAGCAGCACGGGCCCCGTAGCAACCGCTACGGCTGCTACGGCTATTGTTACGCCACTGCATCCACGTTCAATACCCAATAGCTCCAGGCACCACAGATCCACCAGGATACATTGGAATAACCAAATAACTGTACGACTTACCCAACAATCCGAGGACAACGACTGACAGGCAGAAATAAAGCAGCGGGATCTGCAACGATCTGCGGCACAACTGAAAGAGAAAGAAGGGACTTTATTAACCCTGGGTCCCTATGCCAACACTCGCTGCTGTGCAGTACCATCACTGACCACCAGGGCAGAACATGAGAATACAGCGATCTCATGAGGGCAGTATATCACATTATTGTTAGTGGTGGTAAGACTGTCCACAGACCACACATTATGGCTATACAATAAGAAAACAGATCCTTCTAAATAATGTCATGTCGGGGAGCGGCAGGGGCTTTGTAGGACCCCAAAAGCTCTGTGGCTTCTGCCATCTCTACTGCTTACTAATCTCCCATCGAGAAGTGGAAGCCAGGTCAGATCAGACATCTGTTGGATTGATTGTAGTCTGTTACCATGGAGACACATAGATGGACTGACAAGGATGCTCAGCTGCAGCGGCTCACCACCCCTGCACTCAAAGACCCCTACAAATGTCATTTATGGAGGAAGTGAGGACCCCACAGCTCATGATAGGGTCCCAGTGGTCAATATATATATATATATATATATATATATACATATAATATACTGCCTGAAATAGAATACTTAAAATATAGGGGCTCATTTACTAAGGGTCGTGCGCTGCACTTTTGTCGAACTTTGATCCCTTTCTGGGGATTACATAACTTGCACTGGTATATAAGTAGCAGGTGCGTTGTGATGCACGCAACACTTTTTTTGGCACAGGTGCGGCCATCAGACGATATAAGTGATTTGGACTGAGCGCAGGATTTAACTTCCAAATGTGTCGCATCCAATGCACTTACATGCACCAGGAAGAAGAAGGTGAACTCCTGGGACCTGAGCGGGGAAGTGACACATGCGGGATATCTGGCACGGGATCTTAGTGACTCCCCGCACAGCGCATTCTACACGGACAATGCACTTACATGCACCAGGAAGAAGAAGGTGAACTCCTGGGACCTGAGCGGGGAAGTCACACATGCAGGATATCGGGCGCACGATCTTAGTGACTCCCCGCAAAGCGCATTATACACGGACAATGCACTTACATGCACCAGGAAGAAGAAGGTGAACTCCGGGGACCTGAGCGGGGAAGGGACACATGCAGGATATCGGGCGCACGATCTTAGTGACTCCCCGCACAGCGCATTCTACACGGACAATGCACTTACATGCACCAGGAAGAAGAAGGTGAACTCCTGGGACCTGAGCGGGGAAGCGACACATGCAGGATATCGGGGGCACGATCTTAGTGACTCCCCGCACAGCGCACTATACACGGACAATGCACTTACATGCACCAGGAAGAAAAAGGTGAACTCCAGGGACCTGAGCGGGGAAGCGACACATGCAGGATATCGGGCGCAGGATCTTAGTGACTCCCCGCACAGCGCACTATACACGGACAATGCACTTACATGCACCAGGAAGAAAAAGGTGAACTCCAGGGACCTGAGCGGGGAAGTGACACATGCAGGATATCGGGAGCACGATCTTAGTGACTCCTCGCACAGCGCATTATACACGGACAATGCACTTACATGCACCAGGAAGAAGAAGGTGAACTCCAGGGACCTGAACGGGGAAGCGACACATGCAGGATATCGGGCGCACGATCTTAGTGACTCCCCGCAAAGCGCATTATACACAGACAATGCACTTACATGCACCAGGAAGAAGAAGGTGAACTCCAGGGACCTGAGCGGGGAAGCGACACATTATATATATATATATATATATATATTTATATTTATTGACAGAATAGAAACATATATACCAGAATGATTGTACCATTGTGCCCTCATAGAGTGCGTATATCAAGTCAACCCTAGTTCCAGCTGCTCCAGCACTGGCAGGGTGGATGGACATGGCAGCACTTACTGGTCCCTTCTTCTCTTTACTGTCACTGTCTCCAGATCCACCAAGACATCTATGTACCTCTCGCAAAGCCTCTTCATCCTGTAATAAGAGTAGTAGTGTCATACAGGACAGGTATAGGGCGTGCGGTATATACAGGGCAGGTATAGAATGTGCGGTATATACAGGGCGGGTATAGGGTGTGCGGTATATACAGGGCGGGTATAGGGTGTGCGGTATATACAGGGCGGGTATAGGGTGTGCGGTATATACAGGGCGGGTATAGATTGTGCAGTATATACAGGGCGGGTATAGATTGTGCAGTATATAAAGGGCGGGTATAGGGTGTGCGGTATATACAGGGCGGGTATAGAGGGTGCCGTATATACAGGACAGGTATAGGGCGTGTGGTATATATAGAGGGCTGGTATAGAGCGTGCAGTATATACAGGGCAGGTATAGAATGTGCGGTATATACAGGGCGGGTATAGGGTGTGCGGTATATACAGGGCAGGTATAGAATGTGCAGTATATACAGGGCAGGTATAGAGGGTGCAGTATATACAGGGCAGGTATAGAATGTGCGGTATATACAGGGCGGGTATAGAGGGTGCCGTATATACAGGACAGGTATAGGGCGTGCGGTATATACAGGGCAGGTATAGAGTGTGCAGTATATACAGGGCAGGTATAGAATGTGCGGTATATACAGGGCGGGTATAGAGGGTGCCGTATATACAGGACAGGTATAGGGCGTGCGGTATATATAGAGGGCTGGTATAGAGTGTGCAGTATATACAGGGCAGGTATAGAATGTGCGGTATATACAGGGCGGGTATAGGGTGTGCGGTATATACAGGGCAGGTATAGAATGTGCTGTGTATACAGGGCAGGTATAGAGTGTGTGGTATATACAGGGCAGTTATAGAGGGTGCAGTATATACAGGGCAGGTATAGAATGTGCGGTATATACAGGGCGGGTATAGAGGGTGCCGTATATACAGGACAGGAATAGGGCGTGCGGTATATACAGGGCGGGTATAGAGTGTGTGGTATATACAGGGCAGGTATAGAATGTGCGGTATATACAGGGCGGGTATAGAGTGTGCGGTGTATACAGGGCGGGTATAGAGGGTGCCGTATATACAGGGCAGGTATAGAGGGTGCCGTATATACAGGGCAGGTATAGAATGTGCGGTGTATACAGGGTGGGTATAGAGTGTGCGGTATATACAGGGTGGGTATAGAGTGTGCGGTATATACAGGGCGGGTATAGAGTGTGCCGTATATACAGGGCGGGTATAGAGTGTGCCGTATATACAGGGAAGGTATAGAGTGTGCGGTATATACAGGGCGGGTATAGAGGGTGCCGTATATACAGGGCAGGTATAGAGTGTGCGGTATATACAGGGCGGGTATAGGGTGTGCGGTATATACAGGGCGGGTGTAGAGTGTGCCGTATATACAGGGCAGGTATAGAGTGTGCAGTATATACAGGGCGGGTATAGGGTGTGCGGTATATACAGGGCGGGTATAGGGTGTGCCGTATATACAGGGCAGGTATAGAGTGTGCGGTATATACAGGGCGGGTATAGGGTGTGCGGTATATACAGGGCGGAAATAGAGTGTGCAGTATATACAGGGTGGGCATAGAGTGTGCAGTATATACAGGGTGGTATAGAGGGTGCGGTATATACAGGGCGGGTATAGAGTGTGCGGTATATACAGGGCGGGAATAGAGTGTGCCGTATATACAGGGCAGGTATAGAGTGTGCGGTATATACAGGGCGGGTATAGGGTGTGCGGTATATACAGGGCGGAAATAGAGTGTGCAGTATATACAGGGTGGGCATAGAGTGTGCAGTATATACAGGGTGGTATAGAGGGTGCGGTATATACAGGGCGGGTATAGAGTGTGCGGTATATACAGGGTGGTATAGAGTGTGTGGTATACACAGGGTGGGTATAGAGTGTGCAGTATATACAGGGCGGGTATAGAGTGTGCAGTATATACAGGGCAGGTATAGAGTGTGTGGTATACACAGGGTGGGTATAGAGTGTGTGATATACACAGGGTGGGTATAGAGTGTGCAGTATATACAGGGCGGGTATAGAGTGTGTGGTATACACAGGGCGGGTATAGAGTGTGCCATATATATAGAGCAGGTATAGAGTGTGCAGTATATACAGGGCGGGTATACGGTGTGTGGTATATACAGGACAGGTATAGGGCGTGCGGTATATACAGGGCGGGTATAGAGTGTGCTGTATATACAGGGCAGGTATAGAGGGTGCAGTATATACAGGGCGGGTATAGAGTGTGTGGTATATACAGGGCAGGTATAGAATGTGCGGTATATACAGGGCGGGTATAGAGGGTGCCGTATATACAGGACAGGTATAGGGCGTGCGGTATATACAGGGCGGGTATATGGTGTGCTGTATATACAGGGCAGGTATAGAATGTGCGGTGTATACAGGGCGGGTATAGAGTGTGCGGTGTATACAGGGCGGGTATAGAGGGTGCCGTATATACAGGGCAGGTATAGAGTGTGCGGTATATACAGGGCGGGTATAGGGTGTGCGGTATATACAGGGCGGGTGTAGAGTGTGCCGTATATACAGGGCAGGTATAGAGTGTGCAGTATATACAGGGCGGGTATAGGGTGTGCGGTATATACAGGGCGGGAATAGAGTGTGCCGTATATACAGGGCAGGTATAGAGTGTGCGGTATATACAGGGCGGGTATAGGGTGTGCGGTATATACAGGGTGGTATAGAGGGTGCGGTATATAGAGGGCGGGAATAGAGTGTGGGGTATATACAGGGCGGGTATAGAGGGTGCCGTATATACAGGGCGGGTGTAGAGTGTGCCGTATATACAGGGCAGGTATAGAGTGTGCGGTATATACAGGGCGGGTATAGGGTGTGCGGTATATACAGGGCGGGTATAGGGTGTGCCGTATATACAGGGCAGGTATAGAATGTGCGGTATATACAGGGCAGGAATAGAGTGTGCGGTATATACAGGGCGGGTATAGGGTGTGCGGTATATACAGGGCGGGAATAGAGTGTGCGGTATATACAGGGCGGGAATAGAGTGTGCAGTATATACAGGGCGGGTATAGGGTGTGCAGTATATACAGGGTGGGCATAGAGTGTGCGGTATACACAGGGCGGGTATAGAGTGTGCGGTATATACAGGGTGGTATAGAGTGTGTGGTATACACAGGGTGGGTATAGAGTGTGCAGTATATACAGGGCAGGTATAGAGTGTGCGGTGTATAGAGTGTGTGGTATACACAGGGTGGGTATAGAGTGTGTGGTATACACAGGGTGGGTATAGAGTGTGCAGTATATACAGGGCGGGTATAGAGTGTGCAGTATATACAGGGCAGGTATAGAGTGTGCGGTATATACAGGGCGGGTATAGGGTGTGCGGTATATACAGGGCGGGAATAGAGTGTGCAGTATATACAGGGCGGGTATAGGGTGTGCAGTATATACAGGGTGGGCATAGAGTGTGCGGTATACACAGGGCAGGTATAGAGTGTGTGGTATACACAGGGTGGGTATAGAGTGTGTGGTATACACAGGGTGGGTATAGAGTGTGCAGTATATACAGGGCGGGTATAGAGTGTGCAGTATATACAGGGCAGGTATAGAGTGTGTGGTATACACAGGGCGGGTATAGAATGTGCTGTGTATACAGGGCGGGTATAGAGTGTGCAGTATATACAGGGCAGGTATAGAGTGTGCGGTGTATAGAGGGTGCAGTATATACAGGGCGGGTATACGGTGTGTGGTATATACAGGACAGGTATAGGGCGTGCGGTATATACAGGGCGGGTATGGAGTGTGTGGTATATACAGGGCAGGTATAGAATGTGCGGTATATACAGGGCGGGTATAGAGGGTGCCGTATATACAGGACAGGTATAGGGCGTGCGGTATATACAGGGCGGGTATATGGTGTGCGGTATATACAGGACAGGTATAGGGCGTGCGGTGTATACAGGGCGGGTATAGAGTGTGCGGTATATACAGGGCAGGTATAGAATGTGCTGTATATACAGAGCAGGTATAGAGTGTGCCGTATATACAGGGCGGGTGTAGAGTGTGCCGTATATACAGGGCGGGTATAGAGAGTGCTGTATATACAGAGCAGGTATAGAGTGTGCGGTATATACAGGGCGGGTATAGGGTGTGCAGTATATACAGGGCGGGAATAGAGTGTGCAGTATATACAGGGCAGGTATAGAGTGTGCAGTATATACAGGGCGGGTATAGAGAGTGCTGTATATACAGAGCAGGTATAGAGTGTGCGGTATATACAGGGCGGGTATAGGGTGTGCAGTATATACAGGGCGGGAATAGAGTGTGCAGTATATACAGGGCGGGTATAGAGTGTGCAGTATATACAGGGCAGGTATAGAATGTGCTGTATATACAGAGCAGGTATAGAGTGTGCCGTATATACAGGGCGGGTGTAGAGTGTGCCGTATATACAGGGCGGGTATAGAGAGTGCTGTATATACAGAGCAGGTATAGAGTGTGCGGTATATACAGGGCGGGTATAGGGTGTGCAGTATATACAGGGCGGGAATAGAGTGTGCAGTATATACAGGGCAGGTATAGAGTGTGCAGTATATACAGGGTGGGCATAGAGTGTGCGGTATATACAGGGCGGTATAGAGGGTGCGGTATATACAGGGCGGGTATAGAGTGTGCGGTATATACAGGGTGGTATAGAGTGTGTGGTATACACAGGGTGGGTATAGAGTGTGCAGTATATACAGGGCGGGTAAAGAGTGTGCAGTATATACAGGGCAGGTATAGAGTGTGTGGTATACACAGGGTGGGTATAGAGTGTGCAGTATATACAGGGCGGGTATAAAGTGTGTGGTATATACAGGGCAGGTATAGAGTGTGTGGTATACACAGGGTGGGTATAGAGTGTGCAGTATATACAGGGCGGGTATAGAGTGTGTGGTATACACAGGGTGGGTATAGAGTGTGCAGTATATACAGGGCAGGTATAGAGTGTGCGGTGTATAGAGGGTGCAGTATATACAGGGCGGGTATACGGTGTGTGGTATATACAGGGCGGGTATAGGGTGTGTGGTATATACAGGGCGGGTATAGGGTATGCGGTATATACAGGGCGGGTATAGAGTGTGGGGTATATACAGGGCGGGTATAGAGTGTGCGGTATATACAGGGCGGGTATAGAGTGTGCGGTATATACAGGGCGGGTATAGAGTGTGCGGTATATACAGGGCGGGTATAGAGTGTGTGGTATACACAGGGCGGGTATAGAATGTGCTGTGTATACAGGGCGGGTATAGAGTGTACAGTATATACAGGGCGGGTATACGGTGTGTGGTATATACAGGACAGGTATAGGGCGTGCGGTATATGCAGGGTAGGGTATAGAGTGTGTGGTATATACAGGGCAGGTATAGAATGTGCGGTATATACAGGGCGGGTATAGAGGGTGCCGTATATACAGGACAGGTATAGGGCGTGCGGTATATACAGGGCGGGTATATGGTGTGCGGTATATACAGGACAGGTATAGGGCGTGCGGTGTATACAGGGCGGGTATAGAGTGTGCGGTATATACAGGGCGGGTATAGAGGGTGCTTTATATACAGGGCGGGTGTAGAGTGTGCTGTATATACAGAGCAGGTATAGAGTGTGCGGTATATACAGGGCGGGTATAGGGTGTGCAGTATATACAGGGCGGGAATAGAGTGTGCAGTATATACAGGGTGGGCATAGAGTGAGCGGTATATACAGGGTGGTATAGAGTGTGTGGTATACACAGGGTGGGTATAGAGTGTGCAGTATATACAGGGCAGGTATAGAGTGTGTGGTATACACAGGGTGGGTATAGAGTGTGCAGTATATACAGGGCGGGTATAGAGTGTGTGGTATACACAGGGCGGGTATAGAGTGTGCCATATATACAGAGCAGGTATAGAGTGTGCAGTATATACAGGGCAGGTATAGAGTGTGCGGTGTATAGAGGGTGCAGTATATACAGGGCGGGTATACGGTGTGTGGTATATACAGGGCGGGTTTAGGGTGTGTGGTATATACAGGGCGGGTATAGGGTATGCAGTATATACAGGGCGGGTATAGAGTGTGGGGTATATACAGGGCAGGTATAGAGTGTGGGGTATATACAGGGCGGGTATAGAATGTGCGGTATATACAGGACGTGTATAGAGTGTGGTATATACAGGGCGGGTCTAGGGTGTGCTGTATAAACAGGGTAGGTATAGAGGGAGCAGTATATACAGGGCGGTTATAGGGTGTGTGGTATATACAGGGCGAGTATAGAGGGTGCAGTATAAACAGGGCAGGTATAAAGGGTGCAGTATATACAGGGCAGGTATAGAGGGTGCCGTATATACAGGGCAGGTATAGAGGGTGCAGTATATACAGGGCATGTATAGAGGGTGCAGCATATACAGGGCAGGTAGAGAGTGTGCGGTGTATAGAGGGTGCAGTATATACAGGGCAGGTATAGAGGGTGCAGCATATACAGGGCAGGTATAGAGGGTGCAGTATATACAGGGCAGGTATAAAGGGTGCAGTATATACAGGGCAGGTATAGAGGGTGCAGTATATACAGGGCAGGTATAGAGGGTGCAGTATATACAGGGCAGGTATAGAGTGTGCGGTGTATAGAGGGTGCAGTATATATTAAGGGTAAACGCCATCACTTACCAATCGGTTCTCACTCCTATCATGTTTGTTTGGATTATTCTTCTTGGTAAAATCCTTGAAATACTGGGAAAAGGGAAGACAAAAACAGGAGAAGATCAAACTAAACCAATTCTGATACCAGATCTGCCCCACCAGCTCTACAGGCAGTGCCCACACCTCCTATGTGTATATACAGTATACTGTGTGGTATAGGGGACACCTCCTATGTGTATATACAGTATACTGTGTGGTATAGGGGACACCTCCTATGTGTATATACAGTATACTGTGTGGTATAGGGGGACACCTCCTATGTGTATATACAGTATACTGTGTGGTATAGGGGGACACCTCCTATGTGTATATACAGTATACTGTGTGGTATAGGGGGACACCTCCTATGTGTATATACAGTATACTGTGTGGTATAGGGGACACCTCCTATGTGTATATACAGTATACTGTGTGGTATAGGGGACACCTCCTATGTGTATATACAGTATACTGTGTGGTATAGGGGACACCTCCTATGTGTATATACAGTATACTGTGTGGTATAGGGGACACCTCCTATGTGTATATACAGTATACTGTGTGGTATAGGGGGACACCTCCTATGTGTATATACAGTATACTGTGTGGTATAGGGGACACCTCCTATGTGTATATACAGTATACTGTGTGGTATAGGGACACCTCCTATGTGTATATACAGTATACTGTGTGGTATAGGGGACACCTCCAATGTGTATATACAGTATACTGTGTGGTATAGGGGACACCTCCTATGTGTATATACAGTATACTGTGTGGTATAGGGGACACCTCCTATGTGTGTATATACAGTATACTGTGTGGTATAGGGGACACCTCCAATGTGTATATACAGTATACTGTGTGGTATAGGGGACACCTCCTATGTGTATATACAGTATACTGTGTGGTATAGGGGACACCTCCTATGTGTATATACAGTATACTGTGTGGTATAGGGGACACCTCCAATGTGTATATACAGTATACTGTGTGGTATAGGGGGACACCTCCTATGTGTGTATACAGTATACTGTGTGGTATAGGGGACACCTCCTATGTGTGTATACAGTATACTGTGTGGTATAGGGGACACCTCCTATGTGTGTATACAGTATACTGTGTGGTATAGGGGACACCTCCTATGTGTATATACAGTATACTGTGTGGTATAGGGGACACCTCCTATGTGTATATACAGTATACTGTGTGGTATAGGGGGACACCTCCTATGTGTATATACAGTATACTGTGTGGTATAGGGGACACCTCCTATGTGTATATACAGTATACTGTGTGGTATAGGGGGACACCTCCTATGTGTATATACAGTATACTGTGTGGTATAGGGGACACCTCCAATGTGTATATACAGTATACTGTGTGGTATAGGGGACACCTCCTATGTGTATATACAGTATACTGTGTGGTATAGGGGACACCTCCTATGTGTATATACTGTATTCTGTGTGGTATAGGGGACACCTCCTATGTGTATATACAGTATACTGTGTGGTATAGGGGACACCTCCTATGTGTATATACTGTATAGTGTGTGGTATAGGGGACACCTCCTATGTGTATATACAGTATACTGTGTGGTATAGGGGGACACCTCCTATGTGTATATACAGTATACTGTGTGGTATAGGGGGACACCTCCTATGTGTATATACAGTATACTGTGTGGTATAGGGGGACACCTCCTATGTGTATATACAGTATACTGTGTGGTATAGGGGACACCTCCTATGTGTATATACAGTATACTGTGTGGTATAGGGGGACACCTCCTATGTGTATATACAGTATACTGTGTGGTATAGGGGGACACCTCCTATGTGTATATACAGTATACTGTGTGGTATAGGGGGACACCTCCTATGTGTGTATATACAGTATACTGTGTGGTATAGGGGACACCTCCTATGTGTATAT
This sequence comes from Engystomops pustulosus, assembly GCF_040894005.1. Taxonomy (NCBI): domain Eukaryota; kingdom Metazoa; phylum Chordata; class Amphibia; order Anura; family Leptodactylidae; genus Engystomops; species Engystomops pustulosus. The sequence continues at coordinate 228,329,044 of NC_092413.1, read as the reverse complement.
ACTGTATTCTGTGTGGTATAGGGGACACCTCCTATGTGTATATACAGTATACTGTGTGGTATAGGGGGACACCTCCTATGTGTATATACAGTATACTGTGTGGTATAGGGGACACCTCCTATGTGTATATACAGTATACTGTGTGGTATAGGGGACACCTCCTATGTGTATATACAGTATACTGTGTGGTATAGGGGACACCTCCTATGTGTATATACAGTATACTGTGTGGTATATGGGGACACCTCCTATGTGTATATACAGTATACTGTGTGGTATAGGGGACACCTCCTATGTGTATATACAGTATACTGTGTGGTATAGGGGACACCTCCTATGTGTATATACAGTATACTGTGTGGTATAGGGGACACCTCCTATGTGTATATACAGTATACTGTGTGGTATAGGGGACACCTCCTATGTGTATATACAGTATACTGTGTGGTATAGGGGACACCTCCTATGTGTATATACAGTATACTGTGTGGTATAGGGGACACCTCCTATGTGTATATACAGTATACTGTGTGGTATAGGGGACACCTCCTATGTGTATATACAGTATACTGTGTGGTATAGGGGGACACCTCCTATGTGTATATACAGTATACTGTGTGGTATAGGGGACACCTCCTATGTGTATATACAGTATACTGTGTGGTATAGGGGACACCTCCTATGTGTATATACAGTATACTGTGTGGTATAGGGGGACACCTCCTATGTGTATATACAGTATACTGTGTGGTATAGGGGGACACCTCCTATGTGTATATACAGTATACTGTGTGGTATATGGGGACACCTCCTATGTGTATATACAGTATACTGTGTGGTATAGGGGACACCTCCTATGTGTATATACTGTATACTGTGTGGTATAGGGGGACACCTCCTATGTGTATATATACAGTATACTGTGTGGTATATGGGGACACCTCCTATGTGTATATACTGTATACTGTGTGGTATAGGGGACACCTCCTATGTGTGTATACAGTATACTGTGTGGTATAGGGGACACCTCCTATGTGTGTATACAGTATACTGTGTGGTATAGGGGACACCTCCTATGTGTGTATACAGTATACTGTGTGGTATAGGGGACACCTCCTATGTGTGTATACAGTATACTGTGTGGTATAGGGGACACCTCCTATGTGTATATACAGTATACTGTGTGGTATAGGGGACACCTCCTATGTGTGTATACAGTATACTGTGTGGTATAGGGGACACCTCCTATGTGTGTATACAGTATACTGTGTGGTATAGGGGACACCTCCTATGTGTATATACAGTATACTGTGTGGTATAGGGGGACACCTCCTATGTGTATATACAGTATACTGTGTGGTATATGGGGACACCTCCTATGTGTATATACAGTATACTGTGTGGTATAGGGGGACACCTCCTATGTGTATATACAGTATACTGTGTGGTATAGGGGACACCTCCTATGTGTATATACAGTATACTGTGTGGTATAGGGGACACCTCCTATGTGTATATACAGTATACTGTGTGGTATAGGGGGACACCTCCTATGTGTATATACAGTATACTGTGTGGTATAGGGGACACCTCCTATGTGTGTATATACAGTATACTGTGTGGTATAGGGGGACACCTCCTATGTGTATATACTGTATACTGTGTGGTATAGGGGACACCTCCTATGTGTGTATATACAGTATACTGTGTGGTATAGGGGACACCTCCTATGTGTGTATATACAGTATACTGTGTGGTATAGGGGGACACCTCCTATGTGTATATACTGTATACTGTGTGGTATAGGGGACACCTCCTATGTGTGTATATACAGTATACTGTGTGGTATAGGGGACACCTCCTATGTGTGTATATACAGTATACTGTGTGGTATAGGGGGACACCTCCTATGTGTATATACTGTATACTGTGTGGTATAGGGGACACCTCCTATGTGTGTATATACAGTATACTGTGTGGTATAGGGGGACACCTCCAATGTGTATATACAGTATACTGTGTGGTATAGGGGACACCTCCTATGTGTATATACAGTATACTGTGTGGTATAGGGGACACCTCCTATGTGTATATACAGTATACTGTGTGGTATAGAGGGACACCTCCTATGTGTATATACAGTATACTGTGTGGTATAGGGGGACACCTCCTATGTGTATATACAGTATACTGTGTGGTATAGGGGGACACCTCCTATGTGTATATACAGTATACTGTGTGGTATAGGGGACACCTCCTATGTGTATATACAGTATACTGTGTGGTATAGGGGGACACCTCCTATGTGTATATACAGTATACTGTGTGGTATAGGGGGACACCTCCTATGTGTGTATACAGTATACTGTGTGGTATAGGGGACACCTCCTATGTGTATATACTGTATACTGTGTGGTATAGGGGACACCTCCAATGTGTATATACAGTATACTGTGTGGTATAGGGGACACCTCCTATGTGTATATACAGTATACTGTGTGGTATAGGGGACACCTCCTATGTGTATATACAGTATACTGTGTGGTATAGGGGGACACCTCCTATGTGTATATACAGTATACTGTGTGGTATAGGGGACACCTCCTATGTGTATATACAGTATACTGTGTGGTATAGGGGGACACCTCCTATGTGTATATACTGTATAGTGTGTGGTATAGGGGACACCTCCTATGTGTATATACAGTATACTGTGTGGTATAGGGGGACACCTCCTATGTGTATATACAGTATACTGTGTGGTATAGGGGGACACCTCCTATGTGTATATACAGTATACTGTGTGGTATAGGGGGACACCTCCTATGTGTATATACCGTATACTGTGTGGTATAGGGGGACACCTCCTATGTGTATATACAGTATACTGTGTGGTATAGGGGACACCTCCTATGTGTATATACAGTATACTGTGTGGTATAGGGGGACACCTCCTATGTGTATATACAGTATACTGTGTGGTATAGGGGACACCTCCTATGTGTATATACAGTATACTGTGTGGTATAGGGGGACACCTCCTATGTGTATATACAGTATACTGTGTGGTATAGGGGACACCTCCTATGTGTATATACAGTATACTGTGTGGTATAGGGGGATACCTCCTATGTGTATATACTGTATACTGTGTGGTATAGGGGACACCTCCTATGTGTATATACTGTATACTGTGTGGTATAGGGGGACACCTCCTATGTGTATATACAGTATACTGTGTGGTATAGGGGACACCTCCTATGTGTATATACAGTATACTGTGTGGTATAGGGGACACCTCCTATGTGTATATACAGTATACTGTGTGGTATAGGGGGACACCTCCTATGTGTATATACAGTATACTGTGTGGTATAGGGGGACACCTCCTATGTGTATATACAGTATACTGTGTGGTATAGGGGGACACCTCCTATGTGTGTATACAGTATACTGTGTGGTATAGGGGACACCTCCTATGTGTGTATATACAGTATACTGTGTGGTATATGGGGACACCTCCTATGTGTATATACAGTATACTGTGTGGTATAGGGGACACCTCCAATGTGTATATACAGTATACTGTGTGGTATATGGGGACACCTCCTATGTGTATATACAGTATACTGTGTGGTATGGGGGACACCTCCTATGTGTATATACAGTATACTGTGTGGTATAGGGGGACACCTCCTATGTGTATATACAGTATACTGTGTGGTATAGGGGGACACCTCCTATGTGTATATACAGTATACTGTGTGGTATAGGGGGACACCTCCTATGTGTATATACAGTATACTGTGTGGTATAGGGGGACACCTCCTATGTGTATATACAGTATACTGTGTGGTATAGGGGGACACCTCCTATGTGTGTATATACAGTATACTGTGTGGTATAGGGGGACACCTCCTATGTGTATATACTGTATACTGTGTGGTATAGGGGGACACCTCCTATGTGTATATACAGTATACTGTGTGGTATAGGGGGACACCTCCTATGTGTATATACAGTATACTGTGTGGTATAGGGGACACCTCCTATGTGTATATACAGTATACTGTGTGGTATAGGGGACACCTCCTATGTGTATATACAGTATACTGTGTGGTATAGGGGGACACCTCCTATGTGTGTATATACAGTATACTGTGTGGTATAGGGGGACACCTCCTATGTGTATATACTTTATACTGTGTGGTATAGGGGGACACCTCCTATGTGTATATACAGTATACTGTGTGGTATAGGGGGACACCTCCTATGTGTATATACAGTATACTGTGTGGTATAGGGGACACCTCCTATGTGTATATACAGTATACTGTGTGGTATAGGGGGACACCTCCTATGTGTATATACAGTATACTGTGTGGTATAGGGGACACCTCCTATGTGTATATACAGTATACTGTGTGGTATAGGGGGACACCTCCTATGTGTATATACAGTATACTGTGTGGTATAGGGGGACACCTCCTATGTGTATATACCGTATACTGTGTGGTATAGGGGGACACCTCCTATGTGTATATACCGTATACTGTGTGGTATAGGGGGACACCTCCTATGTGTATATACTGTATAGTGTGTGGTATAGGGGACACCTCCTATGTGTATATACAGTATACTGTGTGGTATAGGGGACACCTCCTATGTGTATATACAGTATACTGTGTGGTATAGGGGGACACCTCCTATGTGTATATACAGTATACTGTGTGGTATAGGGGACACCTCCTATGTGTATATACAGTATACTGTGTGGTATAGGGGGACACCTCCTATGTGTATATACAGTATACTGTGTGGTATATGGGGACACCTCCTATGTGTATATACAGTATACTGTGTGGTATAGGGGACACCTCCTATGTGTATATACTGTATACTGTGTGGTATAGGGGGACACCTCCTATGTGTATATACTGTATACTGTGTGGTATAGGGGGACACCTCCTATGTGTATATACAGTATACTGTGTGGTATAGAGGGACACCTCCTATGTGTATATACAGTATACTGTGTGGTATAGAGGGACACCTCCTATGTGTATATACAGTATACTGTGTGGTATAGGGGACACCTCCTATGTGTATATACAGTATACTGTGTGGTATAGGGGACACCTCCTATGTGTGTATACAGTATACTGTGTGGTATAGGGGGACACCTCCTATGTGTATATACAGTATACTGTGTGGTATAGGGGGACACCTCCTATGTGTATATACAGTATACTGTGTGGTATAGGGGGACACCTCCTATGTGTATATACAGTATACTGTGTGGTATAGGGGGACACCTCCTATGTGTATATACAGTATACTGTGTGGTATAGGGGGACACCTCCTATGTGTGTATATACAGTATACTGTGTGGTATAGGGGGACACCTCCTATGTGTATATACTGTATACTGTGTGGTATAGGGGGACACCTCCTATGTGTATATACAGTATACTGTGTGGTATAGGGGGACACCTCCTATGTGTATATACAGTATACTGTGTGGTATAGGGGGACACCTCCTATGTGTGTATATACAGTATACTGTGTGGTATAGGGGGACACCTCCTATGTGTATATACTGTATACTGTGTGGTATAGGGGGACACCTCCTATGTGTATATACAGTATACTGTGTGGTATAGGGGGACACCTCCTATGTGTATATATTGTATACTGTGTGGTATAGGGGGACACCTCCTATGTGTGTATATACAGTATACTGTGTGGTATAGGGGACACCTCCTATGTGTATATACAGTATACTGTGTGGTATAGGGGACACCTCCTATGTGTATATACAGTATACTGTGTGGTATAGGGGACACCTCCTATGTGTATATACAGTATACTGTGTGGTATAGGGGACACCTCCTATGTGTGTATACAGTATACTGTGTGGTATAGGGGACACCTCCTATGTGTGTATACAGTATACTGTGTGGTATAGGGGACACCTCCTATGTGTATATACAGTATACTGTGTGGTATAGGGGACACCTCCTATGTGTATATACAGTATACTGTGTGGTATAGGGGGACACCTCCTATGTGTATATACAGTATACTGTGTGGTATAGGGGACACCTCCTATGTGTGTATATACAGTATACTGTGTGGTATAGGGGACACCTCCTATGTGTGTATACAGTATACTGTGTGGTATAGGGGACACCTCCTATGTGTGTATACAGTATACTGTGTGGTATAGGGGACACCTCCTATGTGTATATACAGTATACTGTGTGGTATAGGGGACACCTCCTATGTGTATATACAGTATACTGTGTGGTATAGGGGACACCTCCTATGTGTATATACAGTATACTGTGTGGTATAGGGGACACCTCCTATGTGTATATACTGTATAGTGTGTGGTATAGGGGGACACCTCCTATGTGTGTATATACTGTATAGTGTGTGGTATAGGGGGACACCTCCTATGTGTGTATATACAGTATACCACCACTCGCCTACCTTTTCTCTCTCCAGTTCCTCCTCTTCCTCTTCATCTCTGTTATAGAGACTTCCTCGGGGGGTCGTCCAGCGTGAATTATTGCAGTCGGTGAGGAAGCCGGACTCCGGGGGGCTGGGGTCTATGTTCTCCATGCGGCTGCTTACAGGGAGTATACAAGATAAAGGAGAGCAACAAGTCTGCACCCTGCCGTGTATAGGTGTAGGTGGGATATAGCGGGTGTACAGTTACACACCATGTCATCCCTGCACCCACAGCGCTCAGGTGCCGCACCCACAGGAAGGGGGAAGCACCCAGTCCTGTTCTGCACGTCACATCACACACAAAGGACTTACTTCTCAATGTATACAGCAAGATTTGTTCTGTTACTATATCTATACAGCAAGCATGATTCTGTTATCATATCTATTATATAAGCTTAGTTCTGTTTCCATATGGTTCCCATATCTGTTTAATAAACTTGGTTCTGATACCATATTTATACAGAAAGCTTGGTTCTGTGTCCATATCTTGACAGTAAACTTGTTTCTGTAACCTTATAAGCATGGTTCTGTTACCATAACTGTACAGTAAGCTTAGTTATACAGTTAATTTGGCTTTGTTACTATATTTATAAAGTAAGCTGTGTTCTGTTCCCATATTTATATTATATGCTCGGTTCTGTTACAATATCTTACTGTAAACTTGTTTCTGGTAATGTTTCTATATAGGACCTTGGTTATGTTACAATATCTTTACAGTAAGCTTGGTTTTTTTTTTACCATATGTATACAGTAAGCTTAGTTCTGCCACTGTATCCGTACAGTAAGCTTAGTTATACAGTTAATTTGGCTTTGTTACTATATTTATAAAGTAAGCTGTGTTCTGTTCCCATATTTATATTATATGTTCGGTTCTGTTACAATATCTTACTGTAAACTTGTTTCTGGTAATGTTTCTATATAGGACCTTGGTTATGTTACAATATGTATACAGTAAGCTTAGTTCTGCCACTGTATCCGTATAGTAAGCTTAGTTCTGCCACTGTATCCGTATAGTAAGCTTAGTTCTGCCACTGTATCTGTATAGTAAGGTTAGTTCTGCCACTGTATCTGTATAGTAAGCTTAGTTCTGCCACTGTATCTGTATAGTAAGCTTAGTTCTGCCACTGTATCTGTATAGTAAGCTTAGTTCTGCCACTGTATCTGTATAGTAAGCTTAGTTCTGTTACCACAGCGATGGCGAACCTATGGCAGGCGCGCCACATGCGGCACACAGAGCTGTTCCTGTGGGCACCTCCGCCTGTCCTGCTAAACATATGTCTATGGAACAACGAAACTAGACTCCGCTCCATAGACATCATTGCAGAGCCTGCGCGCATGCGCTGTAACTCTGCATTCAGCTGGGGAGTGCTGAAAGTATCAGTCACTCCCATAGAAACCAATGCGGCCGGGAGAAGAGAGGAGTATGATACAGCTGCTCCCACATCATAAGAAAAAATGGGAAACACAGAGGACGGCGCCTCGGGTGATAACGTGTATCAACAGTGCTCCAAGAGTAATAACCAGTATGCGCTCACCTGATGGATTCTTGATACAAAGCACCGGTCCCAACCCGGGGTCCAGAGTCCGATGATAGGTGAGATTTAGACTAGCTCACTACAAGCGACCAGAGCAGCATCCAAGGCTCAGAGGACCGGAACGCCAATGACGTCGGTATAAGTATGTATCAAAGATAAAGAAGCAATGAGCACTGATGGAGCGCTATAGGTGCAATCAGGAGCGAGCCAAACACGTGTCTCCAAATCCTATTTATTTCTAATGTAAAAATGAATAAAATTGAAACATGTCACTTACGTTACAATGTGGTCGCATATATTACATTTATATTACAGACCTATTAACGCGTTTCAGGTCGTAGACCCTTTCTCAAAATATGGACCAAATGTAGTGTGGTGTTGCTGTTGGCTTTATAGCTAAAATTCTGGTGGCGACCGACCAATCAAAGCAACAAAGGGTGGAGTCTCCTACGGGATGTATGCCGATTGGTTGGTCTGGCTGTCAGTCGAGGGACAAGACAAGAGAGGATATTGGAAGACTAGAGGTATAGTTACTGCTGCCGGGACTCTGAAAGATAAGCAACGTGTACGGCCGGTACCTCGTGTTGAGCTGGCCGTGCGCATGCGCAGTGAAGTGTGGCGGGCCCGCGCCTGCGCTCCAGAGTGTAAACAGTGCGCTGTGCCGTGTATTACCCACAATGTAAGTGTGTGTCATGGATCGCGGCAAATAGAAGATGCATGGGAACCGGCAATATAGTGAGGTAGCAAAATGTGGGACGGGTAGCCATAGTAACAATGTATACAACCGCTGTAACGTGCAGGGAAGTAAGTGGATTGAACAAGTAGCCATGGTAACAATTGTACACAAACGCTGGAGTAGGGGCTGTACTTACATCACAATATACATGTACACATATATAAGAGGGAACTAGAGCAATAAACACCTCGCACCATAAATATGCAATATATAGGAATCATTCAGGCAGGGAAATAATTAAAATATATGTAAAAAATATATATATAGAAAATATACAGCAGTCAAATATGACATTCAGCTCAGGTGCGCAGTCCAGGGACCTTGACCAAGATCCATCCACGTGTAGAAATGAAAAAATGGCAGCACTCCGAGGCTTTGATGTGAAAACTGCGCACCGGTTTATTCACATGTGTCCAAACACTACGTTTTGGCTCCTTAGACCCGGAGCCTTCTTCAAGGGAGGTGTACATAACAATGTGAAGATTTATAGTAAATGTAGTGGAAGAGACATATCAGTAATCATGTCATCAACAGGGTATATATACACATCAACATTTATATGTACATTACAAATCCATTACTACTATAAAGTGCATTAGTGCATATAGTTCAATAGAGATCAATCGCTTACCTAAGGATCAGTCCTGCCTAAGACACTGCGCATGTCAGTGATCATATGACTACCATAATGCCACGTTCACACCCGTGTTCCTCCAAGTGCTCCCGTGGCCCCCGCTTCCCCGGACTCACCTGTCCCGGCTCCTGGTCCCCGTCGGACTGCCGTGTGCGCGTCCCCGCCTCCTGCAGAAAATTTAAAGGGCCAGTGCAAAGCTGATTGGTGCGCTGGCTGAACACTTCCACTTTGGCTCTGTTCCCATACCTGAGAGAAAGCTTCCTTGCGATTATTTCTGTGTTCCTGTGTACTCCTGTGTGTTCCTGCTCCCGAGTTCCGTTTTGCTGTGTTACCCGAGTTCCTCCGTGTTGTTGTGTTACCCAAGTTCCTCCGTGTTGCTGTATTGTGTGCCCGTTCCCTTCTGCTTGGACCTCCCGTTGCTGACCTCGGATTTGGACCTGACCTTGCATCTCTGCTGCCTGCCCTGACCTTGAGCCTGGACCCGACCTCGAGACTGTCTTCCGCTAAGGTACCTCGACCTTGGCTGCCACCGCGGGCTGGTGAAGACTAGGTGCCACTTAGACTCCAGTCCCAGGTTTCGGCTAGTACCATCTCCTGCGGTGGTCCAGAGGGTCCACTGATCCACACCCTGACAAATAACAGGCGATCACATGATCGGGACAGCAGGCGCGCATGCGCACCAGCGTGCTGAGGTCCAAGGTGGCATCTTGGAGAAGGGAAGACCGCAATCAGAAAGGTAATAGAGGAAAATACTGCAAATATGCGATATAGAGAAGAATAAGGCGCTGAGTTTCTAAGGACCAAGGTGTGTATAGCTCCAACTCAAGCCACTATATCGCGCCAACCAAACCCATAGCAACCATTCAGGACTAGTGTCCAACAGGTGCACATTTAGGGTCGGGTCGCATAGATTAAACTATTTGCACCCCAAAGTAAATATAAACACGGTCCCCCTGATTAAATGTACACAAGCAAAGGTCAAAGATCACTGAATATTAGCGCACATACAATCTGATCCTTCTGGAAATCAGCGAAGATCGGATCTTCATTTGTGAAGTGACAATGAAGCGCTTGTGGTGATGTGATAACGATATCTAGAAAGAATGAAAACCGAGTAAATATACGACTTGAAATAAACTAATAACAATACAGTAGAACTTTAATCTGTATAATACACCAAGTTAGTCTGATTTGGACAGAGGGGTTGAAGATCCAACGACAATGGGGGTTATGCAATATCAGTAATCCTAAATTCAACGTTGAGACCTTTAGGTTTTAAAGTATCTCGTCTATGGATCCATTCCAATTCTCTTCTGCGCAGTTTCTGAGACCTATCACCACCCAGTCTATGTGGTTTGACATGATCTATAATTCGGACTCAGTGGGGGTCATTTACTAAGGGCCCGATTCTCGTTTTCCCGACGTGTTACCCGAATATTTCCGAGTTGCGCCGATTTTCCCTGATTTGCCCCGGGATTTTGGCGCACGCGATCGGATTGTGGCACATCGGCACTGGCATGCACGCGACGGAAATCGGGGGGGCATGGCCGAACGAAAACCTGACGAATTTGGAAAAACCGCTGCATTTTTTAAAAAAAATTGGTCGCACGCGCCATAATTACATGCACCAGGAAGACATCAGTGAACTCCGATGCAACTCGGCGGACCTCGGCGCAGCAGCGACACCTGGTGGACATCGAGCACAGGACCTTCATGAAACGCCAGAAGACCCGAACGCTCGTCAGGTAAGTAAATCTGCCCCAGTATGTTTTGCCTCCACAAAATGTTTGGAGACTGGCAAATCAATCCTCCTGTCCCTGATAGACTGTCTGTGATTATTCAGTTTAAGTTTCAGTTCAGTGCTGGTTTCCTCTACATACCATAACCCAAAGGGGCATTTAAGGAGATAAATAACATAAGAGGATCTACAAGTGAGATAGTGGGGCTCATTTACTTACCCGGTCCAGTCGCAATCCAGCGGCGCGTTGTCCAGCGTTGATTCGGAGCTTGCTGGGATTCACTAAGTCCGTGCACCCGATATCCAGCAGGTGTCTCTGCGGCGGAGAGGTCCGCCGGAGTTCACCTTCTTCTTCCCGGTGCATGTAAGTGCTATTCTTGTGACACAAATCTTTTTTTAAATTCCGCGTTTTTTCCGAATTTGTCGGGTTTTCCGATGGCCACGCCGATGCATCACAATCCGATCGCGTGCGCCAAAATCCCGGGGCAATTCGGCGCAAATTGGAAATATTCGGGAAACCCGGCGAAAATGCGCGATTCGGACCCTTAGTAAATGAGCCCCAATGTCTTATTGCATATTCCTTACCGTTGTTTCTATTGCTGAACGTATTGCCCTTAACTATCATGTTACACTTCACACAACTCAAGCAGGGAAAGCAGCCATTTTTGGTAGTAGACAAAAAAGACTGGAAGGTTTTTTTCAATGGGCCAAAATCTGACTAAACCAATTCATCTTTTAAATTCCTCACCCGTCTATGTGAAAAAAGAGGGGGATGTTCAAAAATAGTGGATTTATTTAGTCCATTCAAGGTTTTCCTTGTCGAGAAGTTGCTCGGAAACACTAGACGATCTAATGAATAAGCTTATTCCTTTCCAGGAGCATGCTGTGTAGGACAAGTGTAACAAGAAATTGAAACTGGCCCCTGAACTTTTTGAGAAAGACATTCTGGAAAAGAAACTTGGTAAATTAGAAAGATTATAAAATGAATAATATCAAATACTGTCAGAACAACAAAAATAAAAATAGAACTAGGAATCAAAATGGAGACATTGTTGAGCCCAATAAGGGCAATAATACAGAAGGGAAGAAGAACACCTCCACCAATAGAACTTGGAGAAACTCAAAAACTACCCATAATGAACACGTTACACCCAAAAATTATAAAACACATAGGACCCACCCCGCACAAACCCAACCACTAGAGATCCATCCACATAGAAGTATGCTAACTTTCCCGAATGGTCCTAAAGATGGAGGAATAACAAAAAAAAGATGGGGGCACTTTGGGAGATAACAATAATAAAATACCTATACCAAGGCCAGCTACTGGAGAATTTGAGTGTAAGAGATCTCTAGAATTAAATCTAGAAAACTTAGATAGACCGACCCTACCATCTGGCACATTTCCCCCATTAGACTGCGCACTTGATGAATCTATACTTACAGTCCATAATGAGATCTCCCCAGAGAAGACTCCGGATGAAGACTTACAACCACAGTTCTTCACACCACTAACCAACTCCCACACTAGAATAGACAATCAAGAACATAGACACGGTATTTTATCTTTTGCCAAATCTGTGTCTTTTTTAGGGCTACCGGGGGAACTGACCAAAAAAAGACCAGTGCAACAGTTTGTGGTGGAGCCCTTCCTGGAGGAAACAGTATACCCAGCGGGACCACTGGGGTTAAAAAGAAAGATACACACAAGAGAGGGGGGAGGGTAGGAATAAAAAAAAACAGATAACACCACCCAAAGATATTACAGTGGACGCCACCCAAGAGAAAGCCGTGGAATCGCCGTCCCCTGGAAGTAATTTGGTGAAAATATTTCATCTCTCTACCCATTCCCTTTCCTTGCTAGAAACTAGAATCCTTGAAAAGGGATTGTCCAACTTCTAAAGCCAATGAACTTGAGATATTTGTAGATTTCTACATAATCTCACCCTCAAAAGGCATTTCAATATTATTGCTTCTACAGGTTCTAAGACCCAGGATAAGACCAGTACGGGGATATCTGCACGGTCGGTGCAGATACCCCTAACGGCCGTGCATACCAACCTAAAACCTAAATCCCTCTTCTATCCGACCCACCACAAAGGGCAATTTCCTTGATACATTTTATACTTTAGTTTTGACCGACTTCCAAAATTTGTACTCACAAACAAAAAAAAAGAGTGTATATGTTAAATTGTTTTTGATATTCAAAGAAAGAATGGCACTAAGGGGCATCAAAGGATGATCTGGTCCTAAAAGCAGCGGATAAAGGGGGAGGAATTGTTGTTCTTAACAGAAACGACGACATCACTGAAGCTTTAAGACTTCTAGCCGATGTAGACCTATATTGTCTCTTAAATGAGGGTCTCCATCTGTACTTAAAGGGGTTTTCTCGTCTGGGCATTCACATTCAGTTTGATTAATCTGCCATTATTAAACATTTCTTCAATTAGATGTTATTAAAAAAAAATTTCCTGTGTGAAGATAATCTTCCATAGATGTAGTGATTTGGTCCCTTAGAAACGAGATAGCTTCCTTGGATACGGCCACCTCTGCTGAAGGAATTGCACAAATAAACAAAAAGTTTTTGTATATGAAATATCTGAGAATTACTACATGTCCCACAGCCGTCCTGTAGTGATGATCGCTGAATCCTGGTGGTCAGGCAAGGCTCAATAGTGCATGTCTGGCCACCGCTGCCTAAATGTGATGTGGTCGTAACCGAGGAAGCTATCTCATTTCTAAGGGACAACATGGCTATGTTTATGGGAAATTATCTTCACACAGAAACATTTTTTTTAATAACATCCAATTGAAGAAATGTTTATATATGGAAGATTAGTAAAACTGAATGTGAGTGCCTAGACGAGAATACCCCTTTAAAAATAGAGGAACCAGACACGGCACTATTTTATTATTTCCGAAAGTGCATAAGAGTATGACCAATCCGCCAGGGAGACCGATTATTTCGGGAATTAATTCATTAACATCAAATTTATCCCATTATGCTGATCAATACCTACAAAAATATGTAAAATAACTAAAATCTTTCCTTTTGGACACAGCCGATTTAATCAGACACGTGACACAACAAGCTTGGAAAGAATCGATGGACATACTGGGGGTCATTTACCAAGTGCCCGATTCACGTTTTTCCGACGTGTTACCCGAATATTTCCGATTTGCGCCGATTTCCCCTGAATTGCCCCGGGATTTTGGCGCACGGGATTGGATTGTGGCGCATCGGCACCGGCATACACGCGACGGAAATCGGGGGCGTGGCCGAATGAAAAGCCGACGGATTCGGAAAAAACGCCACATTTAAAAAAATCTGTCGCATGGCTTGCACTTACCTTTACTCAGCCCGGCTCGGTGCACTCCAGCGCATTCCAATGCTTTTCAGCGCAGCAGCGCCACCTGGTGGACGGCGGAGGAACTGCCTTGATGAATCCCGGCCGGACCCGAATCCAGCGCAGAGAACGCGCTGCTGGATCGCGAATGGACCGGGTAAGTAAATCTGCCCCAATGTCCTTATATACCAAAATTCCACATGATCTAGGTATACACGGGGTCTCACTTTTTCTCAATAAAGACCCATGTATACCCAACAAACAGACCAATTTTTGGCTGAGAACCACGTGTGATTACTTTTCCAATAGTCGCCCGGCTAGCGACCAAAAAGACTTTTTTAATCCACCAAGGCAAAACAAATAATAAAAAATAACTTTTATTAGATTTTGCTTAGGAACAGTGCAATTTGTGTGTTAAAAACGCAAGCAGACAGTGTCCAAACTCATAGGAATGTATTCATATTCAGGGATATAGGGAATGCTATCCTTTGAGACGTAAAGGTAGGATGGTCTTCGGGGGGGGGGGGGGTGGATCAATTCCCCCCTATTTTGCAAATGGGCATATTAGCAGAGAACTTGCGGATAGGACCTATCCCTATTAATCCCTGTTAGTATGCAAAATATTTTAGGGCTCTATTTCTCTCTACCGATTCCTAGAGTATTTATTCTCTCATAGTCAAAGAGTTAAAGCTCACTGTCTACTGCTCATTAAAGGGGTTGTCCGAGTTCTGAAAAAAAACTAAGGGTGGCCGGAGGGGGCTGCTTAAAAAAATAAAGTCCTACTTACCTTCCGGTGCTCTCCGGTATCCGCTAGACTCAGCTTCCGGCCGGACCCGACAACCTTCCGGCCCCCATACACAATCCTGTGAATAGGGACGGGTAGGCAAAATGGGCAAAATACATCGTACCTTGCGCCGGATGTTTACATCTTCGGAGGAGTCCCTTGGCAATGACGTCACACTGTTTCTCGCATACCAGTGTGCGCCATCGGGAGATCCTGCGATTGGTCCGCAGGATCTCTCGGCCAAGATTGACACAGTGCCTGCGCAGGATCGGGTACCACAGTGGAAAAAGGAAGAAGTGAAACCGGCGCTTGCGCAGATGAAACATGCATCTGAAGTGCATCACTGCGAACTCCATATCACATATTGGGGCTTATTTACTAAGGGCTCCGCGGCCGCACTTTTGTTGCTTCCCGACTTTTTCCGTTTTGCGATGAATTCCCCTGGGATTTTGGCACACGCGATCGGATTTTGGAGCCGGCTTTCACGCAACAGAAATCGGGGGCGTGGCCATCTGAAAACCCAACGGATTCGGAAAAACTAATTGTGTCGCTAAATCAATCACTCACATGCACCCAGGATAGGTTGGTGAACTCCGGCGGACCTCGGTGCAGCAGCGACACCTAGTGGACATCAGGTGCACGACCTTAGTGATTCCTGGCAGAACCCGAATCAGCGTCAGAGAATGGACCGCTGGATGGTGACTGGACCGGGTAAGTAAATCTGCGCCATTGTCCCCTCCAGTAGTGGTCTCATCTGAGAGCTCCAACAAAGAGCCTGTCTGGCTAAACCAAAGAGATTCCCTGGACCTTAGATCCATTGTGATACCGTAATCAAACTCAGTCTAATTATAATGTCCCAAGTGGAAGAGTAATGGCGTGCAACACCAAAGGAAAAATCACCACAGGAGAAAAGTCTCCTACAATGCTCCAATATCCTCATCCACACACTTTTGACACGTGACAGGGAGCTCCTAACCCAAACTAGGGAACAAATCAAAAAACTGGAGAATAAGTTGGATAGTTTCGACCAAGCATCCATGCACAACCTTTCCAGGCACAACTTAAGGAGACTATTGACAAGTTAGAACAAGAGGTTCTAAAGGTCAAGAGGGATAAGCTCCACGGGGACAAGAATGACTTTGGCAGAGGCATGGCATTTAAGTGGATACATAGGGGCAACCGCCGTATTTATCCAAAAAATGGTAAAAATATGTCAACAACAGAACCCTCCTCCAGTGAGGATTATTTATCCTCGGATGCCAGCGAAGATGAGGGCACATCAGACGGGGGAAGAAACGCCCAAGTAAATCCTAGAAAGAGAGGCCTAAGATCCAAGGAGAAACTAAGAGGGCAAACGGCAACAGAAGCAAGCCAGACCCTAACAGGACCCACTGTTGCAAGTAGGGGTGTGGAGAACAGTAAGTTGCAGATTATTAACCTTTCTAACTATATATTGAATGAGGAAGAAACTTCGGTACTTGGGAGAGGACTTACCTTCTTCCCTATGCAACAACTTAACAAATTTGAATTCATAAAGGATGTCTTCCTCTTTTACAGGCAACTGGCCTTTAAGGTACCATCAGCCCTCGATTCTCGACACAGTCCCCCGTGAGGAACGACAAACCCTACAAGATTTATTGGATCTTTTACAGGAAAACGAAGATCCTAACCCATCAGGTAGGAAGATTTGCCCACTTAGGACCCCATCACAAATGACACCTAACTTGGGACTAATCCAAGCATTACAGATTTTTTACAATAGTGTGGCAACAGACGTAGCAAATCTCCACGTGGATTCACGGAGTGGGGAAAATCTCACTCGGGGTGAAAGGAAGGCAATTAAGAATGTGAAATCCAACACCAGCTTCCTGATCGAGGGGGGTAATATTGTGCTGTGGCCAACGGAAGCATACGTGGAGGATGCTTATAGGCAACTCAATAATCGATCATACTACTTTGCCCTTCCATCTGATCCCACACAAGTTTTCATGAATAAACTCTCCACCCTCCCTGACGCAGCATTTAATAAAGGGATAATTACTAAGAAAGAACATACCTTCCTTGTCACCACCCACCCGGTAATTCCGACCTTTTACATGCTGCCAAAGGTCCACAAATCCATGACACGTCCTCCAGGCAGTCCGATCGCGTCGGGGATAGGTGGCCTTTGTGAACATGTTTGTAGCTTTGTTGACTTCTTCCTACAACCATTGGTATTGAACCTCCCCTTTTACATCAGGGACTCGACTGACTTGATGTTGAAAATGAATTATTCCTCTTTACCTGAGAACACATGGCTGATTACATTGGAGGTGGAGTACTCCAATATTGGCCATGAGGATGGCTTACGGGCTATCACTTGGTTTTTGGATAAAAACTCCACAGGGGACAGGCGTTTGACTCTTTCCTATTGGACCTTTTGGAGTTTATCCTTAAACACAACTATTTTACATTTGATTTTTCAAACAGGTTTCAGGGACGGCGATGGGTGCAAAATGTGCGCCCTCCTATGCCAACCTATTTTTGGGTTGGTGGGAGTGCGCACACGTGTACCCGTCGTCACTTTACCAACAACACGTGAGGGGTTGGTACCGGTTCATCGATGATGTGATATTTCTGTGGGAGGGGCCTTTGGACCTATGTAAGCAATTCATAACTGATTTGAACAATAACTCTCTAAACATCATCTTAACATCTACTTTTTCGCAGACGGCTGTCGAGTTTCTGGATTTGAAAATTTCTCTTGACAATAATAATCTCTGCATGGACTTGCATAGGAAGGATATGGCTACAAATTGCTTATTACACTATATAAGTTTCTACCCCCAGCACATGAAGTCGGGAATTCCGGTGGGCCGATTCATCCGGTTGAGACGGAATTGCACATTGCAGTCTGACTTCATTAAAAATCCACTGGACTTAACACAAAGGTTTAGAGACAGAAATTACCCAAGGAAGATCGTTTCAAAAGCCTTCTGTAGGGCTCGGGAAACTCAGAGAACTGACCTTTTGAACCCCAGACCACCGAGAACAAATTTCCAGCTCGGTGTCTGTACAGATACAACAGTGGAATAACATCGGAGAGATTTTAGCCAAAAATTTGAATATTTTGAACTCTGAACCCCGCCTGAAACCCTTTCTGGATCAGAAACTGAAGTTGATAGCCAGACTAACCCCCAACTTAAGGACCAATTGTCTAAAAGCCACTTCACGCGTCCAACGGTTCCTTTGGGGAGAGCTTAAGGATAAAGGGATCATACCCTTGCGGTGAATGCACAGTGTGCCCTCTGGTGTGCCCCTCAAAAGAATTTACTAACCCTTTGGATCAACAGAAATTTCACTTAGTAGACTTCATCAATTGTAGATCCAAAAATATCATCTACGCCCTCACCTGTCCATGTCAAAAGGTGAATGTTGGACAGACTACACAGGGATTGAGGAAATCATTTCGAGCATCAACAATGCGCATATACATTTCTCCCAAGGAAAAACCCTATCCTCAGTTGCGGCGCATTTCTAGATGTTTCATGGGGGCAAGGTGAGGGGCCTCCGAGTAGTGGGGCTTGACAAGGTCCGCCCTAATATTAGGGGTGGCACAGTTACACCTGAACTACTGCGTAAGGAAGCTAACTGGATCTTTAAATTACATTGTCTTTCCCCACAGGGATTGAATGAAGAGCTTCTCTTCAATGGTTTTTACAAACAGAGGTGAAGGCCGCTGCTTTATCTTTTGCCAATAATGGACAACTGGAACACGAGGATATGGGTTGCCGGACAGGTTGGGACAAGATTTGAACAGGTAAGAGCTTTGTCCGTTTCCACACAACACCCTTTTCTGGTTACATAGGTTTCTTTACAGTCCTTGGGCCCTTCCGACCCTCTTATCACTATTTTTGCACATGTTTCACTTTCGGCACATCTATATGGGTATCCCCACTTATTTAGTCTGAGTCCTTATGACTCCGTGTAGTTTGGGCTCTAATTTATATATTCTGGCACGGACAGGTCTAGACACCACACTTTACGGGTGGATGGATCTATAAATAAGATAGGTATTGTTCTCTTGCATTATAGATATATTTTGATAGTTTGTCCAGCATCCTTTCACTATACTTATTCCTGTTTAATCTTAACACATATTTTATCCATCTTTGTTTGTTCTTTCCAGTTAAGCGTATTCACCTTTGTGGGCTAAACCTTATTGTCTTAAGGATACCGTACCTGGGACCTCTTCTTATTTAGATTTTTCCAATATCCATCATGCGAAGATATGAAGTCTACTATGGGAACCCCCTGGATTGGTTCTCTGGATGCATCTATTCTGGTCTGGCATGTGATCCAAAGAGAAGTGTCCTTTGAAGAATTAGTTTTTTTGGTTAACTGTACGGCCATTAAGATGGACAGTTCTAATTTTTACGGGTGATGGGAATCCCGTCTGTCTACGACCCCTTTGTTCCCTCTACAAGTATGGATGGAACCTTTGGACGATTCTACGTAACTCTCTAAATGGGGATCTGAGCATGCTCCTTACCTTTTTGCTTTGTTTGGTTGGGAACCTTGGAGACCGTTTTTGGACTCTTTCCATTGTTGTCTTATACATAGATCACTGGGGTTTGACATACCATTTATTGTATGTTGTAGATTTTGATAAGCACTTGCTTAATACCAAATGTTGGGGACAGACAACCTAATTCCTCAATGCTTTTATTTCTTGTAGATACTCACACTCGCCTTTCATGTCCTCGTCAGTGGCGTTCTGCAGATGACATTTTCTGGGCATTAATGTGCCATTCTATAGGTATGGTACATTATATGCTCGGACACTTACTTTTGTAGTGGTCTTTTTTTGGCATAAATGGAGCCATGGTCATTTTCACTGAGACACAGATTGCGCCGAATGAGGCTACATCGATTTATTACAGCAGGTCACACTGAGTTACTGTAATTTATCCTCATTATATGTCGATATTGTAACGTTCCAGAGCGCCCAAGTAAATGTTGATATCTTATTGCTATATCTTGCATTTTGTAGTTCATTGTGCTGGTTTTCTATCTTTTTGATCCACACAGTAGCCACTGGCACACATTGGGGCAGATTTACTTACCCGGTCCGTTCGCGATCCAGCGGTGCGTTCTCTGCGGTGGATTCGGGTCCGGCCGGGATTCATCAAGGCAGTTCCTCCGCCGTCCACCAGGTGGCACTGCTGCGCTGAAAAGCATCTGAAAGCACTGGAATTCACCAAGCTGGACCAAGTGAAGGTAAGTGCGTCCCAAGCGACACTTTTATTGTTTTAAATGCAGCGGTTTTTCCGAATCCATCGGGTTTTCGCTCGGCCACGCCCCCCGATTTCCGTCGCGTGCATGCCGATGCGCCACAATCCGATCGCGTGTGCCAAAATCCCGGCAATACAGGGGAAATCGGTGCAAATCGGAAATATTCGGGTAACACGTCGGGAAAACGCGAATCAGCCCCTTAGTAAATGACCCCCAATGTTTCTATGTGATGTTTTAAGCGCCACCATACGCCATCCCTTGTGCTTTCTTGCACAAGGGATGCGATATAGCTACACACTTGTAAATGCTTTTGCAGTTACTATAGTGCGCCGTAATTCTGTAGTTCGGCGAATGTGGTATGCGTCATATCAAGCCAGCACAAGCATTGACAGCATGTTGCCTAGCTACCTTTCTAACAAAGCCTCGGCCGGGGTGTGCGCATGCGCAGTACCATATCGGAGCGCAGTTGTATACAGTCATAAGTTACTTCCGGCGATGTGCCGGCACGCCGATTCAGCGTTTTCTGTGGACGCCGCATTTGTGGGGGGACGTATTTAAGGTGAGTGGATCAGTCATTAAGCTACTTACCCCTGAGGAAGTCGTCCATGTGGCGACGATACGCGTGGGGAGTCTTCACCTCATATCCCTGCCTCGCCTCCGCTTGCATGTCAGCCCTGTAGGAGTACCTCTTGCACCCTTACCTTCATGACTCCAGTGAGACCTTGCAGTAACTCCTACTCCTCTCGGTACATGGCCTTTTACTAGCACTGCATCACCTTATTTTTTACATACCTTATTTTGAAGCACTTGCACTTTGTTGTATTTGGTCATTGAATAGGAGACAGTATCCTGCATTTGGAAATTAAAAATAATTTAGCATTTTTGGGTTTATGATCCTGCAGGCAGGGGCGCACCAGCCATGAGGCGAGTTGAGACTCTCGCCTCAGGCGGTGCGCCCCCTGCTGGACGAGGGGGCGGTGTCGCGCGCCCGCCCGTCCATGCTGCCACCGTAACGACCGCCCGTGCTCCAGTCCGGCCGCCCCTGTTCCAGTCCGTTCGGCCACCCGTGTTCCTGTCCAGCCGCGCGTGCTTCTGTGCGCCTGACAGCCCATGCCGCCGCACAGGCTGACACCCCCCCTGCATGCCGGCTGGCACATTTTCTTTCCCGCCAGCCGGCACAATCATCCCCCTGCCCAAAGTGCACTATGCAGCCCCTCCGCTCCGCTCCGTTCCCTCACCCCCTCTACTCTTCTAACTACCCCCCGTCCCATCCGCTTTCCTCCCTCCGGTCCGGGTGCGACCCGCCCCCCCCCAAAGTAGAGGACAAGGCAGAACCTTAAAGAAAAGAAAGTAAGTGTGTATGGAGTATAGGTATATGTATGTATGTGATGTGTATGGATATATGTATGTGATGTGTATGGGTGTATGTATGTATGTGATGTGTATATGTATGTGATGGGTAAGGATATATGTATGTGATGTGTATGGGTATATGTATGAATGTGATGTGTATATGTATGTGATGGGTATGGATTTATGTATGTGATGGGTATGGATATGTGTATGTATGTGATGTGTATATGTATGTGATGGGTATGGATTTATGTATGTGATGGGTATGGATATGTGTATGTATGTGATGTGTATATGTATGTGATGGGTATGGATTTATGTATGTGATGGGTATGGATGTGTATATGTATGTGATGGGTATGGATATATGTATGTGATGTGTATGGGTGTATGTATGAATGTGATGTGTATATGTATGTGATGGGTATGGATATATGTATGTGATGTGTATGGGTATATGTATGAATGTGATGTGTATATGTATGTGATGGGTATGGATATATGTATGTGATGGGTATGGATATATGTATGTGATGTGTATGGGTATATGTATGAATGTGATGTGTATATGTATGTGATGGGTATGGATTTATGTATGTGATGGGTATGGATATGTGTATGTATGTGATGTGTATATGTATGTGATGGGTATGGATATGTGTATGTATGTGATGTGTATATGTATGTGATGGGTATGGATATATGTATGTATGTGATGTGTATATGTATGTGATGGGTATGGATATGTGTATGTATGTGATGTGTATATGTATGTGATGGGTATGGATATGTGTATGTATGTGATGTGTATATGTATGTGATGGGTATGGATATATGTATGTGATGGGTATGGATATATGTATGTGATGTGTATGGGTATATGTATGAATGTGATGTGTATATGTATGTGATGGGTATGGATATGTGTATGTATGTGATGGGTATGGATTTATGTATGTGATGGGTATGGATATGTGTATGTATGTGATGTGTATATGTATGTGATGGGTATGGATATGTGTATGTATGTATGCGTCTTTCTATGGCTCGCCTCAGGCAGCAGACATGCTTGGTACACCCCTGCCTGCAGGCTGTCCGTAGGTTCATGCTATATGTGTATTCAACTATAGACCTTTTTGTATGACATATGGAGGGTGGTTTGCAGACACTACAAAGTGTCGGGAGAGAGGTGTGATGCGGGTGACTCCCACCTGGGTCTCTGCTCATGTATTTTCTTGTATATTAGTCTTTTAGATGTTTTTAGATGTGTGTGGGGTTTGTTTTTTGTCCTGAATTTTCAATAAAGCTATTTGTATATATATTTTGTTG
Source organism: Engystomops pustulosus (assembly GCF_040894005.1). Taxonomy (NCBI): domain Eukaryota; kingdom Metazoa; phylum Chordata; class Amphibia; order Anura; family Leptodactylidae; genus Engystomops; species Engystomops pustulosus. The sequence continues at coordinate 228,305,798 of NC_092413.1, read as the reverse complement.
TGCATTGTTTTTGCTCTGTGTGTAAATTCATTTTCTTGCACAAGGCCGCTAATGATTAATTTGGGCTGTGCCAACCAATCTCTGTTTTGGGACTGTAGGGACTTGTAAATTTAGCCCAAAATATTTAGGCTCTTGACCCGGAAATTTTAAAACCTCCAAAATTAAACCAGCCATCAATGGACACCACACCATGTTTCTTCTTGTGGGTATGTGGGGGGGGCCACAGCATTTATTTTTAGAGAAACAATTAATTAATTAAATAACCAATAGAAAAAATGCTAAATAGTTGGAACAAAATTCATTCCCATCCGGGCCCTTCGCTTCTTCTTGATCAAAAACCTTTCACCCGAATGGCGTCAGACGTCATGTGGGCACCTTCATCTCGCCCGCCCAATCCAGCCCCTTTTTGGGACCGCCTAAAGAAGGGGCCAATCGCCTTTTAGCCGCCTTCTGCACCATCACCAGAAATCCCCTACAGTCCCCAGCCCCTTCTCTATGCGATTTGGGGCTAATGATATTATTCAGAAATCAGGTCATCCCCCTGTGTTGTGTTCTTCTCAGGGGAAGAGTGTGGTTCCTCATACAGTAATTAGGTCATCCCAACCCTGTTATGTTCTCCTCAGGGGTGGAGTGTGGATCCTCATACAGTAATTAGGTCATCCCCCTGTGTTATGTGCTCCTCAGGGGTGGAGTGTGGATCCTCATACAGTAATTAGGTCATCCCCCTGTGTTGTGTTCTCCTCAGGGGTGGAGTGTGGTTCCTCATACAGTAATTAGGTCATCCCCCTGTGTTGTGTTCTCCTCAGGGGTGGAGTGTGGATCCTCATATAGTAATTAGGTCATCCCCCTGTGTTGTGTTGTGTTTTTTTTTTCAGGGGAAGAGTGTGGTTCCTCATACAGTAATTAGGTCATCCCAACCCTGTTATGTTCTCCTCAGTGGCGAAGTGTGGAGCCTCATACAGTAATCATGTCATCCCCCTGTGTTGTGTTCTCCTCAGGGTTGGAGTGTGGTTCCTCATACAGTAATTAGGTCATCTCCCTGTGTTGTGTACTCCACAGGGGTGGAGTGTGGTTCCTCATACAGTAATTAGGTCATCTCCCTGTGTTGTGTTCTCCTCAGGGGTGGAGTGTCGTTCCTCATACAGTAATTAGGTCATCTCCCTGTGTTGTGTACTCCACAGGGGTGGAGTGTGGTTCATCATACAGTAATTAGGTCATCTCCCTGTGTTGTGTTCTCCTCAGGGGTGGAGTGTGGTTCCTCATACAGTAATTAGGTCATCACCCTGTGTTGTGTTCTCCTCAGGGGTGGAGTGTGGATCCTCATACAGTAATTAGGTCATCCCCCTGTGTTATGTTCTCCTCAGGGGAAGAGTGTGGATCCTCATACAGTAATTAGGTCATCCCCCTGTGTTGTGTTCTCCTCAGGGGTGGAGTGTGGTTCCTCATACAGTAATCAGGTCACCCCCCTGTGTTGTGTTCTCCTCAGGGGTGGAGTGTGGAGCATCATACAGTAATCAGGTCATCTCCCCATGTTGTGTTCTCCTCCGGGGCGGAGTGTGGAGCCTCATACAGTAATCAGGTTATCCCCCTGTGTTGTGTTCCCCTCAGGGGTGGAGTGTGGATCCTCATACAGTAATCAGGTCATCCCACTGTGTTGTGTTCTCCTCAGGGGTGGAGTGTGGATCCTCATACAGTAATTAGGTCATCCCCCTGTGTTATGTTCTCCTCAGGGGTGGAGTGTGGTTCTTCATAAAGTAATCAGGTCATCCCCCTGTGTTGTGTTCTCCTCAGGGGTGGAGTGTGGATCCTCATACAGTAATTAGGTCATCCCCCTGTGTTGTGTTCTCCTCAGGGGTGGAGTGTGGATCCTCATACAGTAATTAGGTAATCCCCCTGTGTTGTGTTGTGTTCTTCTCAGGGGAAGAGTGTGGTTCCTCATACAGTAATCAGGTCATTCCCCTGTGTTGTGTTGTGTTCTTCTCAGGGGTGGAGTGTGGATCCTTATACAGTAATCAGGTCATCCCAACCCTGTTATGTTCTCCTCAGGGGCGAAGTGTGGAGTCTCATACAATAATCAGGTCATCTCCCTGTGTTGTGTTCTCCTCAGGGGTGGAGTGTGGAGCCTCATACAGTATTCAGGTCATCCCCCTGTGTTGTGTTCTCCTCAGGGGTGGAGTGTGGAGCCTCATACAGTATTCAGGTCATCCCCCTTTATAGTGTTTTTCTCATGGGTGCAGTATGGAATCTTATACAGTAATCCGGTCAACTCCCCATGTTGTGTTCTCCTCAGTGGCGGAGTATAGATCCTCATACAGTAATCAGGTCCCCCCCCCCCGTTTATGTTCCCCTCAGAGGCAGTGTGTGGAGCCTATACAGTAATCAGGTCATCCCCCTGTGATATGTTCTCCTCAGGGGTGGAGTGTGGAGCGTATACAGTTATCTGGTCATGTTGTGTTCTTTTCAGAGGTTGAGTGTGGAGTCTTCCTATTGTAATTAGGTCATCCCCCTGTGTTGTGTTCTCCTCAGCGGTGGAGTGTGGATCCTCATACAATAATCAGGTCATCTCCCTGTGTTGTGTTCTCCTCAGGGGTGGAGTGTGGAGCCTCATACAGTAATCATGTCATCCCCCTGTGTTGTGTTCTCCTCAGGGGTGGAGTGTGGAGCCTCATACAGTAATCATGTCATCCCCCTGTGTTGTGTTCTCCTCAGCGGTGGAGTGTGGATCCTCATACAGTAATCAGGTCATCCCCTGTGTTGTGTACTCCACAGGGGCAGAGTGTGGGCCAATCGTATAAACCACAGAAGACAATTCAGCTAAAACACTGATGGAGAAAAAGTCTGACAACCAGATGAGCAGCTCTGACCACAAAAGCATCAACTAGAAAGCACACCCTATGGCGCCTCTCTGCTGTCCCCTGTAAATAGACCAATCAGGTGAACACATATTAAGCAGGGGCAAAACTAGGGCGTGGTTTCCTCTCTCAGGGGCGGGGCATAGCATTAAAACTTAATATATACAGATATATAAGACTTAAATATATAAAATACAGTCAGGAGAAGTCTACTCCACAGAATAAGAATCCATATTACTCTAAAAATACATATATACATCTAAGAAATACAGCTTTACAAACTGGAAGCTGAGGCCAGTAACAAAGATGGCGGCGGTCGCATCGCGGGCGGAGGGTGACTGAGGCGGGGGCGTGGTTAATGAGGACGCGCATCAAGGACGCGCCTACGGGGTTGGCAGGAAGCGGGAGCGCGCCCCCGGGCCGGTGCCGTACGGTTGTGAGCGCGCTGCGGGAAACGGGAACGGAGACCGGAGAGAGGTGAGAGGCGGCCGGGGCTGTGTATGTGTGTGAGGACTTATATCTGCACATCATGTCTGTGACCTCCCCCCATCCTGCCTGCGATATGGTACATCCCGTTATGTGTCTATAGACTCCCCCGCTACATCACAACGTAACCTCATGTACCCCCAGCACTGAGGCGTAATGGTATGCTCCACTTATATATCACATACAGACAGCTGCCGTATGTCACCAGTGTATACATCACCTCTACCTGTATATACATAACCTCCACCTCCTGTATACATCACCTCATATATACATCACCTCTACCTCTTGTATACATCACATCATATATACATCACCTCTACCTCCTGTATACATCACCTCATATATACATCACCTCCACCTCCTGTATACATCACCTCATATATACATCACCTCTACCTGTATATACATAACCTCCACCTCCTGTATACATCACCTCATATATACATCACCTCTACCTATATATACATAACCTCCACCTCCTGTATACATCACCTCATATATACATCACCTCCACCTCCTGTATACATCACCTCATATATACATCACCTCTACCTGTATATACATAACCTCCACCTCCTGTATACATCACCTCATATATACATCACCTCTACCTCCTGTATGTATACATCACCTCCACCTCCTGTATACATGTCACCTGTATATATACATCACCTCCACCTCCTGTATACATGTCACCTGTATATATACATCACCTCCACCTCCTGTATACACGTCACCTTTATATATACATCACCTCCACCTCCTGTATACTCCTCACCTGTATATGTACATCACCTCCACCTCCTGTATACTCCTCACCTGTATATATACATCACCTCCACCTCCTGTATACTCCACCTCCTGTATACATGTCACCTGTATATATACATCACCTCCACCTCCTGTATACTCCTCACCTGTATATATACATCACCTCCACCACCTGTATACATCACCTCATATATACATCACCTCTACCTGTATATACATAACCTCCACCTCCTGTATACATCACCTCATATATACATCACCTCTACCTATATATACATAACCTCCACCTCCTGTATACATCACCTCATATATACATCACCTCTACCTATATATACATAACCTCCACCTCCTGTATACATCACCTCATATATACATCACCTCTACCTGTATATATACATCACCTCCTGTATATGTATCACCTCTACCTCCTGTATATATACATCACCTCCACCTCCTGTATACTCCTCACCTGTATATATACAACACCTCTACCTCCTGTATATATACATCACCTCTACCTGTATATACATAACCTCCACCTCCTGTATACATCAGCTCATATATACATCACCTCTATCTCCTGTATATATACATCACCTCCACCTCCTGTATACATGTCACCTGTGTATATACATCACCTCCACCTCCTGTATACATGTCACCTGTATATATACATCACCTCCACCTCCTGTATACTCCTCACCTGTATATATACATCACCTCCACCTCCTGTATACATGTCACCTGTATATATACATCACCTCCACCTCCTGTATACATGTCACCTGTATATATACATCACCTCCACCTCCTGTATATATACATCACCTGTATATATACATCACCTCCTGTATACATGTCACCTGTATATATACATCACCTCCACCTCCTGTATACACCTCACCTGTATATATACATCACCTCCACCTCCTGTATACATGTCACCTGTATATATACATCACCTCCACCTCCTGTATACGTGTCACCTGTATATATACATCACCTCCACCTCCTGTATACGTGTCACCTGTATATATACATCACCTCCACCTCCTGTATACTGAAGCAGTTTAATGTGTGAGTGTTGATCTCTGATTGGTTGCTATGGGCCAGGACCTTAGTGATGAGCTGTGTATAAGGCCGTGTCCGTGCTCTTAGCGGTCAGATTGCGTCTCGTGTCACTTCCTTCCCCCATGTAACTTCTGTCACATTGTACAACCGCATCACTGGTGTAGTAATAATGAGAGAGGAAGAGACAGCCTGTCCTCTAGTCACATCCAGAGCTGCAGCCACAGGGCTCCTAACTCTGTTATAATCACATGGATGAGATACACCTCAGATATGTCTGTGCTAGAGGTGAGCGAACATACTCGTCCGAGCTTGATGCTCGATTGAGCATTAGCGTACTCGTAACTGCTCGTTGCTCGGACGAATACTTCGCCCGCTCGAGAAAATGGCAGCTCCCGCCGTTTTGCTTTTTGGGGGCCAGAAACAGAGCCAATCACAAGCCAGGAGACTCTGCACTCCACCCAGCATGACGTGGTACCCTTACACGTAGATAGCAGTGGTTGGCTGGCCAGATCAGGTGACCCTGGGATAGACTAGCCGCTGCCCGCGCTGCTCGGATCATTCTCTGTCTGGATGCCGCTAGGGAGAGAGCTGCTGCTGCTCAGGGAAAGCGTTAGGGTGTTCTATTAGCTTACTGTTAGGCAGGAGTGATTCTACAACAACCCAACAGCCCTTCTTAGGGCTACAATAACGTTATACTTTTTTTTTTTGTTTGCTTGTGGCTGGGCTTGCTGGCACTAGTAGTGCATCTAGTACCATATTGTGAGGAATTAGCATGGGGGACTTGCTACCGTTGTGTTTAGCTCTTAGTGACACACATATCCATAGCAAAGACCGAAGTGGGACAATTTATTAGGGCCCGGGGTTGGATTTCAATTAGGCACAGTCTGCCATTTCCTTTTTTATTTTACGTTTATTTTTTTCATAACTCAGTGTCATCTCATCTGGCATAGTAGTGTGCTGTAATACTTGGCTAGAAAATAGCCATAGGAGAATACAAACGGCTTACTTACGCCTTCAGTAGCGTTACATATATTTGATTTCTGGTTGATCTGCTGGTGGCTGTACTTGCTGCAGTGCATCTACTAGCAAATTGTGAGCAATTTGGAGTCAGACTTGCGACCACTGTGTTTTAGTGACGCACATATCCATCGCAAAGACCAAAGTGGGAAAATTTACTAGGGCCCGGGGTTGTATTTCAATTAGGCACAGTCTGCCATTTCCTTTTTTATTTTACGTTTATTTTTTTCATAACTCAGCGTCATCTCATCTGGCATAGCAGTGTGCTTTCATACTTGGCTATAAAATAGCCATAGCAATAGGATAGCATCGTTTGGTTTTAAAAACTAAAAAACACAAAAAAAAAACAAAAAAACAAAAAAAAAGTTAAAAAAAAAATTCATTTCTCATTTTCAAAATGTTTAACCCGAGGGCTAGGGGTAGAGGACGAGGGCGGGGACGTGGGCGTCCAACTACTGCAGGGGTCAGAGGCCGTGGTCCTGGGCGGGGTGAGACACCACCTGCTTATGAGGGAGCAGGGGAACGCCGCAGAGCTACACTCCCTAGGTTCATGTCTGAAGTTACTGGGACTCGTGGTAGAGCACTGTTGAGGCCAGAACAGTGCGAACAGGTGATGTCGTGGATTGCCGACAATGCTTCGAGCAATTTGTCCACCAGTCAGTCTTCCACGCAGTCCATCCATGTCACCGAAATCGGCACTCCTCCAGCTCCTTCACCTCAGCCTCCTCCCCCCCAGTCTGCCCCCTCCCAGGAAAATGTGGCATTTGAACTGGCATACTCTGAGGAACTGTTTTCTGGACCCTTCCCACAGTCACAAACCACTTGTCCGGTTGCTGATGAGCAATTTTCCGATGCCCAGGTTTTCCACCAGTCGCAGTCTGTGGGTGATGATGACCTTCTTGACTTAGTGGAAGAAGTGTGTAAAGAGGTGTCCGACGATGAGGAGACACGCTTGTCAGACAGTGGTGAAGTTGTTGTCAGGGCAGGAAGTCCGAGGGGGGAGCAGACTGAGGGATCGGAGGATGATGAGGTGACAGACCCAAGCTGGGTTGAGAGGCTGGGTGAACACAGTGCTTCTGAGACGGAGGAGAGTCCTCGACCAGAACAGGTTGGAAGAGGCAGTGGTGGGGCCAGACGGAGAGGCAGGGCCAGAGCAGGTGCATCAGCGCCAAATGTGTCAACTAGTGAAGCTCCCGTGGCGAGGGCTCCTGCGGCGAGGGCTAGATTTTCAGAAGTCTGGAGGTTCTTTAAGGAAACACCGGATGACCGACGGACTGTGGTGTGCAACCTTTGCCAAACCAGGATCAGCAGGGGTTCCACCACTACTAGCTTAACTACCACCAGTATGCGCAGGCATATGAATGCTAAACACCCCACTCAGTGGCAACAAGCGCGTTCACCTCCGGCCGTGCACACCACTGCTCCTTCCCCTGTGTCAGCTGATAGTCAGCCCCCTGCCCAGCCCCCTGCCCAGGACCCTGCCACAAAAACCCCATCGTTGCCTCCACGATCCTCCACAGCATCCACCAGCGTTCAGCTCTCCATACCCCAGACGCTGGAGCGGAAACGCAAATATAGTGCAACCCACCCGCACGCCCAAGCCCTTAATGTGCACATCTCCAGATTGCTAAGCCTGGAGATGCTGCCCTATAGGCTAGTAGAGACCGAGGCCTTTCGCAGCCTCATGGCGGCGGCCGCCCCTCGGTATTTGGTCCCCAGCCGCCACTACTTTTCCCGATGTGCCGTCCCAGCCCTGCACCAGCACGTGTCAGACAACATCATCCGTGCCCTGACCAACGCCGTTTCTGACAAGGTCCACCTGACCACGGACACGTGGACGAGTGCTGCCGGGCAGGGCCACTATATATCTCTGACGGCACATTGGGTTAACTTGGTGGAGGCTGGGACCGAGTGTGACCCTGCGGCTGGTCATATACTGCCGACGCCGAGGATTGCGGGGCCTACCTCGGTCCAGGTGTTTGAGGCCTACTATGCCTCCTCCTCCTCCCACCCCTCCTCCACCTCCTCCTCCGAACGACCATCCGTGGGCATGGCGCCATCAGTCGGTAGCTCTAGGCACAGCAGCAGTGCCGTCGCTAAGCGACAGCAGGCAGTGCTCAAACTGCTGAGCCTAGGCGATAAAAGGCACACCGCCCAAGAACTATTACAGGGCATCACGGCGCAGACTGATCTGTGGCTGGCACCACTGAACCTGAAACCAGGCATGGTTGTGTGTGACAACGGCCGTAACCTGGTGGCGGCTCTGCAACTCGGCAGACTGACACATGTGCCATGCCTGGCCCATGTGTTAAATCTGATAGTTCAGCGTTTCCTCAAGACATACCCCAATCTGTCTGATTTGCTCACGAAGGTGCGCCGCTCTGTGCGCATTTCAGGAAGTCCAGCACAGATGCTGCCACTCTCAGGGCAGCGCAGCGCCGCCTCCAACTGCCCGCTCACCGACTGTTGTGCGACGTGCCCACGAGGTGGAATTCAACACTGACCATGTTATCCAGAGTTTACCAGCAGCGCAGAGCGATTGTAGACTGCCAGATGTCAACTTCCACCAGAACTGGTAGTCAGGTCAGTCAGCTTCCTCAAGTCTACAATGAGGAGTGGACGTGGATGTCTGATATCTGTCAGGTGCTGAGTAACTTTGAGGAGTCAACACAGATGGTCAGTGGCGATGCCGCCATCATCAGCCTCACCATCCCGCTGCTTGGCCTGTTGAAAAACTCTCTGGTCAGCATGAAGTCGGAAGCTTTGCGCTCCTCACAAGAGACGGGGGAAGAAGATTCCCTTGTTGATAGCCAAAGCACCCTTAGGTCTGTTTCTCAGCGCATATCGGAGGAGGTGGAGGAGGATGAGGAGGAAGAGGAGGAGAATGTTGGCGAGACAGAAGAGGGGACCATTGTTGAGTCCTTCACTGTTCAGCGTGTATGGGCAGAAGAAGAGGAGTTGGAGGAGTTGGAGGAGGAGGAAATGGAGAGTCAGGCCAGTGAGGGGAGTGAATTCTTACGCGTTGGGACTCTGGCGCATATGGCAGATTTCATGCTAGGCTGCCTATCCCGTGACCCTCGCGTTCAAAGAATTTATTCCAGCACCGATTACTGGGTGTTCACTCTCCTGGACCCACGGTACAAGCAAAATCTTCCCACTCTCATCCCTGGAGAGGAAAGGAGTGTGAGAATGCATGAATACCAGCAGGCCCTGGTGCACAAGCTGAAACAGTATTTCCCTTCTGACAGCACTAGCGGCAGAGGGCGTACTTCTGCGTGACAAGTAGCGAGGGAGAGTAGGCGAGCAGACAGCTTGTCCAGCACTGGCAGGGGTACGCTTTACAAGGCTTTTGCCAGCTTTATGTCACCCCAGCAAGACACTGTCACCTGTCCCCAGTCTCGGCAGAGTAGGGCTGATCTTTATAGAAAGATGGTGAGGGAGTACGTAGCTGACCATACCATCGTCCTAAATGATCACACAGCTCCCTACAACTACTGGGTTTCAAAGCTGGACATGTGGCACGAACTGGCGCTCTACGCCTTGGAGGTTCTTGCCTGCCCTGCCGCTAGCGTCTTGTCCGAGCGGGTTTTCAGTGCAGCTGGTGGCATCATCACCGATAAGCGTACACGCCTGTCGACTGACAGCGCTGACAGGCTGACGCTTATCAAGATGAATAAAGCCTGGATTTCTCATAATTTCAAATCTCCAGCAGGTGAAGGAAGCTCAACCTGAATAATTTATCCACTCCTCCTCCTCCTCATTTTCCTCCTTCTCCTCCTCTTTCTACAGTAAAGCAGAGGAAACTGGCTATTTTTTGACAGGGCCCACTGGCTCTAGGTATAGTACTTTATGCATTTAATTTTTCTGGAGGGCCACCGACCCGGTCCTCTGTTTTAAACAATTTTTTGGGACTGCCACATACAGGCACTCAATCTATTCCATTTTTCTGGAGGGCCACCTACCTGCTCCTCTGGTTTAAAAACTTTTTTGGACTGCCACATACAGGCACTCAATCTATTCCATTTTTCTGGAGGGCCACCTACCTGCTCCTCTGGTTTAAAAACTTTTTTGGACTGCCACATACAGGCACTCAATCTATTCCATTTTTCTGGAGGGCCACCTACCTGCTCCTCTGGTTTGAAAAATTTTTTGGACTGCCACATACAGGCACTCAATCTATTCCATTTTTCTGGAGGGCCACCTACCTGCTCCTCTGGTTTGAAAACTTTTTTGGACTGCCACATACAGGCACTCAATCTATTCCATTTTTCTGGAGGGCCACCTACCTGCTCCTCTGGTTTGAAAACTTTTTTGGACTGCCACATACAGGCACTATCCAAATTAAATTGTCTCCATAGCAGCCTCCACACGTTGTCTCCATTGCTTCCTCCAAAAGTCGTCCATATAGCTGCCTCCATACATCGTCCCTTTATCAAACGAGGTGTGTCAGGCAGAAATTTGGGTTGTTTTCATGGATTCCACATCAAAGTTGTTAACTTTGTCGCCACCCTGCTGTGTAATCCACAAAATATACTGGCAAACTTTTATCATTTACCAATATTATTTCAGCGCTTCTTGCGCATCTGTTTACATTCCCCTCACCCGCCACAACCCAAACTTATAAGAACGCTATTACACTTGATCTTATACAAAAGGTTCTTAGAAGTGCTGTTTGGGGAGTAGCCTAGAGACAGGGGCTTGGATTGGCGAAAGCTCGTCTGGCAGCGGAGCGCCAGCTCCATGCCAAGATCCAACTAACATAGTTTTAACTGCAGCACCTTTAATCTACTACTAGTTCACTGCCTCCATACATGGTCCCCTTATCAAACGAGCTGTGTCAGGCAGAATTTTGGGTTGTTTTCATGGCTTCCATGTTAACTTTGTCGCCACTCTGCTGTGTAATCCACAAAATACACTGGCAAACTTTTATCATGTACCGATATTATTTGAGCGCTTCTTGCTCACCTCCTTTGGTTCCTCTCTGCCACCCATTGGTTTGAAGCCTGAGTCCATTTAGGGTATGTCGCCATGAGACTCTCTAGCCTGCTGCCGCTGCCTCTGCATGCCGTCCCCTATAGTGTCAGGGTCAATTATTGGATGTTTTAGATGCTATCTAGCTTCATTCGGTCACTCTGTCATGGCCATGCTGTTGCCCATAATTTTGGCATAATGGTGCGATTAAGCAGCCTCAGAGGCATCCATGCATGCTGCCCCTGCTGTTTCCTGTCCATTTCCGTGGTGTTTCCATCCTTTTCTGAGGTTCCCAGGTGTTTGGCCAAGCTTCCCTGTGCAGAGCCTTGGTCCCCTTGAAAAATGCTCGAGTCTCCCATTGACTTCAATGGGGTTCGTTATTCGAGACGAGCACTCGAGCATCGGGAAAAGTTCGTCTCGAATAACGAGTACCCGAGCATTTTAGTGCTCGCTCATCTCTAGTCTGTGCACCTTATAGCATACTACAGCATAGGGGGCAGTATTATACATATTCCTATACATAGGGGGCAGTATTATAGTAGTTATATTCCTGTACATAGGGGGCAGTATTATAGCAGTTATATTCCTGTACATAGGGGGCAGTATTATAGTAGTTATATTCTTGTACATAGGGGGCAGTATTATAGTAGATATATCCCTGTACATAGGGAGCAGTATTATAGTAGTTATATTCTTGTACATAGGGGCAGTATTATAGTAGTTATATTCTTGTACATAGGGGCAGTATTATAGTAGTTATATTCCTGTACATAGGGGCAGTATTATAGTAGTTATATTCTTGTACATAGGGGGCAGTATTATAGTAGTTATATTCCTGTACATAGGGGGCAGTATTATAGTAGTTATATTCCTGTACATAGGGGGCAGTATTATAGTAGTTATATTCCTGTACATAGGGGGCAGTATTATAGTAGTTATATTCCTGTACATAGGGGGCAGTATTATAGCAGTTATATTCCTGTACATAGGGGGCAGTATTATAGTAGTTATATTCCTGTACATAGGGGGCAGTATTATAGTAGTTATATTCCTGTACATAGGGGGCAGTATTATAGTAGTTATATTCCTGTACATAGGGGGCAGTATTATAGTAGTTATAGTCTTGTACATAGGGGCGGTATTATAGTAGTTATATCCCTGTACATAGGGGGCAGTATTATAGTAGTTATATCCCTGTACATAGGGGGCCTTGGTCCCCTTGTACATAGGGGGCAGTATGATAGTAGTTATAGTCTTGTACATAGGGGCGGTATTATAGTAGTTATATCCCTGTACATAGGGGGCAGTATTATAGTAGTTATATCCCTGTACATAGGGGGCAGTATTATAGTAGTTATATTCCTGTACATAGGGGGCAGTATTATAGTAGTTATATTCTTGTACATAGGGGGCAGTATTATAGTAGTTATATTCCTGTACATAGAGGGCAGTATTATAGTAGTTATATTCCTGTACATAGGGGGCAGTATGATAGTAGTTATATTCCTGTACATAGGGGGCAGTATTATAGTAGTTATATTCTTGTACATAGGGGGCAGTATTATAGTAGATATATCCCTGTACATAGGGGCGGTATTATAGTAGTTATATTCTTGTACATAGGGGGCAGTATTATAGTAGTTATATTCTTGTACATAGGGGGCAGTATTATAGTAGTTATATTCCTGTACATAGGGAGCAGTATTATAGTAGTTATATTCTTGTACATAGGGGGCAGTATTATAGTAGTTATATTCTTGTACATAGAGGGCAGTATTATAGTAGTTATATTCTTGTACATAGGGGGCAGTATTATAGTAGTTATATTCTTGTACATAGGGGGCAGTATTATAGTAGTTATATTCCTGTACATAGGAGGCAGTATTATAGTAGTTATATCCCTGTACATAGGGGGCAGTATTATAGTAGTTATATTCCTGTACATAGGGGGCAGTATTATAGTAGTTATATTCTTGTACATAGGGGCAGTATTATAGTAGTTATATTCCTGTACATAGGGGGCAGTATTATAGTAGTTATATTCTTGTACATAGGGGGCAGTATTATAGTAGTTATATTCCTGTACATAGGGGGCAGTATTATAGTAGTTATATTCTTGTACATAGGGGGCAGTATTATAGTAGTTATATTCCTGTACATAGGGGGCAGTATTATAGTAGTTATATCCCTGTACATAGGGGGCAGTATTATAGTAGTTATATTCTTGCACATAGGGGGCAGTATTATAGTAGTTATATTCCTGTACATAGGGGGCAGTATTATAGTAGTTATATTCCTGTACATAGGGGGCAGTATTATAGTAGTTATATTCTTGTACATAGGGGGCAGTATTATAGTAGTTATATTCCTGTACATAGGGGGCAGTATTATAGTAGTTATATTCCTGTACATAGGGGGCAGTATTATAGTAGTTATATTCTTGTACATAGGGGGCAGTATTATAGTAGTTATATTCTTGTACATAGGGGGGCAGTATTATAGTAGTTATATTCTTGTACATAGGGGGCAGTATTATAGTAGTTATATTCCTGTACATAGGGGGCAGTATTATAGTGGTTATATTCCTGTACATAGGGGGCAGTATTATAGTAGTTATATTCTTGTACATAGGGGGCAGTATTATAGTAGTTATATTCCTGTACATAGGGGGCAGTATTATAGTAGTTATATTCCTGTACATAGGGGGCAGTATTATAGTAGTTATATTCCTGTACATAGGGGGCAGTATTATAGTAGTTATATTCTTGTACATAGGGGGCAGTATTATAGTAGTTATATTCCTGTACATAGGGGGCAGTATTATAGTAGTTATATTCCTGTACATAGGGGGCAGTATTATAGTAGTTATATTCTTGTACATAGGGGGCAGTATTATAGTAGTTATATTCCTGTACATAGGGGGCAGTATTATAGTAGTTATATTCTTGTACATAGGGGGCAGTATTATAGTAGTTATATTCCTGTACATAGGGGGCAGTATTATAGTAGTTATATTCCTGTACATAGGGGGCAGTATTATAGTAGTTATATTCCTGTACATAGGGGGCAGTATTATAGTAGTTATATTCTTGTACAGGCGGTCCCCTACTTAAGGACACCCGACTTACAGACAACCCATAGTTACAGACGGACCCCTGTGCCCACTGTGATCTCTGGTGAAGCTCTCTGGATGCTTTAAAATAGTCCCAGATTGCAATAATCAGCTTAAAATTGTCTGCAATGAAGCTTTATTGATAATTCTTCGTCCTATTACAGCAAAAAATTTTTAAACTCCAATTGTCACTGGGGCAAAAAAAAAAAATTGTCGGGAACTACAATGATAAAATATACAGTTTCGACTTACATACAAATTCAACTTAAGAACAAACCTACAGTCCCTATCTTGTATGTAACCCGGGGACTGCCTGTACATAGGGGGCAGTATTATAGTAGTTATATTCCTGTACTTAGAGGGCAGTATTATAGTAGTTATATTCCTGTACATAGGGGGCAGTATTATAGTAGTTATATTCCTGTACATAGGGGGCAGTATTATAGTAGTTATATTCCTGTACATAGGGGGCAGTATTATAGTAGTTATATTCTTGTACATAGGGGGCAGTATTATAGTAGTTATATCCCTGTACATAGGGGGCAGTATTATAGTAGTTACCTGGTGTCCTGTGCTGTCAGGAGGAGGTGTGTGGCCTCTCTCTTATCACTATACACTCACCAGTGGAAAGAACAATATGTGCGGCTTCCAGTTTCCATGACACATTTCTCCCAGTGGTTGTGATACTATTCCGGCTCTTTACTGGGGTAGTCCTAGGGGCCATTCACAGGGGCCTATGCAGTTCCTTTACACTGATCTGACCTTATAGTGTGTGTGGCTCCCCCTGTCCTGTGTAGCGCGGGCTCTGTGGCGCCCCCTGTCCTGTGTAGCGCGGGCTCTGCGGCGCCCCCTGTCCTGTGTAGCGCGGGCTCTGCGGCGCCCCCTGTCCTGTGTAGCGCGGGCTCTGCGGCGCCCCCTGTCCTGTGTAGCGCGGGCTCTGCGGCGCCCCCTGTCCTGTGTAGCCCGGGCTCTGCGGCGCCCCCTGTCCTGTGTAGCCCGGGCTCTGCTGCGCCCCCTGTCCAGTGTCGTGCGGGCTCTGTGGCGCCCCCTGTCCTGTGTAGCGCGGGCTCTGCGGCGCCCCCTGTCCTGTGTAGCGCGGGCTCTGCGGCGCCCCCTGTCCTGTGTAGCGCAGGCTCTGTGGCGCCCCCTGTCCTGTGTAGCCCGGGCTCTGCTACGCCCCCTGTCCCGTGTCATGCGGGCTCTGTGGCGCCCCCTGTCCCGTGTAGCGCGGGCTCTGCGGCGCCCCCTGTCCTGTGTAGCGCGGGCTCTGCGGCGCCCCCTGTCCTGTGTAGCTCGGGCTCTGCGGCGCCCCCTGTCCTGTGTAGCGCGGGCTCTGCGGCGCCCCCTGTCCTGTATAAAGAGTCTCTGTTGCTCCGCAGGATGATTGAGGAGAGCGGGAGGAAGCGGAGGACGATGGCGGAGAAGCGTCAGCTCTTCATGGAGATGAGTAAGTGCAGCACCTTGCCTCACCCCAGGGGGCGCTATACCTGGCAGGGTCTGATACCCCTTCTCTCCTCTAGGGGCGCAGAACTTCGATGTGATCCGGCTCTCCACCTACCGCACCGCCTGCAAGCTGCGCTTCATCCAGAAGAGGTGTAACCGTGAGTAACCAGCAGCCAATCACAGCTGGGGGTCTGCCACCATGGGGGGGGGAGGTTTATCAGAAGTGATTGGGGGCTGAACTGCTCTAGTGTCCCAACGGGAACCAATCAGAGCTCAGCTTTCATTTTCCCACAGCCGTTTATAAAATTACAGCCGCGCTCTGATTGGTTTCCATGGGTTTTACCTCAGACACTTCTGATAAATCTCTCCCCATGTATCTACTACACTGATACATTGTAACACAGGCCCCACTGATACATTGTAACACAGGCCCCACTGATACATTGTAACACAGGCCCCACTGATACATTGTAACACAGGCCCCACTGATACATTGTAACACAGGCCCCACCGATACATTGTAACACAGGCCCCACTGATACATTGTAACACAGGCCCCACTGATACATTGTAAAACAGGCCCCACTGATACATTGTAACACAGGCCCCACTGATACATTGTAACACAGGCCCCACTGATACATTGTAACACAGGGCAAGGGGGGGGGGACTGGTCTGGATACAAATGTAGCACAGCTCCTTGGTTTCTGTCTCACACGCGCTGTCTTGCTGCCTCTCTCTGTCTCACGCGCGCTCTCTTGCTGCCTCTCTCTCTGTCTCACGCGCGCTCTCTTGCTGTCTCTCTCTCTGTCTCATGCGCGCTCTCTTGCTGCCTCTCTCTCTGTCTCACGCGCGCTCTCTTGCTGTCTCTCTCTCTGTCTCACGCGCGCTCTCTTGCTGTCTCTCTCTCTGTCTCACGCGCGCTCTCTTGCTGTCTCTCTCTCTCTCACGCGCGCTCTCTTGCTGTCTCTCTCTCTGTCTCACGCGCGCTCTCTTGCTGTCTCTCTCTCTGTCTCACGCGCGCTCTCTTGCTGTCTCTCTCTCTGTCTCACGCGCTCTCTCTTGCTGTCTCTCTCTGTCTCACGCGCTCTCTCTTGCTGTCTCTCTCTCTGTCTCACGCGCGCTCTCTTGCTGTCTCTCTCTGTCTCACGCGCGCTCTCTTTCTGTCTCTCTCTGTCTCACGCGCGCTCTCTTGCTGTCTCTCTCTCTGTCTCACGCGCGCTCTCTTGCTGTCTCTCTCTGTCTCACGCGCGCTCTCTTGCTGTCTCTCTCTGTCTCACGCGCGCTCTCTTGCTGCCTCTCTCTCTGTCTCACGCGCGCTCTCTTGCTGCCTCTCTCTCTGTCTCACGCGCGCTCTCTTGCTGCCTCTCTCTCTGTCTCACGCGCGCTCCCTTGCTGTCTCTCTCTCTGTCTCACGCGCGCTCTCTTGCTGTCTCTCTCTCTGTCTCACGCGCGCTCTCTTGCTGCCTCTCTCTCTGTCTCACGCGCGCTCCCTTGCTGTCTCTCTCTCTGTCTCACGCGCGCTCTCTTGCTGTCTCTCTCTCTGTCTCACGCGCGCTCTCTTGCTGTCTCTCTCTCTGTCTCACGCGCGCACTCTTGCTGTCTCTCTCTCTGCCTCACGCGCGCTCTCTTGCTGTCTCTCTCTGTCTCACGCGCGCTCTCTTGCTGTCTCTCTCTCTCTGTCTCACGCGCGCTCTCTTGCTGTCTCTCTCTATGTCTCACGCGCGCTCTCTTGCTGTCTCTCTCTCTGTCTCACGCGCGCTCTCTTGCTGCCTCTCTCTCTGTCTCACGCGCGCTCTCTTGCTGTCTCTCTCTCTGTCTCATGCGCGCTCTCTTGCTGCCTCTCTCTCTGTCTCACGCGCGCTCTCTTGCTGTCTCTCTCTCTGTCTCACGCGCGCTCTCTTGCTGTCTCTCTCTCTCTGTCTCACGCGCGCTCTCTTGCTGTCTCTCTCTCTGTCTCACGCGCGCTCTCTTGCTGTCTCTCTCTCTGTCTCACGCGCGCTCTCTTGCTGTCTCTCTCTCTCTGTCTCACGCGCGCTCTCTTGCTGTCTCTCTCTCTCTGTCTCACGCGCGCTCTCTTGCTGTCTCTCTCTCTGTCTCACGCGCGCTCTCTTGCTGTCTCTCTCTCTGTCTCACGCGCGCTCTCTTGCTGTCTCTCTCTCTGTCTCACGCGCGCTCTCTTGCTGTCTCTCTCTCTGTCTCACGCGCGCTCTCTTGCTGTCTCTCTCTCTGTCTCACGCGCGCTCTCTTGCTGTCTCTCTCTCTGTCTCACGCGCGCTCTCTTGCTGTCTCTCTCTATGTCTCACGCGCGCTCTCTTGCTGTCTCTCTCTCTGTCTCACGCGCGCTCTCTTGCTGTCTCTCTCTCTGTCTCACGCGCGCTCTCTTGCTGTCTCTCTCTCTGTCTCACGCGCGCTCTCTTGCTGTCTCTCTCTCTGTCTCACGCGCGCTCTCTTGCTGTCTCTCTCTCTGTCTCACGCGCGCTCTCTTGCTGTCTCTCTCTCTGTCTCACGCGCGCTCTCTTGCTGTCTCTCTCTCTGTCTCACGCGCGCTCTCTTGCTGTCTCTCTCTCTCTCACGCGCGCTCTCTTGCTGTCTCTCTCTCTGTCTCACGCGCGCTCTCTTGCTGTCTCTCTCTCTGTCTCACGCGCGCTCTCTTGCTGTCTCTCTCTCTGTCTCACGCGCTCTCTCTTGCTGTCTCTCTCTGTCTCACGCGCTCTCTCTTGCTGTCTCTCTCTCTGTCTCACGCGCGCTCTCTTGCTGTCTCTCTCTGTCTCACGCGCGCTCTCTTTCTGTCTCTCTCTGTCTCACGCGCGCTCTCTTGCTGTCTCTCTCTCTGTCTCACGCGCGCTCTCTTGCTGTCTCTCTCTGTCTCACGCGCGCTCTCTTGCTGTCTCTCTCTGTCTCACGCGCGCTCTCTTGCTGCCTCTCTCTCTGTCTCACGCGCGCTCTCTTGCTGCCTCTCTCTCTGTCTCACGCGCGCTCCCTTGCTGTCTCTCTCTCTGTCTCACGCGCGCTCCCTTGCTGTCTCTCTCTCTGTCTCACGCGCGCTCCCTTGCTGTCTCTCTCTCTGTCTCACGCGCGCTCTCTTGCTGTCTCTCTCTCTGTCTCACGCGCGCTCTCTTGCTGCCTCTCTCTCTGTCTCACGCGCGCTCCCTTGCTGTCTCTCTCTCTGTCTCACGCGCGCTCCCTTGCTGTCTCTCTCTCTGTCTCACGCGCGCTCTCTTGCTGTCTCTCTCTCTGTCTCACGCGCGCTCTCTTGCTGTCTCTCTCTCTGTCTCACGCGCGCACTCTTGCTGTCTCTCTCTCTGCCTCACGCGCGCTCTCTTGCTGTCTCTCTCTGTCTCACGCGCGCTCTCTTGCTGTCTCTCTCTCTCTGTCTCACGCGCGCTCTCTTGCTGTCTCTCTCTATGTCTCACGCGCGCTCTCTTGCTGTCTCTCTCTCTGTCTCACGCGCGCTCTCTTGCTGTCTCTCTCTTGTTCTCACGCGCTCTCTTGGTGTCTTTCCCTCTGTCTCGTTCTCACGCTCTCTCATGCTGTCTGTCTCTTGGTCTCACGCGCTCTCTTGCTGTCTCTTGGTCTCTCTCTCGGTCTCACGCACTCTCTTGCTGTCTGACTGTCTCTCTTGTTCTCATGCGCTCTCTTGCTCTCTCGCAGTGCACCTGGTGGACATCTGGAACATGATTGAGGCGTTCCGGGATAACGGTCTGAACACTCTGGACCCCCTGGCGGAGATGAGCGTGTCTCGCCTGGAGACCATCATCTCCTCCATCTACTTCCAGCTGAACAAGCGTCTCCCGTCCTCGCACCAGATCGGCGTCGATCACTCCATCAGCCTCCTGCTCAACTTCATGATCGCAGCGTATGACAGGTCAGTCAGCGGGGGGCGCTGTCCTCTCCGGGCCGCCGCTCTGGCCGCTCTCGCTCACCGTCTGCCGCTCTCTTGCAGTGAAGGACACGGGAAGCTGACGGTTTTCTCGGTGAAGGCGATCCTGGCCACCCTGTGCGGGGGGAAGATCCTCGACAAGTTGCGATGTGAGTGCGGGGGGGTCCGATACACCGGGGCCCTCTAGTGGTACTGTACACGGTCCAACACCACAGCTGCATCCTGTGCTGTAGTCACCGCCAAAGCTGCAGCCACATACTAGTGTCTGAGAACCATTGCCACATATAGCAGAACTATTGGTGCAGCTCTGGTTGTGACTGGAGTTGGAGACCTGTAACAGATAAAGAATTGTGCCTGCAGCTCAGTCTAATAGAAGGAAAATGATAGAGAATTGTCATTGCAGCTTTGGCTGTGACTAGAGAAGACCTTTTATAGTAGAGATGTTAGTACAGCTCTGGCAATGACTGGAGTAGAACTGTAGTAGTACAGCTTTGTGTGCAGCTCTAGCAGTGAGTGGAGTGGATTTGTGATTGCAGCTCTGGCAGTGAGTGGATTTGTGATTGCAGCTCTGGCAGCGAGTGGAGCTCTGGCAGCGAGTGGAGCTGATTGGTGAGTGCAGCTCTGGCAGCGAGTGGAGTGGATTTGTGAGTGCAGCTCTGGCAGTGACTGCAGTAGAGGACAGGGTGTAGCTCCTGATCGATGCTCTCTATGTGATGTGGATGGTAGATGGCGGATTATGGGTGGAGCTGCAGCCCCAGTTATGTCCTGGCGGCTGTGGTCACCTCTCCCCGGGTCCAAGCCCATGCCCAGAACTGCTGGTACTTGTAGTTCGTCTCCTGTGTTGCTGCCTCTGACGTGGTCTTTTATCTCCCATTAGACTCCAGAGCGCCCTCTGCTGGACACGGTGCGGTCAGGTTGGTGCGTAGTGTCACTAATAACCTGTTACTAACATCACTGCCGCCCGCACATAACCCGCTAGTCTCCTCACCTAACCCTGACACACCGGGGGGGGGAGGGAGGGGCGGGGTAGAGACCACCAAACCTGGAGCCACAATAAGGTAAGTACTGGAATAGGTTGGAAAATTCCCATAATCCGGTGTAAATATTCCTGTAATTATGGACATTGGGATATGCTGGGTAAAAATGTCATAGTGGCAGGAGGCTGCCCATGAGAGACATACTGTAGACTGGACAGACCCATCCGGGGAGCGGTTTACTGTGATGTTCTCCATAAATCTACAGGGTGCGCTGCTGAGGTCCTAGCTTCAGGGCAGCAAGTGCTGGTTTAATAAGCTGCAGTTCCATTCTCGGGGAGGGCCCTTCTGCTACCGAGAAACTTTGGGGCTCCCAGCAGCTCTAGCTCCACATACTTCCTGTAAGGGGCATCATTGTGATGTCTAATCTTATACTGATCCTAAACTCAGAAGTTACTTGGCCAAAAATGGGATTTAGCACAGCTGGAGGGAGACTCTGACAACAATTCTAACGATACCTATATCATCCTGCTGGCTTCATCCTAGACCGAAATCCAGCCTCATATATCTATCAGCCCTACTTATAAAATCATCTCAAGCTTCTCCTTAAGTGGGCAGGCACTTCCTGGTTATGACATCAGCTAAGGGCACTGAGGCCAGAGCAGCTTCCCTCACTTCCTATAATGCTGAGCTCACAGATGGGTCTGTCATCTATGACACTCTTATGACTACTGTACACGCTGCCTGCTATGATGGATGTGTCAGCCAGACATCACTCTACCCTCATCCCCTGGGGAGTACAGAGAACGGAGGAGACAGAGCTCACACATAAATAGTCTTCATCCTTTGTATCAGACTGATCCCCCTTGACTATAACCTTGTCCCAGCCTATAGGGAAGTAGGTGGTGTGCAGGGAAGGCTTGTGGATGACAATAGATTTTTTATTAAACTTTTGAGCTACAGGGGGTAGGAGGAGGACTGTGTGTGGGTGACATGAGAGACGTACTGTAGACTGGACAGAGAAGACATGATGGAGCTGCTTCCTGTAACAAGCAGCGTGCAGCGCCCCAGCCCCTCACCCTGGAGTGCAGGGCAGAAGGGGCTGAGACCAGATGAAAGCGGAGGATGTGCAATAAGGTAATGAATGTATATCGGTAAAATGTTAATTCTCAGCTATACTTTAATTTACATTCCACTTCTCCGATCGCATCCAGAGCTGCACCGAAGGCATAACTCATTGTTGAACACCACTTTACAGCTCACATCTAGATACAATTAACCCAAAGTGTTATGTAACATCTTAGAGATTCTATACTGATCTTGTAGTGATCTACCTCAGGTCCTGTACTCCAGTCACATCCAGAGCAGCACACTTTTTAATTCTACACGATTTTAATCACCGTGTACTGGACTGGGCAATCCCCAACTGCTATTATATAAAAGAAAGACTGCTAGATATGAGGTGCAGCTTTAGCTGTGACTGGAGTAGGAGGAGGACCAGATGTGGATATTAGTGTGGTTGTTACTGATACCCGGTGACCAGGAGGTGTGTACTAACTGTATAGATGGTGGGGGGAGGCTGCCGATCGCCCCTGACCATGACTCTCGCACTTGTGTCCTGCAGATATCTTCTCCCAAGTGTCTGACTCCAGCGGCTTCATGGTCTACTCTAAGTTCGATCAGTTTCTGAGGGAGGTGCTAAAGCTTCCGACCACAGTGTTTGAGGGTCCGTCCTTTGGCTACACTGAGCACTCGGCACGGTCCTGCTTCCCCCCACAGGTGAGTACAAAAACCACGCGTGTAGGAGAGGAGGAGGTGGAGGACATCCCTGCCACGTGCAGGAGAGGAGGAGGAGGAGGACATCCCTGCCGTGTGCAGGAGAGGAGGAGGAGGAGGACATCCCTGCCGTGTGCAGGAGAGGAGGAGGAGGAGGAGGACATCCCTGCCGTGTGCAGGAGAGGAGGAGGAGGAGGACATCCCTGCCGTGTGCAGGAGAGGAGGAGGAGGAAGACATCCCTGCCGTGTGCAGGAGAGGAGGAGGAGGACATCCCTGCCGTGTGCAGGAGAGGAGGAGGAGGACATCCCTGCCGTGTGCAGGAGAGGAGGAGGAGGACGACATCCCTGCCGTGTGCAGGAGAGGAGGAGGAGGACATCCCTGCCATGTGCAGGAGAGGAGGAGGAGGACATCCCTGCCGTGTGCAGGAGAGGAGGAGCAGGACATCCCTGCCGTGTGCAGGAGAGGAGGAGGAGGACATCCCTGCCGTGTGCAGGAGAGGAGGAGCAGGACATCCCTGCCGTGTGCAGGAGAGGAGGAGGAGGACATCCCTGCCGTGTGCAGGAGAGGAGGAGGAGGACATCCCTGCCGTGTGCAGGAGAGGAGGAGGAGGACATCCCTGCCGTGTGCAGGAGAGGAGGAGGAGGACATCCCTGCCGTGTGCAGGAGAGGAGGAGGAGGACATCCCTGCCGTGTGCAGGAGAGGAGGAGGAGGACGTCCCTGCCATGTGCAGGAGAGGAGGAGGAGGACATCCCTGCCATGTACAGGAGAGGAGCAGGACATCCCTGCCGTGTGCAGGAGAGGAGGAGGAGGAGGACATCCCTGCCGCGTGCAGGAGAGGAGGAGGAGGAGGACATCCCTGCCGTGTGCAGGAGAGGAGGAGGAGGAGGACATCCCTGCCGTGTGCAGGAGAGGAGGAGGAGGACATCCCTGCCGTGTGCAGGAGAGGAGGAGGAGGACATCCCTGCCGTGTGCAGGAGAGGAGGAGGAGGACATCCCTGCCGTGTGCAGGAGAGGAGGAGGAGGACATCCCTGCCGTGTGCAGGAGAGGAGGAGGAGGACATCCCTGCCGTGTGCAGGAGAGGAGGAGGAGGACATCCCTGCCGTGTGCAGGAGAGGAGGAGGAGGAGGACATCCCTGCCGTGTGCAGGAGAGGAGGAGGAGGACATCCCTGCCGTGTGCAGGAGAGGAGGAGGAGGACGTCCCTGCCGTGTGCAGGAGAGGAGGAGGAGGACATCCCTGCCATGTACAGGAGAGGAGCAGGACATCCCTGCCGTGTGCAGGAGAGGAGGAGGAGGAGGACATCCCTGCCGCGTGCAGGAGAGGAGGAGGAGGACATCCCTGCCGCGTGCAGGAGAGGAGGAGGAGGACATCCCTGCCGTGTGCAGGAGAGGAGGAGGAGGACATCCCTGCCGTGTGCAGGAGAGGAGGAGGAGGACATCCCTGCCGTGTGCAGGAGAGGAGGAGGAGGACATCCCTGCCGTGTGCAGGAGAGGAGGAGGAGGACGACATCCCTGCCGTGTGCAGGAGAGGAGGAGGAGGACATCCCTGCTGTGTGCAGGAGAGGAGGAGGAGGAGGACATCCCTGCCGTGTGCAGGAGAGGAGGAGGAGGACGACATCCCTGCCGTGTGCAGGAGAGGAGGAGGAGGACGACATCCCTGCCGTGTGCAGGAGAGGAGGAGGAGGACGACATCCCTGCCGTGTGCAGGAGAGGAGGAGGAGGACATCCCTGCCGTGTGCAGGACAGGAGGAGGAGGACATCCCTGCCGTGTGCAGGAGAGGAGGAGCAGGACATCCCTGCCGTGTGCAGGAGAGGAGGAGGAGGAGGACATCCCTGCCGCGTGCAGGAGAGGAGGAGGAGGACATCCCTGCCGCGTGCAGGAGAGGAGGAGGAGGAGGACATCCCTGCCGCGTGCAGGAGAGGAGGAGGAGGAGGAGGACATCCCTGCCGTGTGCAGGAGAGGAGGAGGAGGACATCCCTGCCGTGTGCAGGAGAGGAGGAGGAGGACATCCCTGCCGTGTGCAGGAGAGGAGGAGGAGGACATCCCTGCCGTGTGCAGGAGAGGAGGAGGAGGACATCCCTGCCGTGTGCAGGAGAGGAGGAGGAGGACATCCCTGCCGTGTGCAGGAGAGGAGGAGGAGGACATCCCTGCCGTGTGCAGGAGAGGAGGAGGAGGACATCCCTGCCGTGTGCAGGAGAGGAGGAGGAGGACATCCCTGCCGTGTGCAGGAGAGGAGGAGGAGGACATCCCTGCCGTGTGCAGGAGAGGAGGAGGAGGACATCCCTGCCGTGTGCAGGAGAGGAGGAGGAGGACATCCCTGCCGTGTGCAGGAGAGGAGGAGGAGGAGGACATCCCTGCCGTGTGCAGGAGAGGAGGAGGAGGAGGACATCCCTGCCGTGTGCAGGAGAGGAGGAGGAGGAGGACATCCCTGCCGTGTGCAGGAGAGGAGGAGGAGGAGGACATCCCTGCCGTGTGCAGGAGAGGAGGAGGAGGAGGACATCCCTGCCGTGTGCAGGAGAGGAGGAGGAGGAGGACATCCCTGCCGTGTGCAGGAGAGGAGGAGGAGGAGGACATCCCTGCCGTGTGCAGGAGAGGAGGAGGAGGAGGACATCCCTGCCGTGTGCAGGAGAGGAGGAGGAGGAGGACATCCCTGCCGTGTGCAGGAGAGGAGGAGGAGGAGGACATCCCTGCCGTGTGCAGGAGAGGAGGAGGAGGAGGACATCCCTGCCGTGTGCAGGAGAGGAGGAGGAGGAGGACATCCCTGCCGTGTGCAGGAGAGGAGGAGGAGGAGGACATCCCTGCCGTGTGCAGGAGAGGAGGAGGAGGAGGACATCCCTGCCGTGTGCAGGAGAGGAGGAGGAGGAGGACATCCCTGCCATGTGCAGGAGAGGCGGACATCCCTGCCATGTACAGGAGAGGAGGACATCCCTGCTATACATGGCCTCCTTAGTGCAGTTGGGATTTAGCGCCCTCTGCTGACCAGCAGATAATATTACATTTTTTACCATCTTGAAGTGTTTTGAATGTCTCACATGTCCCTGCAGTGATATCGGGGGGGCCTGGCTGAGATATCGGGGGCCCGGGGCCTGGCTGAGATATCGGGGGCCCGGGGCCTGGCTGAGATATCGGGGGCCTGGCTGAGATATCGGGGGCCTGGCTGAGATATCGGGGGCCTGGCTGAGATATCGGGGGCCTGGCTGAGATATCGGGGGCCTGGCTGAGATATTGGGGGCCTGGCTGAGATATCGGGGGCCCGGGGCCTGGCTGAGATATCGGGGGCCCATTGACTCATTCCATCCGCAGCGGCTCAGGATGGAGGCATCACTGGCGATGGGCCCCTCTGATTTATACTCTCTGCAGTCGTCGGAGGAGATTTATCAAGCTGCCTAAGAGTAAGAATGTTCTTAGTTGCCCATGGCAACCAATCACAGCTCAGCTTTACAATATTGATGAGCACTGTTAAAATGAAAGCTGAGCTGTAATTGGTTGCTGTGAGCGCATTCTTACTCTTAGGCAGCTTGTTAAATCTCCCCCATAGAGTGCAGTGTGTGACATCGGGGCAGTGACATCGCTCTTATGGCTGTCGGGCCTCTCTCTGATGAGCAGCAGTTTTGCTACAGTGTATGAGTAGAGATAAATGTTATGACTGGGTGCAGGGGGAGCTCAGTTATTCCGGGGTGTCAGGGCTGTGTCTCACATTGTGACCTCCGAGGATCTGATCTGATGACCTTGTGTCCTGCAGAAGAAGATCACCCTGAACATGTTCCTGGACACCATCATGGCGGACCCCCCTCCTCAGTGCCTCGTCTGGTTACCTCTAATGCATCGTCTGGCCCATGTAGAAAATGGTGAGTGCTGACGATGCTCTGTGCTGCTGTCACGTCCTCCTCCTGGCACATTGTAACGGCTCCTCTCTCCCCTGCAGTCTTCCACCCTGTAGAGTGCTCCTTCTGCCGCTGTGAGAGTATGATGGGTTTCCGCTACCGCTGCCAGCAGTGCCACAATTACCAGCTGTGCCAGAACTGCTTCTGGAGGGGCCACGCCAACGGCCCGCACAGCAACCAGCACCAGATGAAGGAGCACTCCTCCTGGGTGAGTAGTGGGCACCCCGCAGGGTCACACACTGCTGCCGGACACATAGGAACAAATCTGCAGCTGTACAGGAGGTGCACAGAGCCATCTCCTCCTTGTCCTGCATTTCCCATACCATAAGTATACAGTTAGGGAGGCCGCGAGCTTCTCTATTATAACTGGGTGACATGAATGTGACTGATTATCAGGTATCTGTGCCTCCCCTGTGCAGGATCTGTGTGGTACAGTCCATCATACAGGAAGATCTGACGTGTCAAATGTGCCACATAAATCTCCATGAACTCCACTACTTAAAGGGAGTCCTGCTCCAGGGCATCGGGGGAGTTTTGTTGAGCCCCCACCCCAGGCCTGTCCACTACAAACTCCCGGAGGCAGAGTGTAATATATTCTGACCTGCAGAATAAAAGGGATGTGTCATGTGGACTGAACAATACAAGCCTGACAAATGTGTGTCCTGACACCTCTCTATCATAGCCAGCAGTGGTCAGGGGTCAGCGTGGGCGCTCTGACCTCTCTGTGACTACACCCCCCATACACAGCGAGCTGCCATGTCCTGTGTGTCCTGACACCTCTCTATCATAGCCAGCAGTGATCAGGGGTCAGCATGGGCACTCTGACCCCCCTGTGACTACACCCCCCATACACAGCGAGCTGCCATGTCCTGTGTGTCCTGACACCTTTCTATCATAGCCAGCAGTGGTCAGGGGTCAGCGTGGGCGCTCTGACCTCTCTGTGACTACACCCCCCATACACAGCGAGCTGCCATGTCCTGTGTGTCCTGACACCTTTCTATCATAGCCAGCAGTGGTCAGGGGTCAGCATGGGCGCTCTGACCTCTCTGTGACTACACCCCCCATACACAGCGAGCTGCCATGTCCTGTGTGTAATGACACCTTTCTATCATAGCCAGCAGTGGTCAGGGGTCAGCATGGGCGCTCTGACCCCCCTGTGACTACACCCCCCATACACAGCGAGCTGCCATGTCCTGTGTGTCCTGACACCTTTCTATCATAGCCAGCAGTGGTCAGGGGTCAGCGTGGGCGCTCTGACCTCTCTGTGACTACACCCCCCCATACACAGCGAGCTGCCATGTCCTGTGTGTCCTGACACCTTTCTATCATAGCCAGCAGTGGTCAGGGGTCAGCATGGGCGCTCTGACCCCTCTGTGACTACACCCCCCATACACAGCGAGCTGCCATGTCCTGTGTGTCCTGACACCTTTCTATCATAGCCAGCAGTGGTCAGGGGTCAGCATGGGCGCTCTGACCCCTCTGTGACTACACCCCCCATACACAGCGAGCTGCCATGTCCTGTGTGTCCTGACACCTTTCTATCATAGCCAGCAGTGGTCAGGGGTCAGCATGGGCGCTCTGACCCCTCTGTGACTACACCCCCCATACACAGCGAGCTGCCATGTCCTGTGTGTCCTGACACCTTTCTACAATAGCCAGCAGTGGTCAGGGGTCAGCATGGGCGCTCTGACCCCTCTGTGACTACACCCCCCATACACAGCGAGCTGCCATGTCCTGTGTGTCCTGACACCTTTCTATCATAGCCAGCAGTGGTCAGGGGTCAGCATGGGCGCTCTGACTCCTCTGTGACTACACCCCCAATACACAGCGAGCTGCCATGTCCTGTGTGTCCTGATACCTTTCTATCATAGCCAGCAGTGGTCAGGGGTCAGCATGGGCGCTCTAACCCCTCTGTGACTACACCCCCCATACACAGCGAGCTGCCATGTCCTGTGTCCTGACACCTTTCTATCATAGCCAGCAGTGGTCAGGGGTCAGCATGGGCGCTCTGACCTCTCTGTGACTACACCCCCCATACACAGCGAGCTGCCATGTCCTGTGTGTCCTGACACCTTTCTATCATAGCCAGCAGTGGTCAGGGGTCAGCATGGACGCTCTGACCTCTCTGTGACTACACCCCCCATACACAGCGAGCTGCCATGTCCTGTGTCCTGACACCTTTCTATTATAGCCAGCAGTGGTCAGGGGTCAGCATGGGCGCTCTGACCTCTCTGTGACTACACCCCCCATACACAGCGAGCTGCCATGTCCTGTGTGTCCTGACACCTTTCTATCATAGCCAGCAGTGGTCAGGGGTCAGCATGGGCGCTCTCACCTCTCTGTGACTACACCCCCCATACACAGCGAGCTGCCATGTCCTGTGTGTCCTGACACTTTTCTATCATAGCCAGCAGTGGTCAGGGGTCAGCATGGGTGCTCTGACCCCTCTGTGACTACACCTCCCATACACAGCGAGCTGCCATGTCCTGTCTGTCCTGACACCTTTCTATCATAGCCAGCAGTGGTCAGCATGGGCGCTCTGACCCCTCTGTGACTACACCCCTCATACACAGCGTGCTGCCATGTCCTGTGTATCCTGACACCTTTCTACAATAGCCAGCAGTGGTCAGGGGTCAGCATGGGCGCTCTCACCTCTCTGTGACTACACCCCCCATACACAGCGAGCTGCCATGTCCTGTGTGTCCTGACACCTTTCTACAATAGCCAGCAGTGGTCAGGGGTCAGCATGGGCGCTCTGACCCCCCTGTGACTACACCCCCATACACAGCGAGCTGCCATGTCCTGTGTGTCCTGACACCTTTCTATCATAGCCAGCAGTGGTCAGGGGTCAGCATGGGCGCTCTGACCCCTCTGTGACTACACCCCCCATACACAGCGAGCTGCCATGTCCTGTGTGTCCTGACACCTTTCTACAATAGCCAGCAGTGGTCAGGGGTCAGCATGGGCGCACTGACCCCTCTGTGACTACACCCCCCATACACAGCGAGCTGCCATGTCAGGTGTGTCCTGACACCTTTCTATCATAGCCAGCAGTGGTCAGGGGTCAGCATGGGCTCTCTGACCCCTCTGTGACTACACCCTCCATACACAGGGAGCTGCCATGTCCTGTGTGTCCTGACACCTTTCTATCATAGCCAGCAGTGGTCAGGGGTCAGCATGGGCGCTCTGACCCCTCTGTGACTACACCCCCCATACACAGCGAGCTGCCATGTCCTGTGTCCTGACACCTTTCTATCATAGCCAGCAGTGGTCAGGGGTCAGCATGGGCGCTCTGACCCCTCTGTGACTACACCCCCCATACACAGCGAGCTGCCATGTCCTGTGTCCTGACACCTTTCTATCATAGCCAGCAGTGGTCAGGGGTCAGCATGGGTGCCCTGACCCCTCTGTGACTACACCCCCCATACACAGCGAGCTGCCATGTCCTGTGTGTCCTGACACCTTTCTATCATAGCCAGCAGAGGTCAGGGGTCAGCATGGGTGCTCTGACCCCTCTGTGACTACACCCCCCATACACAGCGAGCTGCCATGTCCTGTGTGTCCTGACACCTGTCTATCATAGCCAGCAGTGGTCAGGGGTCAGCATGGGCTCTCTGACCCCTCTGTGACTACACCCCCCATACACAGCGAGCTGCCATGTCCTGTGTCCTGACACCTTTCTATCATAGCCAGCAGTGGTCAGGGGTCAGCATGGGTGCTCTGACCCCTCTGCGACTACACCCCCCATACACCGCGAGCTGCCATGTCCTGTGTGTCCTGACACCTTTCTATCATAGCCAGCATTGCTCAGGGGTCAGCATGGGCGCTCTGACCCCTCTGTGACTACACCCCCCATACACAGCGAGCTGCCATGTCCTGTGTGTCCTGACACCTTTCTATCATAGCCAGCAGTGGTCAGGGGTCAGCATGGGCGCTCTGACCCCTCTGTGACTACACCCCCCATACACAGCGAGCTGCCATGTCCTGTGTGTCCTGACACCTTTCTATCATAGCCAGCAGTGATCAGGGGTCAGCATGGGTGCTCTGACCTCTCTGTGACTACACCCCCCATACACAGGGAGCTGCCATGTCCTGTGTGTCCTGACACCTTTCTATCATAGCCAGCAGTGGTCAGGGGTCAGCATGGGCGCTCTGACCCCTCTGTGACTACACCCCCCATACACAGCGAGCTGCCATGTCCTGTGTGTCCTGACACCTTTCTATCATAGCCAGCAGTGGTCAGGGGTCAGCATGGGCGCTCTGACCCCTCTGTGACTACACCCCCCATACACAGCGAGCTGCCATGTCCTGTGTGTCCTGACACCTTTCTACAATAGCCAGCAGTGGTCAGGGGTCAGCATGGGCGCTCTGACCCCTCTGTGACTACACCCCCCATACACAGCGAGCTGCCATGTCCTGTGTGTCCTGACACCTTTCTATCATAGCCAGCAGTGGTCAGGGGTCAGCATGGGCGCTCTGACTCCTCTGTGACTACACCCCCAATACACAGCGAGCTGCCATGTCCTGTGTGTCCTGATACCTTTCTATCATAGCCAGCAGTGGTCAGGGGTCAGCATGGGCGCTCTAACCCCTCTGTGACTACACCCCCCATACACAGCGAGCTGCCATGTCCTGTGTCCTGACACCTTTCTATCATAGCCAGCAGTGGTCAGGGGTCAGCATGGGCGCTCTGACCTCTCTGTGACTACACCCCCCATACACAGCGAGCTGCCATGTCCTGTGTGTCCTGACACCTTTCTATCATAGCCAGCAGTGGTCAGGGGTCAGCATGGACGCTCTGACCTCTCTGTGACTACACCCCCCATACACAGCGAGCTGCCATGTCCTGTGTCCTGACACCTTTCTATTATAGCCAGCAGTGGTCAGGGGTCAGCATGGGCGCTCTGACCTCTCTGTGACTACACCCCCCATACACAGCGAGCTGCCATGTCCTGTGTGTCCTGACACCTTTCTATCATAGCCAGCAGTGGTCAGGGGTCAGCATGGGCGCTCTCACCTCTCTGTGACTACACCCCCCATACACAGCGAGCTGCCATGTCCTGTGTGTCCTGACACTTTTCTATCATAGCCAGCAGTGGTCAGGGGTCAGCATGGGTGCTCTGACCCCTCTGTGACTACACCTCCCATACACAGCGAGCTGCCATGTCCTGTCTGTCCTGACACCTTTCTATCATAGCCAGCAGTGGTCAGCATGGGCGCTCTGACCCCTCTGTGACTACACCCCTCATACACAGCGTGCTGCCATGTCCTGTGTATCCTGACACCTTTCTACAATAGCCAGCAGTGGTCAGGGGTCAGCATGGGCGCTCTCACCTCTCTGTGACTACACCCCCCATACACAGCGAGCTGCCATGTCCTGTGTGTCCTGACACCTTTCTACAATAGCCAGCAGTGGTCAGGGGTCAGCATGGGCGCTCTGACCCCCCTGTGACTACACCCCCATACACAGCGAGCTGCCATGTCCTGTGTGTCCTGACACCTTTCTATCATAGCCAGCAGTGGTCAGGGGTCAGCATGGGCGCTCTGACCCCTCTGTGACTACACCCCCCATACACAGCGAGCTGCCATGTCCTGTGTGTCCTGACACCTTTCTACAATAGCCAGCAGTGGTCAGGGGTCAGCATGGGCGCACTGACCCCTCTGTGACTACACCCCCCATACACAGCGAGCTGCCATGTCAGGTGTGTCCTGACACCTTTCTATCATAGCCAGCAGTGGTCAGGGGTCAGCATGGGCTCTCTGACCCCTCTGTGACTACACCCTCCATACACAGGGAGCTGCCATGTCCTGTGTGTCCTGACACCTTTCTATCATAGCCAGCAGTGGTCAGGGGTCAGCATGGGCGCTCTGACCCCTCTGTGACTACACCCCCCATACACAGCGAGCTGCCATGTCCTGTGTCCTGACACCTTTCTATCATAGCCAGCAGTGGTCAGGGGTCAGCATGGGCGCTCTGACCCCTCTGTGACTACACCCCCCATACACAGCGAGCTGCCATGTCCTGTGTCCTGACACCTTTCTATCATAGCCAGCAGTGGTCAGGGGTCAGCATGGGTGCCCTGACCCCTCTGTGACTACACCCCCCATACACAGCGAGCTGCCATGTCCTGTGTGTCCTGACACCTTTCTATCATAGCCAGCAGAGGTCAGGGGTCAGCATGGGTGCTCTGACCCCTCTGTGACTACACCCCCCATACACAGCGAGCTGCCATGTCCTGTGTGTCCTGACACCTGTCTATCATAGCCAGCAGTGGTCAGGGGTCAGCATGGGCGCTCTGACCCCTCTGTGACTACACCCCCCATACACAGCGAGCTGCCATGTCCTGTGTGTCCTGACACCTTTCTATCATAGCCAGCAGTGGTCAGGGGTCAGCATGGGCGCTCTGACCTCTCTGTGACTACACCCCCCATACACAGCGAGCTGCCATGTCCTGTGTGTCCTGACACCTTTCTATCATAGCCAGCAGTGATCAGGGGTCAGCATGGGTGCTCTGACCTCTCTGTGACTACACCCCCCATACACAGCGAGCTGCCATGTCCTGTGTGTCCTGACACCTCTCTATCATAGCCAGCAGTGGTCAGGGGTCAGCATGGGCTCTCTGACCCCTCTGTGACTACACCCCCCATACACAGCGAGCTGCCATGTCCTGTGTCCTGACACCTTTCTATCATAGCCAGCAGTGGTCAGGGGTCAGCATGGGTGCTCTGACCCCTCTGCGACTACACCCCCCATACACCGCGAGCTGCCATGTCCTGTGTGTCCTGACACCTTTCTATCATAGCCAGCATTGCTCAGGGGTCAGCATGGGCGCTCTGACCCCTCTGTGACTACACCCCCCATACACAGCGAGCTGCCATGTCCTGTGTGTCCTGACACCTTTCTATCATAGCCAGCAGTGATCAGGGGTCAGCATGGGTGCTCTGACCTCTCTGTGACTACACCCCCCATACACAGGGAGCTGCCATGTCCTGTGTGTCCTGACACCTTTCTATCATAGCCAGCAGTGGTCAGGGGTCAGCATGGGCGCTCTGACCCCTCTGTGACTACACCCTCCATTCACAGCGAGCTGCCATGTCAGGTGTGTCCTGACACCTTTCTATCATAGCCAGCAGTGGTCAGGGGTCAGCATGGGCGCTCTGACCCCTCTGTGACTACACCCCCCATACACAGCGAGCTGCCATGTCCTGTGTCCTGACACCTTTCTATCATAGCCAGCAGTGGTCAGGGGTCAGCATGGGCGCTCTGACCCCTCTGTGACTACACACCCCTTACACAGCGAGCTGCCATGGCCTGTGTTCTGACACCTTTCTATCATAGCCAGCAGTGGTCAGGGGTCAGCATGGGCGCTTTGACCCCTCTGTGACTAGACCCCCCATACACAGCGAGCTGCCATGTCCTGTGTGTCCTGACACCTTTCTATCATAGCCAGCAGTGGTCAGGGGTCAGCATGGGCGCTCTGACCCCTCTGTGACTACACCCTCCATTCACAGCGAGCTGCCATGTCAGGTGTGTCCTGACACCTTTCTATCATAGCCAGCAGTGGTCAGGGATCAGCATGGGCGCTCTGACCCCTCTGTGACTACACCCCCCATACACAGCGAGCTGCCATGTCCTGTGTGTCCTGACACCTTTCTATCATAGCCAGCAGTGATCAGGGGTCAGCATGGGTGCTCTGACCTCTCTGTGACTACACCCCCCATACACAGGGAGCTGCCATGTCCTGTGTGTCCTGACACCTTTCTATCATAGCCAGCAGTGGTCAGGGGTCAGCATGGGCGCTCTGACCCCTCTGTGACTACACCCTCCATTCACAGCGAGCTGCCATGTCAGGTGTGTCCTGACACCTTTCTATCATAGCCAGCAGTGGTCAGGGGTCAGCATGGGCGCTCTGACCCCTCTGTGACTACACCCCCCATACACAGCGAGCTGCCATGTCCTGTGTCCTGACACCTTTCTATCATAGCCAGCAGTGGTCAGGGGTCAGCATGGGCGCTCTGACCCCTCTGTGAATACACCCCCCATCCACAGCGAGCTGCCATGTCCTGTGTGTCCTGACACCTTTCTATCATAGCCAGCAGTGGTCAGGGGTCAGCATGGGCGCTCTGACCTCTCTGTGACTACACCCCCCATACACAGCGAGCTGCCATGTCCTGTGTGTCTTGACACCTTTCTATCATAGCCAGCAGTGGTCAGGGGTCAGCATGGGCGCTCTGACCCCTCTGTGACTACACCCCCCATACACAGCGAGCTGCCATGTCCTGTGTGTCCTGACACCTTTCTATCATAGCCAGCAGTGGTCAGGGGTCAGCATGGGCGCTCTGACCCCTCTGTGACTACACCCCCCATACACCGCGAGCTGCCATGTCCTGTGTGTCCTGACACCTTTCTATCATAGCCAGCATTGCTCAGGGGTCAGCATGGGCGCTCTGACCTCTCTGTGACTACACCCCCCCATACACAGCGAGCTGCCATGTCCTGTGTCCTGACACCTTTCTATCATAGCCAGCAGTGGTCAGGGGTCAGCATGGGGGCCTCTGACCCCTCTGTGACTACACCTCCCATACATAGCGAGCTGCCATGTCCTGTGTCCTGACACCTTTCTATCATAGCCAGCAGTGGTCAGGGGTCAGCATGGGCGCTCTGACCCCTCTGTGACTACACACCCCTTACACAGCGAGCTGCCATGGCCTGTGTTCTGACACCTTTCTATCATAGCCAGCAGTGGTCAGGGGTCAGCATGGGCGCTTTGACCCCTCTGTGACTAGACCCCCCATACACAGCGAGCTGCCATGTCAGGTGTGTCCTGACACCTTTCTATCATAGCCAGCAGTGGTCAGGGATCAGCATGGGCGCTCTGACCCCTCTGTGACTACACCCCCCATACACAGCGAGCTGCCATGTCCTGTGTGTCCTGACACCTTTCTATCATAGCCAGCAGTGATCAGGGGTCAGCATGGGTGCTCTGACCTCTCTGTGACTACACCCCCCATACACAGGGAGCTGCCATGTCCTGTGTGTCCTGACACCTTTCTATCATAGCCAGCAGTGGTCAGGGGTCAGCATGGGCGCTCTGACCCCTCTGTGACTACACCCTCCATTCACAGCGAGCTGCCATGTCAGGTGTGTCCTGACACCTTTCTATCATAGCCAGCAGTGGTCAGGGGTCAGCATGGGTGCTCTGACCCCTCTGTGACTACACCCCCATACACAGCGAGCTGCCATGTCCTGTGTGTCCTGACACCTTTCTATCATAGCCAGCAGTGGTCAGGGGTCAGCATGGGCGCTCTGACCCCTCTGTGAATACACCCCCCATACACAGCGAGCTGCCATGTCCTGTGTGTCCTGACACCTTTCTATCATAGCCAGCAGGGGTCAGGGGTCAGCATGGGCGCTCTGACCCCTCTGTGACTACACCCCCCATACACAGCGAGCTGCCATGTCCTGTGTGTCCTGACACCTTTCTATCATAGCCAGCAGTGGTCAGGGGTCAGCATGGGCGCTCTGACCCCTCTGTGACTACACCCCCCATACACAGCGAGCTGCCATGTCCTGTGTGTCCTGACACCTTTCTACAATAGCCAGCAGTGGTCAGGGGTCAGCATGGGCGCTCTGACCCCTCTGTGTCTACACCCCCCATACACAGTGAGCTGCCATGTCCTGTGTGTCCTGACATCTTTCTATCATAGCCAGCAGTGGTCAGGGGTCAGCATGGGCGCTCTGACCCCTCTGTGACTACACCCCCCATACACAGCGAGCTGCCATGTCCTGTGTGTCTTGACACCTTTCTATCATAGCCAGCAGTGGTCAGGGGTCAGCATGGGCGCTCTGACCCCTCTGTGACTACACCCCCCATACACAGCGAGCTGCCATGTCCTGTGTGTCCTGACACCTTTCTATCATAGCCAGCAGTGGTCAGGGGTCAGCATGGGCGCTCTGACCCCTCTGTGACTACACCCCCCATACACAGCGAGCTGCCATGTCTTGTGTGTCCTGACGCCTTTCTACAATAGCCAGCAGTGGTCAGGGGTCAGCATGGGCGCTCTGACCCCTCTGTGACTACACCCCCCATACACAGCGAGCTGCCATGTCCTGTGTCCTGACACCTTTCTATCATAGCCAGCAGTGGTCAGGGGTCAGCATGGGCACTCTGACCCCTCTGTGACTACACCCCCCATACACAGCGAGCTGCCATGTCCTGTGTGTCCTGACACCTTTCTATCATAGCCAGCAGTGGTCAGGGGTCAGCATGGGCACTCTGACCCCTCTGTGACTACACCCCCCATACACAGCGAGCTGCCATGTCCTGTGTGTCCTGACACCTTTCTATCATAGCCAGCAGTGGTCAGGGGTCAGCATAGGCGCTCTGACCCCTCTGTGACTACACCCTCCATACACAGCGAGCTGCCATGTCCTGTGTCCTGACACCTTTCTATCATAGCCAGCAGTGGTCAGGGGTCAGCATGGGCGCTCTGACCCCTCTGTGACTACACCCCCCATACACAGCGAGCTGCCATGTCCTGTGTGTCCTGACACCTTTCTATCATAGCCAGCAGTGGTCAGGGGTCAGCATGGGTGCTCTGACCCCTTTGTTACTACACCCCCCATACACAGCGAGCTGCCATGTCCTGTGTGTCCTTACACCTTTCTATCATAGCCAGCAGTGGTCAGGGGTCAGCATGGGTGCTCTGACCCCTTTGTTACTACACCCCCCATACACAGCGAGCTGCCATGTCCTGTGTGTCCTGACACCTTTCTATCATAGCCAGCAGTGGTCAGGGGTCAGCATGAGCGCTCTGACCCCTCTGTGACTACACCCCCCATACACAGCGAGCTGCCATGTCCTGTGTGTCCTGACACCTTTCTATCATAGCCACAGTGGTCAGGGGTCAGCATGGGTGCTCTGATCCCTCTGTGACTACACCCCCATACACAGCGAGCTGCCATGTCCTGTGTGTCCTGACACCTTTCTATCATAGCCAGCAGTGGTCAGGGGTCAGCATGGGCGCACTGACCCCTCAGTGACTACACCCCTCATACACAGCGAGCTGCCATGTCCTGTGTGTCCTGACACCTTTCTATCATAGCCACAGTGGTCAGGGGTCAGCATGGGTGCTCTGATCCCTCTGTGACTACACCCCCATACACAGCGAGCTGCCATGTCCTGTGTGTCCTGACACCTTTCTATCATAGCCACAGTGGTCAGGGGTCAGCATGGGTGCTCTGATCCCTCTGTGACTACACCCCCATACACAGCGAGCTGCCATGTCCTGTGTGTCCTGACACCTTTCTATCATAGCCAGCAGTGGTCAGGGGTCAGCATGGGCGCACTGACCCCTCAGTGACTACACCCCTCATACACAGCGAGCTGCCATGTCCTGTGTGTCCTGACACCTTTCTATCATAGCCAGCAGTGGTCAGGGGTCAGCATGGGCGCTCTGACCCCTTTGTTACTACACCCCCCATACACAGCGAGCTGCCATGTCCTATGTGTCCTGACACCTTTCTATCATAGCCAGCAGTGGTCAGGGGTCGGCATGGGTGCTCTGACCTCTCTGTGACTACACCCCCCATACACAGCGAGCTGCCATGTCCTGTGTGTCCTGACACCTTTCTATCATAGCCAGCAGTGGTCAGGGGTCAGCATGGGTGCTCTGACCCCTCTGTGACTACACCCCCCATACTCAGCTTGCTTACTTACTTACTCTGCGTGTGGGTGGTTTTTGTTTTTGTTTGTCCCCCTGATGATTGACCACAAGTTCTCAATGGGATAAGATCCGGGGAGTTTCCGGGCCATGGACCCAGAATCTCTGTGTTCTGTTCCCGGAGCCATGGACCCAGAATCTCTGTGTTCTGTTCCCGGGCCATGGACCCAGAATCTCTGTGTTCTGTTCCCGGGCCATGGACCCAGAATCTCTGTGTTCTGTTCCCTGCACCATTTAGTTCTCCCCTTTATGGCCGGTGCTCCATCATGCTGGAGGAGGCATTGCTCATCACCATCTGCTCCTGGAGGGTTGGGAGAAGCGGCTCCTGGAGGACATTCTGCTCCATTCTTTATTCATGGAGGTGTTTTTAGGCGATTCCCTTGGCTGAGAAGCCGCCCCCCCCCCCACACATGAATGGCTGCAGGAGGCTTTACAGGTGCAGGAGACAGGACTGGGGGCATCGCTCACCTTGTCATCTCCCAACAATCAGAAAGGGGATTCATCAGAGACCATGACCCCCCCCCAGTCCTCAGAGTCCACTCCCTGCACCTCCTGCAGAATATCCGTCTGTCCCCCAGTCCTCAGCGTCCACTCCCTGCACCTCCGGCAGAATATCCGTCTGTCCCTGATGGTTCCTGGAGAGAAGCGGCTTCTGTGCTGCCCTCCTGGACACCAGGCCTTGCTCCAGGAGTCTTTGCAGTGTCACAGTGCGTGCAGATGCCTCACACCTGCCGCTGCCATTCCTGAGCAAGCTCTGCGATGCTGGGAGCCGCATCCCCAAGCTGAGACACTTGTAAGAGACGCTCCTGGTGCTTACTGGTCCTTCTTGGGCTCTTGGAGTCTTTTTGGTAACAATGGGACCTCTCTCCTTGAATTCCTTGATGATGCGATAGATCGGTGACTGAGGTGACATCTTTCTCGCTGCGATACTCTTCCCTGTTCGGCCAGTTTTGTGCAATGATGACTGCACGTGTTTCTTTAGAGATAACCATGGGTAACAGAAGAGAAACAATGATGCCAAGCACCAGCCTCCTTGTAAAGTGTCCAGGGGTGTGATTGTTACTTAATCCTGACAGATTGTCCCCCAGCCCTGTGTTACTGGAGACATCACTGACACCATGTTACCTGCTCCTATTATACTGCCCAGTGGTGATTGTTACTTACACATGACACATTGTCCCCCAGCCCTGTCCCCATCAGCCCCCGCACCTGTGTTACTGGAGACATCACTGACACCATGTTACCTGCTCCTATTATACTGCCCAGTGGTGATTGTTACTTACACATGACACATTGTCCCCAGCCCTGTTCCCATCAGCCCCCGCACCTGTGTTACTGGAGACATCACTGACACCATGTTACCTGCTCCTATTATACTGCCCAGTGGTGATTGTTACTTACACATGACACATTGTCCCCAGCCCTGTCCTCACCAGCCCCCGCACCTGTGTTACTGGAGACATCACTGACACCATGTTACCTGCTCCTATTATACTGCCCAGTGGTGATTGTTACTTACACATGACACATTGTCCCCAGCCCTGTCCCCATCAGCCCCCGCACCTGTGTTACTGGAGACATCACTGACACCATGTTACCTGCTCCTATTATACTGCCCAGTGGTGATTGTTACTTACACATGACACATTGTCCCCAGCCCTGTCCTCATCAGCCCCCGCACCTGTGTTACTGGGGACATCACTGACACCATGTTACCTGCTCCTATTATACTGCCCAGTGGTGATTGTTACTTACACATGACACATTGTCCCCAGCCCTGTCCCCATCAGCCCCGGCACCTGTGTTACTGGAGACATCACTGACACCATGTTACCTGCTCCTATTATACTGCCCAGTGGTGATTGTTACTTACACATGACACATTGTCCCCAGCCCTGTCCCCATCAGCCCCCGCACCTGTGTTACTGGAGACATCACTGACACCATGGCCGCTGCTCCGCCTAAGGCGCCTGCAATGAAGGGGAAATGTGTTTTGGGGGAAAAAGTTCATTTTTAGGCAAATACTGACTTTGCATTAATTGCTGTTAAGCTGATCGCTCTGTATAACATTCTGGAGAATATGCAAATTACCATTATAACACCTGATGCCGGAGACTTTGTAACAATTAACATTTGTGTCATTCTCAGAACTTATGGCCATGACTGTAGTAGTATCAGCTGGGGGTAGTAGTAGTAGTATCAGCTGGTGATGGTAGTAATAGTATCAGGTGCTGGTAGTAGTTACAGGTGGTGATGGTGATAGTAATAGTATTAGCTGGTGGTAGTAGTAGTATCAGGTGGTGGTTGTAGTAGTATCTGGTAGTGTAGTAGTAACAGGTGGTGATGGTGGTAGCAGTAGTATCAGCTGGTGTTAGTAGTTTCAGGTAGTGTAGTAGTAACAGGTGTTGGTAGTAGTATCAGCTGGTGGTAGTAGTAGTTTCAGCTGGTGGTAGTAGTAGTTTCAGCTGGTGGTAGTAGTAGTTTCAGCTGGTGGTAGTAGTTTCAGGTAGTGTAGTAGTAACAGGTGTTGGTAGTAGTAGTAGTAGTATCAGCTGGTGGTAGTAGTAGTATCAGCTGGTGGTAGTAGTAGTTTCAGCTGGTGGTAGTAGTAGTTTCAGCTGGTGGTAGTAGTAGTGTTAGCTGGTGGCAGTAGTAGTAGTGTCAGCTGGTGGCAGTAGTAGTAGTGTCAGCTGGTGGTAGTAGTAGTAGTGTCAGCTGGTGGTAGTAGTAGTAGTGTCAGCTGGTGGCAGTAGTAGTAGTGTCAGCTGGTGGCAGTAGTAGTAGTGTCAGCTGGTGGCAGTAGTAGTAGTGTCAGCTGGTGGTAGTAGTAGTAGTGTCAGCTGGTGGTAGTAGTAGTAGTGTCAGCTGGTGGTAGTAGTAGTAGTGTCAGCTGGTGGTAGTAGTAGTAGTGTCAGCTGGTGGCAGTAGTAGTAGTATCAGCTAGTGGCAGTAGTAGTAGTATCAGCTAGTGGCAGTAGTAGTAGTATCAGCTAGTGGCAGTAGTAGTAGTATCAGCTAGTGGCAGTAGTAGTAGTATCAGCTAGTGGCAGTAGTAGTAGTATCAGCTAGTGGCAGTAGTAGTAGTATCACTAGTGGCAGTAGTAGTAGTATCAGCTAGTGGCAGTAGTAGTAGTATCACTAGTGGCAGTAGTAGTAGTATCAGCTAGTGGCAGTAGTAGTAGTATCACTAGTGGCAGTAGTAGTAGTATCACTAGTGGCAGTAGTAGTAGTATCACTTGTGGCAGTAGTAGTAGTATCAGCTAGTGGTAGTAGTAGTAGTGTCAGCTGGTGGTAGTAGTAGTAGTGTCAGCTGGTGGTAGTAGTAGTAGTGTCAGCTGGTGGTAGTAGTAGTGTCAGCTGGTGGTAGTAGTAGTAGTAGTAGTATCAGCTAGTGGCAGTAGTAGTAGTATCACTTGTGGCAGTAGTAGTAGTGTCAGCTGGTGGTAGTAGTAGTAGTGTCAGCTGGTGGTAGTAGTAGTAGTGTCAGCTGGTGGTAGTAGTAGTGTCAGCTGGTGGTAGTAGTAGTATCAGCTAGTGGCAGTAGTAGTAGTATCAGCTAGTGGCAGTAGTAGTAGTATCAGCTAGTGGCAGTAGTAGTAGTATCACTAGTGGCAGTAGTAGTAGTATCACTTGTGGCAGTAGTAGTAGTATCACTAGTGGCAGTAGTAGTAGTATCAGCTAGTGGCAGTAGTAGTAGTATCACTTGTGGCAGTAGTAGTAGTATCAGCTAGTGGTAGTAGTAGTAGTGTCAGCTGGTGGTAGTAGTGTCAGCTGGTGGTAGTAGTAGTAGTAGTATCAGCTAGTGGCAGTAGTAGTAGTAGTATCAGCTAGTGGTAGTAGTAGTAGTGTTAGCTGGTGGTAGTAGTAGTAGTGTCAGCTGGTGGTAGTAGTAGTAGTGTCAGCTGGTGGTCGTAGTAGTAGTGTCAGCTGGTGGTCGTAGTAGTAGTGTCAGCTGGTGGTAGTAGTAGTAGTAGTGTCAGCTGGTGGTAGTAGTAGTAGTAGTGTCAGCTGGTGGTAGTAGTAGTAGTAGTGTCAGCTGGTGGTAGTAGTAGTAGTATCAGCTGGTGGTAGTAGTAGTAGTAGTATCAGCTGGTGGTAGTAGTAGTAGTAGTATCAGCTGGTGGTAGTAGTAGTAGTAGTATCAGCTGGTGGTAGTAGTAGTAGTAGTATCAGCTGGTGGTAGTAGTAGTAGTAGTATCAGCTGGTGGTAGTAGTAGTAGTAGTAGTAGTAGTATCAGCTGGTGGTAGTAGTAGTAGTATCAGCTGGTGGTAGTAGTGGTGGTAGTAGTAGTAGTAGTAGTATCAGCTGGTGGTAGTAGTAGTATTAGCTGGTGGTAGTAGTAGTAGTAGTAGCAGGCAATGTGTTTTCCTCTATATTTGGAGGCTCCTGTCTGACACTTTGTCTCCTCTGTCTCTCCAGAAGTCGCCGGCGAAGAAGTTGAGTCACGCGATCAGTAAATCTCTGGGCTGTGTTCCCAGCAGAGAAGCCCCTCACCCAGTGTTTCCAGAGCCCCCCGAGAAACCGCTGGACCTCTCCCATCTAGTGTGAGTACTGGCAAGTCCCCTATACTATCTATACTGTCCGCTCATCACACCGGGGGCGTTACTGTATGGACAATCAGGACAGAGAGAGAATACATGTAGTAACCAGACTATAACTATGACATCACTTCTCCTGTACTGATCCGGTTACATCCCAGAGATCTTTTATATAAAAGTGATAACAACATAAATAAAGCCACAACCTCAGGCAATAAATACTACAGAACAATAATACAAACGGAAAAAACACTAAACAATACACAGCAAAAAATTAACTATCGCCCTCCCACCCAGACACTGGTCTAACATCCAAAGTTTGTGTTCAGTGGTCCTGACCAGTGTCCAGGGTCATAGTGTCCAAATCCCT
Source organism: Engystomops pustulosus (assembly GCF_040894005.1). Taxonomy (NCBI): domain Eukaryota; kingdom Metazoa; phylum Chordata; class Amphibia; order Anura; family Leptodactylidae; genus Engystomops; species Engystomops pustulosus. Next base: position 228,262,920 of record NC_092413.1, on the reverse strand, counting down.
CCCTTCCCTCCTCACAATCTAACACCTACACCCCAAAGACAACCTACATACACATAAACTATATGTGATACACACTGTACATCAGATACAAACATATTAAACACATAACCCAACACCAGGAGAGGAGATGACAGACTACGGGACACTAAAGGAGAACCCCCTCCAAAGGAGAGAGGTCCTCCCCGTGCCCCGCCTCTCATACTCCAGAGAGCGCACCTTCACCAAGGGGGGAGAGGACAGACTAAGGGACACTAAGGAGAGAGGCCCTCCCCGTGCCCAGCCTCTCATACTCCAGAGAGCGCACCTTCACCAAGGGGGGAGAGGACAGACTAAGGGACACTAAGGAGAGAGGTCCTCCCCGTGCCCAGCCTCCCATACTCCAGAGAGCGCACCTTCACCAAGGGGGGAGAGGACAGACTAAGGGACACTAAGGAGAGAGGTCCTCCCCGTGCCCAGCCTCTCATACTCCATAGAGCGCACCTTCACCAGGAGGGGAGAGGACAGACTAAGGGACACTAAGGAGAGAGGTCCTCCCCGTGCCCAGCCTCTCATACACCAGAGAGCGCACCTTCACCAGGAGGGAGAGGACAGACTATGGGACACTAAGGAGCGAGGCCCTCCCCGTGTCCAGCCTCTCATACTCCAGAGAGCGCATCTTCACCAGGAGGGGAGAGGACAGACTAAGGAACACTAAGGAGAGAGGCCCTCCCCGTGCCCAGCCTCTCATACTCCAGAGAGCGCACCTTCACCAGGAGGGGAGAGGACAGACTAAGGGACACTAAGGAGAGAGGCCCTCCCCGTGCCCAGCCTCTCATACTCCAGAGAGTGCACCTTCACCAGGAGGGGAGAGGACAGAATAAGGGACACTAAGGAGAGAGGCCCTCCCCGTGCCCAGCCTCTCATACACCAGAGAGCGCACCTTCACCAGGAGGGGAGAGGACAGACTAAGGGACACTAAGGAGAGAGGTCCTCCCCATGCCCAGCCTCTCATACTGCAGAGAACGCACCTTCACCAGGAGGGGAGAGGACAGACTAAGGAACACTAAGGAGAGAGGCCCTCCCCGTGCCCAGCCTCTCATACTCCAGAGAGCGCACCTTCACCAGGGGGAGAGGACAGACTAAGGGACACTAAGGAGAGAGGCCCTCCCCGTGCCCAGCCTCTCATACTCCAGAGAGCGCACCTTCACCAGGAGGGGAGAGGACAGACTAAGGGACACTAAGGAGAGAGGCCCTCCCCGTGCCCAGCCTCTCATACTCCAGAGAGCGCACCTTCACCTGGGGGGAGAGGACAGACTAAGGAGAGAGGCCCTCCCAGTGCCCAGCCTCGCATACTCCAGAGAGCGCACCTTCACCATGGGGAGAGGACAGACTAAGGGACACTATGGAGAGAGGTCCTCCCCGTGCCCAGCCTCTCATACTCCAGAGAGCGCACCTTCACCAGGAGGGAGAGGACAGACTAAGGGACACTAAGGAGAGAGGTCCTCCCCGTGCCCAGCCTCTCATACTCCAGAGAGCGCACCTTCACCAGGGGGGAGAGGACAGACTAAGGGGACGCTAAGGAGAGAGGCCCTCCCCGTGCCCAGCCTCTCATACTCCAGAGAGCGCACCTTCACCAGGAGGGGAGAGGACAGACTAAGGGACACTAAGGAGAGAGGCCCTCCCCGTGCCCAGCCTCTCATACTCCAGAGAGCGCACCTTCACCAGGAGGGAGAGGACAGACTAAGGGATACTAAGGAGAGAGGCCTTCCCCGTGCCCAGCCTCTTATACTCCAGAGAGCGCACCTTCACCAAGAGGAAGAGGACAGACTAAGGGACACTAAGGAGAGAGGTCCTCCCCGTGCCCAGCTTCTCATACTCCAGAGAGCGCACCTTCACCTGGGGGGAGAGGACAGACTAAGGGACACTAAGGAGAGAGGCCCTCCCCGTGCCCAGCCTCTCATACTCCAGAGAGCGCACCTTCACCAGGGGGGAGAGGACAGACTAAGGGACACTAAGGAGAGAGGCCCTCCCCGTGCCCAGCCTCTCATACTCCAGAGAGCGCACCTTCACCAGGAGGGGAGAGGACAGACTAAGGGACACTAAGGAGAGAGGTCCTCCCCGTGCCCAGCCCCTCATACTCCAGAGAGCGCACCTTCACCAGGAGGGGAGAGGACAGACTAAGGGACACTAAGGAGAGAGGCCCTCCCCGTGCCCAGCCTCTTATACTCCAGAGAGCGCACCTTCACCAGGAGGGAGAGGACAGACTAAGGGACAATAAGGAGAGAGGTCCTCCCCGTGCCCAGCCTCTCATACTCCAGAGAGCGCACCTTCACCAGGAGGAAGAGGACAGACTAAGGGACACTAAGGAGAGAGGCCCTCCCCGTGCTCAGCCTCTCATACTCCAGAGAGCGCACCTTCACCAGGAGGGAGAGGACAGACTAAGGGACAATAAGGAGAGAGGTCCTCCCCGTGCCCAGCCTCTCATACTCCAGAGAGGGCACCTTCACCAGGGGGGAGAGGACAGACTAAGGGGACGCTAAGGAGAGAGGCCCTCCCCGTGCCCAGCCTCTCATACTCCAGAGAGCGCACCTTCACCAGGAGGGAGAGGACAGACTAAGGGACACTAAGGAGAGAGGTCCTCCCCATGCCCAGCCTCTCATACTCCAGAGAGCGCACCTTCACCAGGAGGAAGAGGACAGACTAAGGGACACTAAGGAGAGAGGTCCTCCCCGTGCCCAGCCTCTCATACTCCAGAGAGCGCACCTTCACCAGGGGGGAGAGGACAGACTAAGGGACACTAAGGAGAGAGGTCCTCCCCGTGCCCAGCCTCTCATACTCCAGAGAGCGCACCTTCACCAGGGGGAGAGGACAGACTAAGGGACAGTAAGGAGAGAGGCCCTCCCCATGCCCAGCCTCTCATACTCCAGAGAGCGCACCTTCACCAGGTCACCCAGAATGTTCCTAACCACCTCATCCACCGGGAGGATTTTACGCTGCGTCGATACTAAACACCGTGCGTTCCACGTGTGGTACCTGACCACTAGGCTAACTAGGAATAACGTGCAGCGGTCCTGGCCACCCAGGCCTCTGAATGCTCCATAGGCCCACTCCGCATAGGAGAGACAACCCGGGCCAATGGATGGAAGCGCCCACCCGGTTGTACACCTCTGTGTTAAAGGGGCACTGAAGCAGGAAGTGGTCCATGCTCTCCAGCAGGCCACCGCACTCCTCCCTGGACTATTGACCAGTCTGAGGACCCTGACAAGGCTGCCTCTGCAGGCCTCTCTGCCACTTATGGGACAAGATCTTACACCTCCCTTCTTTTTACCTTTTTCTTCTTTTTGGCTCCACGCTTCGCTTTTCCTCTAGCCACGCCCTATTATCCTCGTCCATACTCTCATAATGGGAGGAGTCTGAGGACGTGGCACCTTCCTCTCTCTCGATCCTCCTGACCTCCACATCCAGTACATCATCCCCTGGGGCCTCAGCGACAGGTGTGGAGAGACTCCCCCCGCTCTCTCTCCTGTTGACGCTTCTCTAGACGCCTTAGCTGGGCAGGCGTCTTTTTCCTGTCTTTCTTCCCTGGCCCCTCCATTCCTCCGCCTCTGCTAGTTCCCTCCCCAGAAGAACTCAAGCCCCTCCGGCCGAAGAAAGCTGACATCAAACTCAGATGTACCATAGGGATGGATCAAGGCAAAGATGTCAGCCGCCTTGAAGTCCATCTTCAGCAGCAGCTCAACTACCCGTGCCCGAGTGGGACACACATCACTGCCGTGGCATGGGCGCACCTGAGCTCCTCCCGCAGTCTCCTCACCGTCTTGCTGGCTTCTTCGTACTCAGAAAGGTGGCCCAGAGCCCAGGAGGCATAGGTGGAAATAGACTCCCGGGTCCTCAGCATTACCCAGCCCTCTTCACTGAGGTCATCCTCACCTCTCTGAGCACTCAGCTTTCCCGCGGTATCCAGCTTTCCCGAGTTATCCAGCTTCCCGAGGTCTTGCTGCTTTTTGAAGCCTTAGCTGGCCTGGGGGGAGTTGGAGCAGCATTGCTGCTATTCCTTGCAGATCTTCTCACCCCCAAGGCTTCCGCAGCGCTGGCCGGTATCTGGCTACCCCTGCCCCCCGCCGGCCTAGACTGGGACTTGCTGCCCTGGCTCATGCCTGGAAACCCACTCCCTCCCTGGGAGAGGAGAGAGCAGGCCCCAGGTGGAGGTGGTTTTCCCTGGAGCTCAGGAGCAGCAGCAGCACACAGCCTCTCACAGCAACAGAGCTAACTGTACTCCAGAGCTGCACTCACTATTCTGCTGGTGCAGTCACTGTGTACATACATGACATTACTTATCCTGTACTGATCCTGAGTTACATCCTGTATTATACCCCAGAGCTGCACTCACTATTCTGCTGCTGGTGCAGTCACTGTGTACATACATGACATTACTTATCCTGTACTGATCCTGAGTTACATCCTGTATTATACCCCAGAGCTGCACTCACTATTCTGCTGCTGGTGCAGTCACTGTGTACATACATGACATTACTTATCCTGTACTGATCCTGAGTTACATCCTGTATTATACCCCAGAGCTGCACTCACTATTCTGCTGCTGGTGCAGTCACTGTGTACATACATGACATTACTTATCCTGTACTGATCCTGAGTTACATCCTGTATTATACCCCAGAGCTGCACTCACTATTCTGCTGCTGGTGCAGTCACTGTGTACATACATGACATTACTTATCCTGTACTGATCCTGAGTTACATCCTGTATTATACTCCAGAGCTGCACTCACTATTCTGCTGCTGGTGCAGTCACTGTGTTCATACATGACATTACTTATCCTGTACTGATCCTGAGTTACATCCTGTATTATACTCCAGAGCTGCACTCACTATTCTGCTGCTGGGCAGTCACTGTGTACATACATGACACTACTTATCCTGTACTGATCCTGAGTTACATCCTGTAGATCTTTTATTTTATATAAAAGTAAAAAAAACATAACACAAACCAAACATAATATACAATATATACAATATATTACCTGCTGGTCCAGCCCCATTCATACCTAGCAAAAATAATAACTTACAATACACCAAAATGAATAAACACCAAATACCACAACCCCCACCCAACCGATTGTCACACCCTCAACCAAACCAATAAACAATAAGACAAGCCACACCCACAATTAAACATAAATGACTATAAATATACATAAACCCACCCCACACCCTCTAATAACAAACCACCCCACACCCATTTTTTTTTATTTATTTATTTATTTTTTTAAATATATATAATAACAAACACAGAATACACATAACACTACACTAAACTAAAACCCCTCGCCCGCACCCTCCCCTTCCCCCCAGACACTGGTCTAACGTCCAAAGTTTGCGTTAAGTAGTCCAGACCAGTGCCCAGGTCAGTTCATAAGTCCCACCACCATCACCCCCCTCCCAACCTAACACTATGTCCCAAACCCCACTATATACAATATATACAATATATACAGTATTTACAACATAACAAAGAAAACAGAATACAAATAAAGTCTAAACAACATAAATACAACATAAATACAAACCACATAAAGCCCAGGTTCGGCGCCTGCAAGCCCCTACATCACTATAACCTCAGAACACAAAACAAAAATCTACAGTGTCAGCTTCAGCCCAACACCAGGAGAGGAGATGACAGACTAAGGGACACTAAAGGAGAACCCCCTCCAAAGGAGAGAGGCCCTCCCCGTGCCCAGCCTCTCATACTCCAGAGAGCGCACCTTCACCAGGTCACCCAGAATGTTCCTAACCACCTCATCCACCGGGAGGATTTTACGCTGCGTCGAAACTAAACACCGTGCGTTCCACATGTGGTACCTGACCACTAGACTGACTAAGAATAACGTGCAGCGGTCCCGGCCACCCAGGCCTCTGAATGCTCCATAGGCCCACTCCGCATAGGAGAGACCGGCCAACCCGGGCCAATGGATGGAAGCACCCACCCGGTTGTACACCTCTGTGTTAAAGGGGCACTGAAGCAGGAAGTGGTCCATGCTCTCCAGCAGACCACCGCACTCCTCTCGGGGACAACCCCTTTCCTCAGAGCTCCTACACTTCAGATTGTCCCTCACACACAGCTTTCCATGGAAGCAGCGCCAAGTCACGTCCCAAAACTTCAAGGGGATCCTGATGGAATTCAATAAACTCAAACCCACCCCCAGATCCCGACTTGGGCAATCCCTGAGGGCCAGAGGCTTCTGGAAATGGGTCAACAGAACCCTTTTGTCAAGGACTTTCCTCGACATGGTCCTGATCTCCCACATTCCCAGACCCCACCGGCGAATCACCTTCAGAACCGGGGTAGCGTAAGCCGGAAGATGCCCATGTGGTGTGCGAAGATCCTTCACTTGCCCTCCTGTCTCCCATTCCTGGAAGAAAGGCCGAAACCATCCCCTGCAGGAGTATACCCACGGAGGAGCCCTCTCTTTCCAGAGGTTTGCTACATTGATCTTAAGAAAGGTATTCACTAGGAACACCACAGGGTTGACCATACACAACCCTCCTTGTCTCCTCGTGCGGTAAGTAACCTCCCTCTTGATAAGGTTCAGCCTATTCCCCCATAACAGCTGGAAGAACAGACTGTAGACCCGAGTCCAGAGGGGTTCTGGCAACATGCACACACTGCCCAGATAAATCAGTAACGGGAGCAGGTAAGTTTTGATCAGATTAACCCTTTCTCTGAGGGTCAAAGACCAACCCTTCCACTGGTCCACCTTCTGAGCGGCGATCTTAAGCCTGCCATCCCAGTTTTGCATGGGGTAATCCCCCTGGCCGAATTCGATGCCGAGAACTTTGGCGGAGTCCTGGGGCCCTGGAAGAGTGTCCGGGAGATCAAAGCCTGGATCCCCCTCTCCCAGCCAGAGACTCTCACACTTATCCCGGTTGATCTTGGACCCAGAAACCTCTGAGTAGCGGTCAACCTCTGACATCACCCATTGCGCCTCCCCTCCCGAGGACACGAAAACGGTGACATCATCAGCATATGCTACCACCCTTAGAGTGGCTTCCGGTGCTGCCCGATCCATCCCGACTCCCACCAACGGCCCACGATCAACCCTCCTAAGGAATGGGTCAATCGCGAACACGTATAAAAGTGGGCTCAGAGGACAACCCTGGCGAACACCAAACCCGACCTCAAAAGAGCGGCCAATCCAACCGTTCACAAGCGGGAAACTCTCTGCCCCTGCGTACAAAACCTTTAGCCAATTGACAAACCCACCCGGCAGGCCATACCTCAGAAGGACAGACCAGAGGTACTCGTGGTTAACCCGATCAAACGCTTTTGCCTGATCCAAGGACAGCAAGTACCCCTTCCAGTTACCAGCCCTGCCCTGCTCCACTGCCTCCCGGACACAAAGCACAGCACTAAATGTACTGCGGCCTGGAACAGAGCAGTGCTGGGTCCCCGAAAGGAGCCGGGGCGCAAACTGCACCAGCCGATTAAACAGCACCTTTGCCAAAACCTTTCTGTCCGTATTGAGAAGTGCTATGGGACGCCAGTTCTCAACACGAGATCGGTCCTTACCCTTTGACAGGATGATCAGGGCAGACCTCCTCATTGACTTCGGCAGAGCGCCCGAGGAAAGACACTCATTGAATACCTCAGTCAAGAGGGGAACCAAGGCGTCCTTAAAGGTCTTATAAAACTCAGATGTTAAGCCATCCGGGCCTGGCGATTTCTTGAGGGCGAGCCCTTCAATCGCCCGGCTGACTTCCTCTTCCCTGATCATCTCTGTCAAAACATCAAGAGAGGGGTCTACTCCTGGCTCAGGGACAGTTTCAGCCAGGAAAGCCGACATCACATCCCGATCTAGATCCTTCCTGCCCAAGAGGTGCGAGTAGAAGGATCTGACGACCTCCAGGATCCCTGATCTGGACCTTTTCAGGGATCCCGTACTGTCAACCAGTCCCGTGACAACTTTACCATTCACTGACATCTTGCAGTTTCTGTAAGGGTCGGGCGAGCGGTATTTTCCGTAATCCCTCTCAAAAACCAAAGATGCGTGTCTATCGTACTGACACCTCTTCAGCAAGGATTTCACTCTGGAGATGTCCTCACGACTACCTCCAGTCGAGACGAGATGCTCGAGTTTCCTCCTCAGGCCCTGATACAGGCGGTACCTGTCCAGGCTCCTGAGGCTCGAGAGCTGGCGGAAGAATCTCGCCACCCTTTTCTTGAGCATCTCCCACCACTCTGACTTACTGCTACAAAGGCCCAGCAATGGTACCTGGCTCTGAAGAAAGTCCTCAAAGGATTGTCTTATCTCCGCTTCCTCCAGGAGAGACGAATTGAGCTTCCAGTAGCCTCTTCCCATCCGGGGGGTCTCTGTAACATTCAGAGAAAACAAAATTAAACAGTGGTCGGAGAACTCCACCTCAACAACGGACACTGCTGAAGAGATGGCTTCCTCCTTTAAATAAAACCTGTCTATTCTAGACCTGCAGCTACCCCTATAATAGGTGAACCCCGCGTGGCCTGGGGTGTGCCGGATGTGGACATCCACCAGGCGAGCCTCACTGGCTATGCTATTAAGAGCGACGCTATCATAAGTCAGCTTGTCTCTGGAACCTCCCCTATCCTGGGACCTCGTGACAGCATTGAAGTCCCCTCCAAAGACCACCTGCCGACTTGTAAAAAGGTAGGGCTTGATCCTCATAAAGAGACACTTCCTGTCCCACTTGGACTGGGGACCATAGATATTAATAAGACGAAGTTCTTGTCCCTTCATGAGGACATCCAGGATCAGGCACCTCCCCATTTCTAACTCAATAACTCGTCGGCATTCTACCGGTGCGGTAAAAAGTACCGCCACTCCGCTATACGGCTCGGCCGCAAGAGACCAATAGGAAGGCCCGTGTCTCCATTCCCTCTTAGCTTTAAACACGGCCGCCAAATCTGGCAGCCTGGTCTCCTGCAAAAATAAAATGTCGGCTTCAACACGGCCGAGAAAATCAAAGGCCGCAAATCTAGCCGCATCAGACTTAATGCTGGCGACATTAATGGACGCCAGCGTCAACGGAGTGGGTGCCGCCATCATGAGTGATTGAGTTAGACGGCTTTCTTTTTACCCATCTTACCACCACCCTCGGGAAATGAACACCCCCTTTTTAGACATATTGTGGTGTCCATCTCCCGCACCTCTGATGCTTCAGGGGCAGATCCAGGACCTGCCCCCTCATCCTCGTCTCCAGACTCTGGGCCAGTCTCCCCTCCTGAGGACCCTGACTCCCCAGGGGGAGACTCGGCACCTCCTGCAGGCTCCGCCACCTCTGGCCCTTCACCCTCAGCCCCTCCATCGGCAGGAGGCGCTCCATCCAGGGCCAGGAATCGATTTGAAAGTTCGACCAGCGGGGGGTCGGTTGCACCTTCCTTGGGTACCTTAGTCAGGGTGGGAGGAGATCTTACACCTCCCTTCTTTTTACCCTTTTTCTTATTTTTGGCGCCACGCTTACGCTTTTCCTCTAGCCACGCCCTATTATCCTCGTCCATACTCTCATAATGGGAGGAGTCTGAGGACGTGGCACCTTCCTCTCTCTCGATCCTCCTGACCTCCTCATCCAGTACATCATCCCCTGGGGCCTCAGCGACAGGTGTGGTCTCTAGGAGAGCGCCAGAGGTTGTCCCAGCAGCCCGAGACTCCCCCCGCTCTCTCTCCTGTTGACGCTTCTCTAGACGCCTTAGCTGGGCAGGCGTCTTTTTCCTGTCTTTCTTCCTTGGCCCCTCCATTCCTCCACCTCTGCTAGTCCCCTCCCCAGCAGATTCAGCCTCATGGCTTTCATCCGCTGAGGCTGAGCCCGCATTAGCGAAGGAAAGAGGACAACGACTGTACGGGTGACCGAGATCACCACACAGGTTACACCTAATCTGCCCTGTACAGGATGCAGCGAGATGGCCGACACCCCCACACAACGCACACTTCTGCACGGTGCAGTTTGCGCTGAAATGTGTGGGGTCACCGCACCTGTGACACAGCTTAGGCTGCCCCCGGTAGAAGATCAGGATCCGATCCCTCCCCAGGAAGGCTGATGAAGGGATGTGGGCGACTGAGTTACCTGAACGCCTCAACTTCACCATGAAGGTCCAGGCCCCTGACCAGATACCATACTCGTCACGATTTTTCTCGGGTACTCCCAGTACCTCTCCATAACGATTCATCCAGGTCATGATGTCAAAGCAAGATAGTGATTCGTTACGGGTAAGAACGGTCACTTTCTTGACCTCGCTCTGGCGGGACACTGCTTGCACAGCAAAGTCCCGCCACTCGGGCTCGTTGTATCTCAGCTCATAGTTGGACCAGAAGAGCTCAAGCCCCTCCGGCCGAACAAAGCTGACATCAAACTCAGATGTACCATAGGGATGGATCAAGGCAAAGATATCAGCCGCCTTGAAGTCCATCTTCAGCAGCAGCTCAACTACCCGTGCCCGAGGGGTACACACATCACTGCCACGCCACCGAAGACGGACCACATTCCTACGGTTAGCACCCGGCCCGGTTGTCGGGAGCGACCATGATGTCTCCCTGCCTCTTTGCTCTCGGAAGGCAGACAGGCCGTGCCTCTCTATCCAAAACGACAAATCAACCTCCTGCCCCGCTACATTGATCGTCCTTTCTCCCTTCTGTAAGGCCTGCAGGAGGCGCCGTTGCAAAAAGCCGTCCCCAGAGCCCAGAGACGAGGATGATGGAACCCTACGTCCCCCAGCAGCGACACTGGCATAGCTCTTGATAGGGGCCGCCACTGGGGGAGCAACCGGACCAACCCCTGCACCCACCACATTAACACTACCCACCTGCATGTTACACTCAGCCGCGCCACTCACACCACCAGTCCCTCCATCACCCACCCCCAAAGCTGGAAAAGATTCTCCACCACTCACACCATTCACATTATCCACCACAACATTACTGACTCCACTCACACTGGCTGGACCAGCAACAACATTAGCAGACAAGACCACCTCCGCATCTTCAGGCACAAGGGACGGGGGTCCCCCCGCAGCGCATCGCCCAGAGGGAACCCCAACTTGTGTCACACTTGTGCCCTCCGCATCATCGGTAGCAGATGTTATTTTACTTTTCTTAGAGGAAGGTAGGAGTCGCCGCTGATCTTTGGCTGGTATGTGGCACCGCTGATCGCCACCTTCCTCAGCACTCCTCTGCAGACTGTCTCCAACACCAACACAAAATAGGACTTTAGGTTTGGGAGGTCCGGAGCCCTCAGCCTCAGCGACCCCTCCACGCTGCCGCCGCTCCATAATCAAGTGATCAGCGGCAACAGCATGAAGAGGCGCCGAGGCACCGGAAGCTGCCACCAGTGCCGGGCTATCCCCCCCTCCCACCGGGGGACGCACCACAGCACTGGATTTCGATGGTATCGCCACTGCCGAGCCGCCCTTACTGTCCGGCCTCGCGGCCGATGCCTCCCCTGCTCCCCCACTGTTACCACAAACAGAGACGGAGCCCATCGCCACATCAGATGTCACACCTGTAATCTCCCCGCTCCCTGGCACTGAGTCCACTGCAGGACCCGTGCTGGGCTGGGTAACGGGGCTCGCACAGTGAGCTGGCCCTGCGGCCGACTCGGGTTTTACGGGGAGGGGGCTGTAGACTAGACTCACCACTTCCACGGGTTTGGTCTTCTTCTTTCGTGGTTTGCTGTCCCCCGGTGCATCCTCCGGCAGATCGTCTCCAAAAGTAAAGTCCTGGAGGTGCACAGGGGACTCGAGCCGTCGGATCTCCTCCATCAGCGCCCCTCCCTGGTGGCTGTCACTATCCTCACCCGGGCCGGCAGAACCGCAGCCAGATGACATAGCCGCTTGTCCTGCAGGGGGCCCACTGCACGGTACCGAACTTTCCTCCTCCATCTGACTCTCAGGCTGAAGCCCCATCAGCCGCCTCTGCTTTTCCTCCTCCATCTCCCGGAATCTCTCATCATTAAGGATCTTTTCTTTAAACGGCCCGCTCCTCTCCAGCAGGTAAGCTTTCCTCTCCTCCAAGGCCTGGATGTCAGTCTGGAGCCTGGAAATCTCTGCCATAATCTGCTCCTTCTTCCTCTTTGGGGCAGAGCTTGCCCTGGCATGGGCGCACCTGAGCTCCTCCCGCAGTCTCCTCACCGTCTTGCTGGCTTCTTCGTACTCAGAGAGGTGGCCCAGAGCCCGGGAGGCATAGCTGGAAATAGACTCCCGGGTCCTCAGCATTCCCCAGCCCTCTTCACTGAGGTCAGCCTCACCTCTCTGAGCACTCAGCTTTCCTGCGGTATCCAGCTTTTCCGAAGTACCCAGCTTTCCCGAGGTATCCAGCTTTCCTGAGGTATTCATCTTTTCTGAGGTCTTGCTGCTTTTTGAAGCCTTAGCTGGCCTGGGGGTACTTGGAGCAGCATTGCTGCTGTTCCTTGCAGATCTTCTCACCCCCAAGGCTTCCGCAGCGCTGGCCGGTTCCTGGCTACCCCTGCCTCCCGCCGGCCTAGACCGGGAAGCAGGAGCCTGGGACTTGCTGCCCTGGCTCATGCCTGAAAACCCACCCCCTCCCTGGGAGAGGAGAGAGCAGGCCCCAGGTGGAGGTGGTTTTCCCTGGAGCTCAGGAGCAGCAGCAGCACACAGCCTCTCACAGCAACAGACAGCTAACGAGCTGACGAGCAACACCAGAGATGCACTCACTATCTGCTGCTGGTGCAGTCACTGTGTACATACATGACATTACTTATCCTGTACTGATCCTGAGTTACATCCTGTATTATACCCCAGAGCTGCACTCACTATCTGCTGCTGGTGCAGTCACTGTGTACATACATGACGTTACTTATCCTGTACTGATCCTGAGTTACATCCGGTATTATACTCCAGAGCTGCACTCACTATTCTGCTGCTGGTGCAGTCACTGTGTACATACATGACATTACTTATCCTGTACTGATCCTGAGTTACATCCTGTATTATACCCCAGAGCTGCACTCACTATCTGCTGCTGGTGCAGTCACTGTGTACATACATGACATTACTTATCCTGTACTCATCCTGAGTTACATCCTGTATTATACCCCAGAGCTGCACTCACTATTCTGCTGCTGGTGCAGTCACTGTGTACATACATGACATTACTTATCCTGTACTCATCCTGAGTTACATCCTGTAACTCTTTTATTTTATATGAAAGTATAAAACATAACATAAATCATCAAAGTCAACAGAAACAATCACTGGTCCAGCCGACACCTCGCACCTCACGCCTCACACTGACACAATACAATAATAACAGAAAACGGCCCTCACCGGGATCATAACAGAAACTAAAAACTGACCCTGCCGGTCCACTGCCAGGAAAATGCAACACAAATAAACCATTAATAAGCAATATAATATATACAATAATCATACCGAAAATCATCAATGACGACAATAAAAAATTTTTTTTTTCATTTTGCAAAAAATTTTTTTTTTCAATTTTTTGTAATTTTTTTTTCCCTCCTCCTCCCCATTAGCACCCCCCCTCCACACCCCAAGTCCCAGTGTCCATTGTCCATAGTCCATAGTGTCCGACATACTCACCACCCCACCTAACACCCCCCTACTATCACATAACTATCACAAAAAAATATATATTAATAATAATATAAAACACAACAATTCAAAAACTACACAAATTATCATTATTATTCCCACAAAGCCCAAGTTCGGCGCCTGCAAGCCCCACATCTACCGGATCCTCAAAACAAAACAAAAATCTACAGTGCAGCTTCAGCCCCACACCAGGAGAGGAGATGACAGACTAAGGGACACTAAAGGAGAACCCCCTCCAAAGGAGAGAGGCCCTCCCCGTGCCCAGCCTCTCATACCCCAGAGAGCGCACCTTCACCAAGTGGAAGAGGACAGACTAAGGAACACTAAGGAGAGAGGTCCTCTCAGCATATGAGAGACCGGCCAACCCGGGCCAATGGATGGAAGTGCCCACCCGGCTGTACACCTCTGTTAAAGGGGCACTGAAGCAGGAAGTGGTCCATGCTCTCCAGCAGGCCACCGCACTCCTCCCGGGGACAACCCCTTTCCTCAGAGCTCCTACACTTCAGATTGTTCCTCACACACAGCTTTCCATGGAAGCAGCGCCAAGTCACGTCCCAAAACTTCAAGGGGATCCTGATAGAATTATATAACAATAATTATAACAATAAACTCAAACCCACCCCCAGATCCCGACTTGGGCAATCCCTGAGGACCAGAGGCTTCTGGAAATGGGTCAACAGAACCTCCTTGTCAAGGACTTTCCTCGACATGGTCCTGATCTCCCACATTCCCAGACCCCAACGGCGAATCACCTTCAGAACCGGGGTAGCGTAAGCCGGAAGATGCCCATGCGGTGTGCGAAGATCCTTCACTCGCCCTCCTGTCTCCCATTCCTGGAAGAAAGGCCGAAACCATCCCCTGCAGGAGTATACCCACGGAGGAGCCCTCTCTTTCCAGAGGTTTGCTACATTGATCTTAAGAAAGGTATTCACTAGGAACACCACAGGGTTGACCATACACAACCCTCCTTGTCTCTCCATCATCGGCGTACGCTACCACCCTAAGAGTGGCTTCCGGTGCTGCCCGATCCATCCCGACTCCCACAATCGCGAACATGTATAGAAGTGGGCTCAGAGGACAACCCTGGCGAACACCAGACCCGACCTCAAAAGAGCGGCCAATCCAACCGTTCACAAGTGGGAAACTCTGCCCCTGCAAACAAAACCTTAAGCCAATTGACAAACTCCCCCGGCAGGCCATACCTCAGAAGGACAGACCAGAGGTACTCGGGGTTCACCCGATCAAACGCTTTTGCCTGATCCAAGGACAGCAAGTACCCCTTCCAGTTACCTGCCCTGCTCCACTGCCTCCCGGACACAAAGCACAGCACTAAATGTACTGGAACAGAGCAGTGCTGGGTCCCCGAAAGGAGCCGGGGCGCAAACTGCACCAGCCGATTAAACAGCACCTTTGCCAAAACCTTTCTGTCGGTATTGAGAAGCGCTATGGGACGCCAGTTCTCAATACGAGATCGGTCCTTACCCTTTTACAGGATGATCAGGGCAGACCTCCTCATTGACTTCGGCAGAGCGCCCGAGGAAAGACACTCATTGAATACCTCAGTCAAGAGGGGAACCAAGGCGTCCTTAAAGGTCTTATAAAACTCGGATGTTAATCCATCCGGACCCGGCGATTTCTTGAGGGCGAGCCCTTCAATCGCCCGGCTGACTTCCTCTTCCCTGATCACTTCGGTCAAAACATCAAGAGAGGGGTCTACTCCTGGCTCAGGGACAGTTTCTGCCAGGAAAGCCGACATCACATCCCGATCTAGATCCTTCCTGCCCAAGAGGTGTGAGTAGAAGGATCTGACGACCTCCAGAATCCCTGATCTGGACCTTTTCAGGGATCCCGTACTGTCAACCAGTCCTGTGACAACTTTACCATTCACTGACATCTTGCAGTTTCTGTAAGGGTCGGGCGAGCGGTATTTCCCGTAATCCCTCTCAAAAACCAAAGATGCGTGTCTATCGTACTGACACCTCTTCAGCAAGGATTTCACTCTGGAGATGTCCTCACGACTACCTCCAGTCGAGACGAGATGCTCGAGTTTCCTCCTCAGGCCCTGATACAGGCGGTACCTGTCCAGGCTCCTGAGGCTCGAGAGCTGGCGGAAGAATCTCGCCACCCTTTTCTTGAGCATCTCCCACCACTCTGACTTACTGCTACAAAGGCCCAGCAATGGTACCTGGCTCTGAAGAAAGTCCTCAAAGGATTGTCTGATCTCCGCTTCTTCCAGGAGAGACGAATTGAGCTTCCAGTAGCCTCTTCCCATCGGGGGGGTCTCTGTAACATTCAGAGAAAACAAAATTAAACAGTGGTCGGAGAACTCCACCTCAACAACAGACACTGCTGAAGAGATGGCTTCCTCCTTTACATAAAACCTGTCTATTCTAGACCTGCAGCTACCCCTATAATAGGTGAACCCCGCGTGGCCTGGGGTGTGCCGGATGTGGACATCCACCAGGCAAGCCTCACTAGCTATGCTATTAAGAGCGACGCTATCATAAGTCAGCTTGTCTCTGGAACCTCCCCTATCCTGGGACCTCGTGACAGCATTGAAGTCCCCTCCAAAGACCACCTGCCGACTTGTAAAAAGGTAGGGCTTGATCCTCATAAAGAGACACTTCCTGTCCCACTTGGACTGGGGACCATAGATGTTAATAAGACGAAGTTCTTGTCCCTTCATGAGGACATCCAGGATCAGGCACCTCCCCATTTCTAACTCAATAACTCGTCTGCATTCTACCGGTGCGGTAAAAAGGACCGCCACTCCGCTATACGGCTCGGCCGCAAGAGACCAATAGGAAGGCCCGTGTCTCCATTCCCTCTTAGCTTTAAACACGGGCCCCAAATCCAGCAGCCTGGTCTCCTGCAAAAATAAAATGTCGGCTTCAACACGGCCGAGAAAATCAAAGGCCGCAAATCTAGCCGCATCAGACTTAATGCTGGCGACATTAATGGACACCAGCGTCAACGAAGTGGGTGCCGCCATCATGAGTGATTGAGTTAGACGGCTTTTTTCTTACTATTCCCCTTCCCTCTACTGTCCTCTGAGGATGATCCCTTTCTTTTTTCCCATCAGATTTAGGGCAACTTCTTTTTAATGAAATCGAGGTGTCCATATTATTATTGGCCCCCAAGGACCCACCCGGACCACCCTCTCCTTCATCCTTGTCTCCTGACTCTGAGTCAGTCTTCCACTCTGAGGACCCAGCATCCCCAGAGGTTAGAGACTCAGCGCCCCCTGCAGGCTGCTCCGCCGCCACCTCCAGAACCCCACCCTCAGCCTCTCCTTCCGAGGAGGCGATCTCATCGAGGGTGAAGAACCGGTTGGAAAGCTCAACCAGAGGGGAGGAAGTTTTCCCTTCCTTAGGTACCTTAGATTGGCCGCGTTTTTCTTTTTCTGCTTGCGCTTATTTTCTAGCTAAATCCTGTTATCCTCATCCATACTCTCATAATGGGAGGACGTGGAGGACATGGCACCTTTCTCGCGCTCCATCCTCCTGACCTCCTCATCCAACTCATCATCCCTCAGGGCCTCAGTAGCATGACCAGCCTCTGAGGAAGGACCAAGGGTCACCCCAGCAACCTGAGGCTTCCCCAGGTCTCTCCCTTTTTGTCTGGCTTCAAGCCACCTCAACTGAGAAGGTGACTTATTCTTGCTTTTCTTCACAGGCCCCTCAGCTCCACCTCTGCTGGTACCTTCCCCAGCAGAAGCAACCTCATGGCTCTCCTCCACTGGGGTCACAACCGCATTGGCAAAGGAGCGAGGACAACGGCTGAAAGGGTGACCGAGCTCACCACACAGGTTACACCTAATGTCCTTACAGGATGCAGCGAGATGACCTAGCCCACCACACAAAGCGCACTTCTGCACTTGGCAGCTGGCGCTAAAGTGTGTGGGGTCACCGCACCTGTGACAGACCTTCGGCTGCCCCTGGTAGAAAATCAGGATTCTGTCCCGTCCAAGAAAGGCTGAAGAAGGAATGTGGGCGACTGTGCCGCCTTAACACTTCAACTTCATCATGAAGGTCCAGGCTCCAGACCAAATGCCAAATTCATCGCGGTTTTTCTGCGGTACCTGTACAACCTCACCATAACGACTGAGCCAAGTCATGATGTCCATGCAAGAAAGGGACTCGTTACGGGTCAAAACGGTCACCCTCTTGACTGCGTTTTGGCGAGACACTGCTTGCACAGCAAAGTCTCGCCATGCGGGCTCGTTCTTTGCCAGCTCATAATTCGACCAGAAGAGCTCTAAGCCCTCCGGCCGGACAAAGCTGACATCGAACTCCGGAGTACCATAAGGATGTATCAGGGCAAAGATGTCACTAGCCCTGAAGTTCATCTTCAGGAGGAGCTCCACCACCCTTGACCTGGGTGGGCATGCGTCACTGCCCCTCCAGCGAAGACGAACCACATTCCTACGGGCAGCTCCGGGCCCGGTTGTGGGTAAAGACCATACAGTCTTTCCCCCCCTTTTCTATTGGAAGGCTGCCAGGCCATGCCTGTCTGTCCAGAAGGACAGATCAACCTCTCTCCCCTCTACAGTGATTGACTTTTCCCCTCTCCTGAGAGCCTCCAGAAGACGCCTTTGCAAAACGCTATTCCCAGAGCCAGGAGACTAGGAGTTAACCCCACTTGCCCCAGCGGTGACACTCGCATAGCTCCTTATGGGAGCGGCCACCACTGGGGGTGCAGATGGTCCAGCACTCCTACCAGGATCCCCCCCCAGCACCATTCACTACTCCCACATTCACCACACTATGTGCATTACTGCCTCGCTTCCTTGCATCACTCACACAAGCTGGGCCAGGAGGACCTGGGGTTGCCTTGGCGTCACTGGGCACTGGGGGTAGAGCCACCTCCATAGCTGATACAGCCTGAGAAGAGGCAGCTCCAACCCCGATCTTACTTGTGCCCTCTGCCTCATTGGCATTAACCCCTTGTTGTCAGCTTTTCTTTTAATGTTTGTGCATCGCTGCTCGCTGGATGCAAGAAGTCTCTTATCTTTATTAACTCCGGACAGTCTCTTTGTGCCATCTCCAGGGTCTGATGCACCGATACAAAATAAAACCTTTCCTGCGCCCTTTCCCGCAGGCTGCACAGGACGCTTGGGAGGCGCCGCACCACAAGCCCCAGCAGCCCCATCACACTTCCGCTGCTCACCGGAGCTAGATGCAGCCACAGCGCTAGGGGCCACAGGAGCCACCGCCCCTGGCACTGGGCCACCCCCCCCCTCCCACTGGGGGGCAGCGCACAGTACCAGGACCTGCCGGATCGCCCTCACTGTCCGGCCTTTCAGCCGATGCCTTCCCTGCACCATCCTTGCTACTACAAACAAGGCTGGTGCTCTGCGCCATGATGGAACGTGGCTTTGCAATCTCCCCGCACCCTGGCACCGAGTCCACTGCAGGATTCGTGCTGGGCTGGGTAACGGGGCCTACACGACAGGCTGGCACTGCTGCCCGCCCGGAGGGACCAGGGAGGGGACGAAACACCAGATTCACCTCCTGAGACGCCTTGATCTTCTTGGGTCTCTTCTTCCTCCTTTGTTCGTCATTTGGGATATCATCACCGAAAGAAAAGTTCTGGAGGTGAACTGGGGACTCAAGCTGACGGATCTGAGCCATTAGCGCCCCCCCCTGGCCGCTGTCATCACTTTCCTCCTCCAGGTTGGCAGAGCCGCAGCCTGATGGTAATGGCGCTTGCTCTGCAGGCAGCCTGTCGTGCGAGGCCTGCTGGTGTTGGTGCAGGCCACCAGACGGACACGGCTGGATCTCAAGCCCCTTCAGCTTTCTCAGCTTCTCCTGGCGCATCTCCTCAAACCGGGCGTCAGTTTCCAATTTTTCACGAAACGGACCGCTGTGCTCGCGGATAAGATGTCGCTTCTCCTCCAGAGCGGTGACCTCGGCTTTAAGCCTGTTGATGGTGATAAGAAGATCAGACTTTTTCTTCTGTGTAGCCACCCCCGCTAGGGCCACGGTCTCCCTTATCTCCTCCTGGAGCCTCCTCAGTGCCTTGCCAGCTTCCTCGTACTCACGGAGGTGCTCAGCAATCCGGGAGCCATAGATGGTAGCAGACTGAACGAAGTGACGAAGTTATCTTCTGGCGGGGCGCAGGTATAATGTACGGGGAGGTTATAATAATCAGGGAGCACATTATCCTCCTGCTTTATGATCTGTGTCATCGCTCATTATGTGTAATTACCGGAGAACATCTGCGTTTCCCCTCTAAAGAAGCGACTATCACATCACAGAACGTAATAAAGACGGTTATTGCTTTACTCGGCAGTACAGGGACATCGCTGAGCATCCGTGGGGGCTCCACATCCATTGGGTCAGGAGAGTAACCCAAACCTTGTATCTGGGACCTGCGGGTAGACAGATCAGTGTGGACACATTTTTTGCAGCAGACTTTGTGGTGGGTCTCTGCGGCCCCCTCGTGGTGCTGAGCGCTTGGTTTTCATTGCAGGTTTTCTATACAGATGACTTGTCAGCGCTCGGTCACACTATAGATTCTGCAGTAATTCTGGGACTTATCTGAAATGTGATGGGCACAGCACCGGGTGATGGGAGGGTAACGGAATAGATTTGAGGATAGTAATGGGCCCAGTAAGAGCAGCTGTAATAGACTGGGCTAGGGAAAGGTGATGTTTTTTTTTTATAGCAATGGGGATCATAAGGGGCATAAGAATGGGCACCGCAATGGGCACCAGAATTGGGGCCATAATAGTAATAAGAATATGGACAGTAATGGGCACAGAAAGGGTAAGTGTAAAAGATTTGAGAACAGCAATGGACACTTTGTGTATATCGTGGACTCAGTTTTAAGCTTTTGACCATTTTGTGCCCCTGTTCTTAATGTTATGGTGTAGAGGTTGACCCCACTATTGTCCCACACATGCAGTAGATCTCTATGGTGTGATGCTCCGGAGTGCAATGTATGATGGGAGCTTTAGTGTCGTGCACTAGGAGAACTGTGCTGATCTGGTGAGACTTGGTATACAGAGCCGCCTGCTGTTCTGCAGAAGTGACGTTCTATCGTGCTTACATGTGGTAGGTGCACCCATGCCTTGCGGGTCAGTGACCTTCACACCGATATGACTGGTCCTGTATGCAGCGCTTATATCGCATCTCTGCGGAAACTCAACTCGGTCTCATTGAACGGGGAGTAAATTTACTATCTGGGCTTTATGAGGGTGCTGGCACTTTCTGCTGTGATAGGGGGAGAGAGAGCTTCTACATTCACAAGGATATGGCACTGGAGCCCAGGCTGTAAAATGAAAACTGTGTGTGAATGTGTTTAGAGGAATAATGAATGAGGGTGGGGGTAGTAGTAAATCCCCCAAGTATACAGTCACATCCTCCCCGAGGATCCACGGGAGAGGAGGAGTCTGTAAAACATTACCTGGGAAGGGAGACTTTGACCCGAGGCATCTCTGTGATTGTGGACGAGACGCTAAGCCAGGAAGGTAGGACGAGACCCCCGGATACAGAAGAGACATCTGACTCATCTCATCACTCATAGATGGCAGGGTTATATGTCCTTGTGTGTAGTGGGCAGGATGATGGGTGTGCTGGTGTATAGTGGGCTGGATGATGGGTGTGCTGGTGTACAGTGGGCAGGATGATGGGTGTGCCGGTGTATAGTGTGCAGGATGATGGGTGTGCTGGTGTATAGTGGGCAGGATGATGGGTGTGCTGGTGTGTAGACGGCAGGATGATGGGTGTGCCGGTGTATAGTGTGCAGGATGATGGGTGTGCTGGTGTGTAGACGGCAGGATGATGGGTGTGCTGGTGTATAGTGGGCAGGATGATGGGTGTGCTGGTGTATAGTGGGCAGGATGATGGGTGTGCTGGTGTATAGTGTGCAGGATGATGGGTGTGCTTGTGTGTAGACGGCAGGATGATGGGTGTGCTGGTGTATAGTGGGCAGGATGATGGGTGTGCTGGTGTATAGTGTGCAGGATGATGGGTGTGCTTGTGTGTAGACGGCAGGATGATGGGTGTGCTGGTGTATAGTGGGCAGGATGATGGGTGTGCTGGTGTATAGTGGGCAGGATGATGGGTGTGCTGGTGTATAGTGGGCAGGATGATGGGTGTGCTGGTGTATAGTGGGCAGAATGATGGGTGTGCCGGTGTACAGTGGGAAGGATGATGGGTGTGCTGGTGTATAGTGGGCAGAATGATGGGTGTGCCGGTGTATAGTGGGCAGGATGATGGGTGTGCTGGTGTATGATGGGCAGGATGATGGGTGTGCTGGTGTATAGTGTGCAGGATGATGGGTGTGCCAGTGTATAGAGGGCAGGATGATGGGTGTGCCGGTGTACAGTGGGCAGGATGATGGGTGTGCCGGTGTATAGTGGGCAGGATGATGGGTGTGCTGGTGTATGATGGGCAGGATGATGGGTGTGCTGGTGTATAGTGTGCAGGATGATGGGTGTGCCAGTGTATAGTGGGCAGGATGATGGGTGTGCTGGTGTATGATGGGCAGGATGATGGGTGTGCTGGTGTGTAGACGGCAGGATGATGGGTGTGCCGGTGTATAGTGTGCAGGATGATGGGTGTGCTGGTGTGTAGACGGCAGGATGATGGGTGTGCTGGTGTATAGTGGGCAGGATGATGGGTGTGCCGGTGTATAGTGGGCAGGATGATGAGTGTGCTGGTGTATAGTGGGCAGGATGATGGGTGTGCTGGTGTATAGTGGGCAGGATGATGGGTGTGCCGGTGTATAGTGTGCAGGATGATGGGTGTGCTGGTGTGTAGACGGCAGGATGATGGGTGTGCTGGTGTATAGTGGGCAGGATGATGGGTGTGCCGGTGTATAGTGGGCAGGATGATGGGTGTGCTGGTGTATAGTATGCAGGATGATGGGTGCGCTGGTGTATAGTGGGCAGGATGATGGGTGTGCCGGTGTATAGTGTTCAGGATGATGGGTGTTCCAGTGTACAGTGGGCAGGATGATGGGTGTGCTGGTGTATAGTGGGCAGAATGATGGGTGTGCTGGTGTATAGTGTTCAGGATGATGGGTGTGCTGGTGTATAGTATGCAGGATGATGGGTGCGCTGGTGTATAGTGGGCAGGATGATGGGTGTGCCGGTGTATAGTGTTCAGGATGATGGGTGTTCCAGTGTACAGTGGGCAGGATGATGGGTGTGCTGGTGTATAGTGGGCAGAATGATGGGTGTGCTGGTGTATAGTGTTCAGGATGATGGGTGTGCTGGTGTACAGTGTGCAGGATGAAGGGTGTGCTGGTGTATAGTGGGCAGGATGATGGGTGTGCTGGTGTATAGTGGGCAGGATGATGGGTGTGCTGGTGTATAGTGGGCAGGATGATGGGTGTGCCGGTGTACAGTGGGCAGGATGATGGGAGTGCCGTTGTTTAGTGGGCAGAATGATGGGTGTGCCGGTGTATAGAGGGCAGGATGATGGGTGTGCCGGTGTATAGTGTGCAGGATGATGGGTGTGCCAGTGTATAGTGGGCAGGATGATGGGTGTGCTGGTGTATGATGGGCAGGATGATGGGTGTGCTGGTGTGTAGACGGCAGGATGATGGGTGTGCCGGTGTATAGTGTGCAGGATGATGGGTGTGCTGGTGTGTAGACGGCAGGATGATGGGTGTGCTGGTGTATAGTGGGCAGGATGATGGGTGTGCCGGTGTATAGTGGGCAGGATGATGAGTGTGCTGGTGTATAGTGGGCAGGATGATGGGTGTGCCGGTGTATAGTGGGCAGGATGATGGGTGTGCCGGTGTATAGTGTGCAGGATGATGGGTGTGCTGGTGTGTAGACGGCAGGATGATGGGTGTGCTGGTGTATAGTGGGCAGGATGATGGGTGTGCCGGTGTATAGTGGGCAGGATGATGGGTGCGCTGGTGTATAGTGGGCAGGATGATGGGTGTGCCGGTGTATAGTGTTCAGGATGATGGGTGTTCCAGTGTACAGTGGGCAGGATGATGGGTGTGCTGGTGTATAGTGGGCAGAATGATGGGTGTGCTGGTGTATAGTGTTCAGGGTGATGGGTGTGCTGGTGTACAGTGTGCAGGATGAAGGGTGTGCTGGTGTATAGTGGGCAGGATGATGGGTGTGCTGGTGTATAGTGGGCAGGATGATGGGTGTGCTGGTGTATAGTGGGCAGGATGATGGGTGTGCCGGTGTACAGTGGGCAGGATGATGGGAGTGCCGTTGTTTAGTGGGCAGAATGATGGGTGTGCCGGTGTATAGAGGGCAGGATGATGGGTGTGCCGGTGTATAGTGTGCAGGATGATGGGTGTGCCGGTGTATAGTGTGCAGGATGATGGGTGTGCCGGTGTATAGAGGGCAGGATGATGGGTGTGCCGGTGTATAGAGGGCAAGATGATGGGTGTGCCGGTGTATAGAGGGCGGGATGATGGGTGTGCTGGTGTATAGTGTGCAGGATGATGGGTGTGCTGGTGTATAGTGTGCAGGATGATGGGTGTGCTGGTGTATAGTGTGCAGGATGATGGGTGTGCTGGTTGTGTAGACGGCAGGATGATGGGTGTGCTGGTGTATAGTGTGCAGGATGATCGGTGTGCCGTTGTATAGTGGGCAGGATGATGGGTGTGCTGGTGTATAGTGGGCAGGATGATGGGTGTGCTGGTGTATAGTGGGCAGGATGATGGGTGTGCTGGTGTATAGTGGGCAGGATGATGGGTGTGCTGGTGTACAGTGGGCAGGATGATGGGTGTGCTGGTGTATAGAGGGCAGGATGATGGGTGTGCTGGTGTATAGAGGGCAGGATGATGGGTGTGCCGGTGTATAGTGGGCAGGATGATGGGTGTGCTGGTGTATAGTGGGCAGGATGATGGGTGTGCTGGTGTATAGAGGGCAGGATGATGGGTGTGCCGGTGTATAGTGGGCAGGATGATGGGTGTGCCGGTGTATAGTGGGCAGGATGATGGGTGTGCTGGTGTATAGTGGGCAGGATGATGGGTGTGCTGGTGTATAGAGGGCAGGATGATGGGTGTGCTGGTGTATAGTGTGCAGGATGATGGGTGTGCTGGTGTGTAGACGGCAGGATGATGGGTGTGCTGGTGTATAGTGGGCAGGATGATGGGTGTGCCGGTGTATAGTGGGCAGGATGATGGGTGTGCTGGTGTATAGTGGGCAGGATGATGGGTGTGCCGGTGTATAGTGGGCAGGATGATGGGTGTGCTGGTGTATAGTGGGCAGAATGATGGGTGTGCCGGTGTATAGTGTTCAGGATGATGGGTGTTCCAGTGTACAGTGGGCAGGATGATGGGTGTGCTGGTGTATAGTGGGCAGAATGATGGGTGTGCTGGTGTATAGTGTTCAGGATGATGGGTGTGCTGGTGTACAGTGTGCAGGATGAAGGGTGTGCTGGTGTATAGTGGGCAGGATGATGGGTGTGCTGGTGTATAGTGGGCAGGATGATGGGTGTGCTGGTGTATAGTGGGCAGGATGATGGGTGTGCTGGTGTATAGTGGGCAGGATGATGGGTGTGCTGGTGTATAGTGGGCAGAATGATGGGTGTGCCGGTGTACAGTGGGCAGGATGATGGGTGTGCCGGTGTATAGTGGGCAGGATGATGGGTGTGCCGGTGTACAGTGGGCAGGATGATGGGTGTGCCGGTGTTTAGTGGGCAGAATGATGGGTGTGCCGGTGTATAGTGTGCAGGATGATGGGTGTGCCGGTGTATAGAGGGCAGGATGATGGGTGTGCCGGTGTATAGTGTGCAGGATGATGGGTGTGCCGGTGTATAGTGTGCAGGATGATGGGTGTGCCGGTGTATAGAGGGCAGGATGATGGGTGTGCCGGTGTATAGAGGGCAGGATGATGGGTGTGCCGGTGTATAGAGGGCGGGATGATGGGTGTGCTGGTGTATAGAGGGCGGGATGATGGGTGTGCTGGTGTATAGTGTGCAGGATGATGGGTGTGCTGGTGTATAGTGTGCAGGATGATGGGTGTGCTGGTGTATAGTGTGCAGGATGATGGGTGTGCTGGTGTATAGTGTGCAGGATGATGGGTGTGCTGGTTGTGTAGACGGCAGGATGATGGGTGTGCTGGTGTATAGTGTGCAGGATGATCGGTGTGCCGTTGTATAGTGGGCAGGATGATGGGTGTGCTGGTGTATAGTGGGCAGGATGATGGGTGTGCTGGTGTATAGTGGGCAGGATGATGGGTGTGCTGGTGTATAGTGGGCAGGATGATGGGTGTGCTGGTGTACAGTGGGCAGGATGATGGGTGTGCTGGTGTATAGAGGGCAGGATGATGGGTGTGCTGGTGTACAGTGGGCAGGATGATGGGTGTGCTGGTGTATAGAGGGCAGGATGATGGGTGTGCTGGTGTATAGAGGGCAGGATGATGGGTGTGCTGGTGTATAGAGGGCGGGATGATGGGTGTGAACAATAATGACTGGAGCCCAGAGAGAGATTAGAGTGATATGTCCTGCAGGTCCCAGCAGTCAGTAGGGACAGCACAGGACCTCAGCCCCGGCCTCTGGCCCTCAGCCCCGGCCTCTGGCCCTCAGCCCCGGCCTCTGGCCCTCAGCCCCGGCCTCTGGCCCTCAGCCCCGGCCTCTGGCCCTCAGCCCCGGCCTCTGGCCCTCAGCCCCGGCCTCTGGCCCTCAGCCCCGGCCTCCGGCCCTCAGCCCCGGCCTCCGGCCCTCAGCCCCGGCCTCCGGCCCTCAGCCCCGGCCTCCGGCCCTCAGCCCCGGCCACTGGACATCACTAGTATCTCACGCGGTTCTGCTGGGTTCTTCTCCACTCTTCTTCCAGTCACATTTCTGTGACTGTTGTGGTTCTTAAGGATTCACTAAGGATTTTCCAGAGGTTTCCTATTGGGTTTAGATCAGGACTCTGGCCTGCAGCTATTTCATTGTTTCAATGTTTTCTGTTTCAAGGAAACTGCTTTAATTGTTTTGTTGTGTGAGGTTATTGTCCTTCATGAAAATTGCTGCTGATTGAGTGAAGAACACAAGGAATGAGCCACGTGCTGTAGGAGAAGGTTCTGATACTTGTAGTCCCTCTGCCATGTGGCTGTATGAGAGATCCAACTCCTGCTGCAGAAAACATTCCCCAAACCATGACACTTCCTCCACCACCTGTCACTGACTGCTCTGCACACTTTGGGATCAGTATTTTCCCAGTGTGTCGAGAAACATAATATTTCCATTCAGATCCAAATAACTCGCTTTCATTATCAAAATGACCTGTGGCCACTTCTCCCCTGTCCACACAACCTGCTCCTCAGTAAAGGGGAGTCTCTCCTCCTGATTCTTTTTGCTAATGAGAGGTTTGGTCACCGCAGAGTCGGCTTTCAGTCCAAATCCTGTTAAATGTTGTGGCACTGTATGAAGGGACAGATCCTTCCCTTGGTCAGGGCTGAACTGGTGGTAATTCCAGCTGCGGTGATGAAACAATTCCTCATGGAGATTCTCCGCATTATCCTGTCCTCTCTTACATTTGTGTTTCGGAGGTGACGGCCTTATTGGGGGACTTTGTTTGTCAGATAATTGAGGAAATTACCACCAGGTACCAGATTATCACCAATAATTTGAGGTGGTTTCAGGTGCAGTTTCTTATTTTACCAAGTGAAGGACACGGACTGAACCGCTGAATCACATTTTGTTGAACAGGTTTCCCCTTCAATATCGAATTTACGCCCTGAGTTCATGTCTTTCACCTGTTAAATTAACAAAATTGCACCAATAACCACCTAAAAATTGATTGTGTTTCAGTTGTAGCTGCAGCGTGTGACCGCGTCCGCAGGTATCTGACCGCGTCTCTGATTATCATCAGCGTCATTTACGATGATCTCATTTACATTTTTATTCTGTGCTTTAGAATATACACAATGTATAAAATACTAAATCCTGATCTTAATGTCAGGAGATATTCACTTAGGACACACAATGACCAGGAGGACATTTAGGAAGATGTGTGTGTTTTGTTGTCGTACACTATTGGTGAGTCGGTGACGTTGTGTATTTTTTGTGTTTTAGCTTGTGTGTGTTCTTGTCGAGGTTGTGCTTCTTGTTGTGTTTTTATCTTTGTGTAATGTGAGGCCGTTGTACAATTTATAGTACTACACACACTTTGTGGCACGGTGCATTTCCTTCGTGCTGCACATTTGTGTTGAGTATTTGCTGCTGTTACACCTCGGTGTGATGACCCCTGGGGGCTGTTCTTGTGATACTTCTCCCTCCTCCTCCTCCCCAGCTGAATGCTGCACATTTGTGTTGTGTATTTGCTGCTGTTACACCTCGGTGTGATGACCCCTGGGGGCTGTTCTTGTGATACTTCACACTTCTCCTCCTCCCCAGCTGAATGCTGCACATTTGTGTTGTGTATTTGCTGCTGTTACACCTCGGTGTGATGACCCCTGGGGGCTGTTCTTGTGATACTTCACACTCCTCCTCCTCCCCAGCTGAATGCTGCACATTTGTGTTGTGTATTTGCTGCCGTTACACTTCGGTGTGATGACCCCTGGGGGCTGTTCTTGTGATACTTCACACTCCTTCTCCTTCCCAGCTGAATGCTGCACATTTGTGTTGAGTATTTGCTGCTGTTACACCTCGGTGTGATGACCCCTGGGGGCTGTTCTTGTGATACTTCTCCCTCCTCCTCCTCCCCAGCTGAATGCTGCACATTTGTGTTGTGTATTTGCTGCTGTTACACCTCGGTGTGATGACCCCTGGGGGCTGTTTTTGTGATACTTCACACTTCTCCTCC
Source organism: Engystomops pustulosus (assembly GCF_040894005.1). Lineage (NCBI taxonomy): Eukaryota > Metazoa > Chordata > Amphibia > Anura > Leptodactylidae > Engystomops > Engystomops pustulosus. The sequence continues at coordinate 228,234,608 of NC_092413.1, read as the reverse complement.
TCCCCAGCTGAATGCTGCACATTTGTGTTGTGTATTTGCTGCTGTTACACCTCGGTGTGATGACCCCTGGGGGCTGTTCTTGTGATACTTCACACTCCTCCTCCTCCTCCCCAGCTGAATGCTGCACATTTGTGTTGTGTATTTGCTGCCGTTACACTTCGGTGTGATGACCCCTGGGGGCTGTTCTTGTGATACTTCACACTCCTTCTCCTTCCCAGCTGAATGCTGCACATTTGTGTTGTGTATTTGCTGCTGTTACACCTCGGTGTGATGACCCCTGGGGGCTGTTCTTGTGATACTTCTCCCTCCTCCTCCTCCCCAGCTGAATGCTGCGGCTGCTACAAGTGGCAAAAGAACACAAAGGGGGGTCAAAAAATCACAAGGGCCTTTTCCCATGATTCAGAAATAGCAGCTTGAATATAGAACAATTGCTAGAACAACGCTCCACTCCTCCCCTGGTGAATGTGCTGGTGCGATTATTTTTTTATTTTTTTTAAACCCCTGAAGTATTCACTAAAGGGCCAACTCTGAAAAGCAGCGAAGCTTCAAAGGCCGTCATAGAAGTATCACAAAGAGTCGTCTAAGGATAAATCTCCCCCATTGTCCATGTTCCGCTTCTACGAGATGAAGACCTTCTTCAGGATGTTGTGATGCTGGTCCCAAGGGGAGATGTAAATATTCAGAGACCCAGTGGAGGCCCTTTTAGTTGATGTCCTATGTATTATATAGATGTGTTGGAGAGATTTTCACACCTCAGTCCACATCCTCCTCCACTTGGGTAGAGCTTAGCTTTACCATCCATGAGAGGCATTGGTGCAAGTACCATTGTTCTTGAAGATAAGTTTATCAGGACACCAAGGGGAGCTCTACTTGGTCATCACCAGTCGGAAACTCCGAGGTCAGATGGAGGACCATCTATGGAGAAAGGGTTTCTCTAGAGCTTGAGGTGGAGGACTAAGTAATGTAACTAAGAACCTCGAGTTCGTTATATAATGTAGCCTAGTGGCAGTAGATCATTGTATCATGTGTGGATGTGCAGTCCAGTTCTTTTTCTCTCCTCATGTTGAGGTGGAGGATTTCCATCATCTTTAAGAAATCAACAAAAAAATTTTGCGTGGTGCTGCACCTTCCCTCTTATGAGCTGTCCTTAACGGTCCTAGATGGATCCAGCAAACATCCACTATTCAATAATCCAGTAGAAGAAACTCTTTTGTGACCGGAGCTCAAAAACGAAAAAGACGATCCATGCAGGTTTCCTCCTTATTTGTGCACCAAACACAAGGGATCACTTTCAGGGATAAGTCACCATTCAGACCAGAAACCGTCAGTATTTTCACTCCTGTCCTAGTCTCCCCACTCACTGCATATAAGAGACATATCCAGACGTAGTGTAGACAGTTTCAAACTTTTAAAACTTTTATTTCCAGTTCTACTCACATATGTAGATAAAAAATGCGCATATCACAAATGACTCCACGAGGACGCCAATCCTTGCCCGACCCAGGGTTTCGCCTCTGTGCTTCTTCTGGGGCCCTGGGGCCCTGCCCCAGAAGAAGCACAGAGGCGAAACGGATGAATTTAAGAAATGGATGAATTCTTGGAGGACCTTCTGATCTTTACTTTCCGGTTAGATTCCATTGGAAGATTGACAGCAAGGCCGTCTACCAGTCTTGGTGCTTTGGACCCTCCACTCTTAGCCCTGCAGTTAGTATAAGTAGGAGACAAGTGTTGCGTCAGCAGTGGTGGTCCTCTGGTATCTTCTCTGTAGAGAAGTTCCTTCAGCTGGTGTTACGCCAGGGAAATCTGCTGATCCTTTTTGGAGCTAATGATTATCTCGGACGCCAGTAATTTTTGCCCAAGATTCAAAATATTGCAGTAATTCGGGCGGTGGGCATACATGGGGGGGGGGGCTGTGTATATAGATGGACATACATTACTGGGGGGTTGTGCTTTGTATATAGATGGGCATTCATTAAGGGAGAGGGTGTGTATATAGATGGACATATATTACTGGGGGGCTGTGCTGTGTATATAGATGGACATATATTACTGGGGGGTGTGCTGTGTATATAGATGGACATATATTACTGGGGGGCTGTGCTGTGTATATAGATGGACATATATTACTGGGGGGTGTGCTGTGTATATAGATGGACATATATTACTGGGGGGTTGTGCTGTGTATATAGATGGACATATATTACTGGGGGGCTGTGCTGTGTATATGGATGGACATATATTACTGGGGGGCTGTGCTGTGTATATGGATGGACATATATTACTGGGGGGTTGTGCTGTGTATATAGATGGACATATATTACTGGGGGGTTGTGCTGTGTATATAGATGGACATATATTACTGGGGGGCTGTGCTGTGTATATAGATGGACATATATTACTGGGGGGTGTGCTGTGTATATAGATGGACATATATTACTGGGGGGCTGTGCTGTGTATATAGCTGGACATATATTACTGGGGGGTGTGCTGTGTATATAGATGGACATATATTACTGGGGGGCTGTGCTGTGTATATAGATGGACATATATTACTGGGGGGTGCTGTGTATATAGATGGACATATATTACTGGGGGGTTGTGCTGTGTATATAGATGGACATATATTACTGGGGGGCTGTGCTGTGTATATAGATGGACATATATTACTGGGGGGTGTGCTGTGTATATAGATGGACATATATTACTGGGGGGCTGTGCTGTGTATATAGCTGGACATATATTACTGGGGGGTGTGCTGTGTATATAGATGGACATATATTACTGGGGGGCTGTGCTGTGTATATAGATGGACATATATTACTGGGGGGTGCTGTGTATATAGATGGACATATATTACTGGGGGGCTGTGCTGTGTATATAGATGGACATATATTACTGGGGGGCTGGGCTGTGTATATGGATGGACATATATTACTGGGGTGCTGTGTATATAGATGGACATATATTACTGGGGGGCTGTGCTGTGTATATAGCTGGACATATATTACTGGGGGGTGTGCTGTGTATATAGCTGGACATATATTACTGGGGGGGTGCTGTGTATATAGATGGACATATATTACTGGGGGGGTGCTGTGTATATAGATGGACATATATTACTGGGGGGGTGCTGTGTATATAGATGGACATATATTACTGGGGGGCTGTGCTGTGTATATAGATGGACATATATTACTGGGGGGCTGTGCTGTGTATATGGATGGACATATATTACTGGGGTGCTGTGTATATAGATGGACATATATTACCGGGGGGCTGTGTATATAGATGGACATATATTACCGGGGGGCTGTGCTGTGTATATAGATGGACATATATTACTGGGGGGCTGTGCTGTGTATATAGATGGACATAAATTACTGGGGGGCTGTGCTGTGTATATAGATGTACATATATTACTGGGGGGTGTGCTGTGTATATAGATGGACATATATTACTGGGGGCTGTGCTGTGTATATAGATGGACATATATTACTGGGGGGCTGTGCTGTGTATATAGATGGACATATATTACTGGGGAGCTGTGCTGTGTATATAGATGGACATATATTACTGGGGAGCTGTGCTGTGTATATAGATGGACATATATTACTGGGGAGGTGTGCTGTGTATATAGCTGGACATATATTACTGGGGAGCTGTGCTGTGTATATAGATGGACATATATTACTGGGGGGCTGTGTATATAGATGGACATATATTACTGGGGGCTGTGCTGTGTATATAGCTGGACATATATTACTGGGGGGGTGCTGTGTATATAGATGGAGATGCGTTATGGGGGGCTGTGTATATAGAGGAGCTCGGTCTCCATCCTATTGGTGATGCAGATCTCCTCTCCTCCTCCTCTCTTCTGGCCGCTCCTGTCCTCTTGGCTCCTGATGGAGACCCCTTGGTCACGTGACCGGTGGTTTCCTTAGAGACGGTGCAGAGTGTAGGGTATCGGAGGAGGATGCTGAGAGTGCGGATCGGGCGAGTGGCGTCTCCTCACCGCTGCAGGGTCTGGGCTCCTCCGCCGGCTCGTATGTCTTCTCTGCATGTTGTGTCTGTCCGCTCATTAACCCTGCGTGTGCCTGCTCCCCGGGATGTGCCTGGGCTGATTATCCTGGTACAGTACGGCCGGATTGGCTGAGGGGGTCCACATACCTCGCTGCACCCATCCTCTGCCGCTCCGGCTGGGGTTACGTCGCTGTCCAGTCCATATTGATTTGCCGTTATTTATTAACCTGTTACGTAGCTGTAGATATGTGATATAACAGGATTGGTAAGAGGAGAGCCGCCATCCGTGGGTCTGACTGTGCCATCCGTGGGTCTGCCTGTGCCATCCGTGGGGCTCATCCTGCTACTTGTGTCACACCTTACATTCCTTACAGGGCTATCACCTATGGTAAGTACTTCATCAGGGGGAGGTTTTAGGGTATTTTGTGCTTTTTCGATGTTAAAGTCCTTAATTCCCGGCTTAGTAGTCATCTACTTCTCGGTCAGATCCAAGGACGTGTGAACAGGAACTATTGACCTTTGATCCGGATGTCCACGTTTTGTGATGTCCAGCTCTTCCATTATGAGGTTTTAGGAACCTTAATTGTTGCCTCCAGTGAGAGTAAAGATCCCACAACTACAAGACTATTGGTCTCTCCGAGCATCTCGAGAGGCCAAAGGCTGTAGACCCGGTGGAAGGGGTCGTCCTGCTCTGGTGCAATGAATTCTTATATTGAATGTTTAGGATTTGGACCTTTCCACCACAATGAGGAAAGAACAGATAATGGGACAGGTGACAACCCCTGCGCCCGTCCATGGCCGATGTCTTCAACTTCACATTTTACCTTATTTGTTTCTCGGTCTGGAGAAGTTTTGTGGTATCTTTTTGCTTCTCTGGGGTTGAGGTCTCGGCTCCAAGGAACGGCCAACACTTCATTATCTGGTTTTGAATACCATCGGGAAAACCCGGGTCCACCGGATGTCCTCCAGCACCAGGGCCCTGGTGAGACCTTGTGAGGTGTCCTAAATCTCTGCACCGGTAGAGGACTCTCTCATGTTCAGGATCTTGGGTTTAGACCTCTCCACCTCGACCAGTCCTAGCAGCGATTGTGGGAGTAAGGAAATGTTTCTTCTCCTAAGTCTTGGGGGTTTGATATGTGATGAAGGTATTGGTGGCTCGGTTGTATTAGATGCATATGTGGGTTTGGTGGGCTTTGGCTATGGCTTGCCTGTAGGTCCAGTATGATGATATAGTATGGTAGCTTGCCTGTAGGTCCAGTATGATGATATAGTATGGTAGCTTGCCTGTAGGTCCAGTATGATGATATAGTATGGTAGCTTGCCTGTAGGTCCAGTATGATGATATAGTATGGTAGCTTGCCTGTAGGTCCAGTATGATGATATAGTATGGTAGCTTGCCTGTAGGTCCAGTATGATGATATAGTATGGTAGCTTGCCTGTAGGTCCAGTATGATGATATAGTATGGTAGCTTGCCTGTAGGTCCAGTATGATGATATAGTATGGTAGCTTGCCTGTAGGTCCAGTATGATGATATAGTATGGTAGCTTGCCTGTAGGTCCAGTATGATGATATAGTATGGTAGCTTGCCTGTAGGTCCAGTATGATGATATAGTATGGTAGCTTGCCTGTAGGTCCAGTATGATGATATAGTATGGTAGCTTGCCTGTAGGTCCAGTATGATGATATAGTATGGTAGCTTGCCTGTAGGTCCAGTATGATGATATAGTATGGTAGCTTGCCTGTAGGTCCAGTATGATGATATAGTATGGTAGCTTGCCTGTAGGTCCAGTATGATGATATAGTATGGTAGCTTGCCTGTAGGTCCAGTATGATGATATAGTATGGTAGCTTGCCTGTAGGTCCAGTATGATGATATAGTATGGTAGCTTGCCTGTAGGTCCAGTATGATGATATAGTATGGTAGCTTGCCTGTAGGTCCAGTATGATGATATAGTATGGTAGCTTGCCTGTAGGTCCAGTATGATGATATAGTATGGTAGCTTGCCTGTAGGTCCAGTATGATGATATAGTATGGTAGCTTGCCTGTAGGTCCAGTATGATGATATAGTATGGTAGCTTGCCTGTAGGTCCAGTATGATGATATAGTATGGTAGCTTGCCTGTAGGTCCAGTATGATGATATAGTATGGTAGCTTGCCTGTCTGTCCAGTATGATGATATAGTATGGTAGCTTGCCTGTAGGTCCAGTATGATGATATAGTATGGTAGCTTGCCTGTAGGTCCAGTATGATGATATAGTATGGTAGCTTGCCTGTAGGTCCAGTATGATGATATAGTATGGTAGCTTGCCTGTAGGTCCAGTATGATGATATAGTATGGTAGCTTGCCTGTAGGTCCAGTATGATGATATAGTATGGTAGCTTGCCTGTAGGTCCACTATGATGATATAGTATGGTAGCTTGCCTGTAGGTCCACTATGATGATATAGTATGGTAGCTTGCCTGTAGGTCCACTATGATGATATAGTATGGTAGCTTGCCTGTAGGTCCACTATGATGATATAGTATGGTAGCTTGCCTGTAGGTCCACTATGATGATATAGTATGGTAGCTTGCCTGTAGGTCCACTATGATGATATAGTATGGTAGCTTGCCTGTAGGTCCAGTATAATGATATAGTATGGTAGCTTGCCTGTAGGTCCACTATGATGATATAGTATGGTAGCTTGCCTGTAGGTCCAGTATGATGATATAGTATGGTAGCTTGCCTGTAGGTCCACTATGATGATATAGTATGGTAGCTTGCCTGTAGGTCCACTATGATGATATAGTATGGTAGCTTGCCTGTAGGTCCACTATGATGATATAGTATGGTAGCTTGCCTGTAGGTCCACTATGATGATATAGTATGGTAGCTTGCCTGTAGGTCCAGTATGATGATATAGTATGGTAGCTTGCCTGTAGGTCCAGTATGATGATATAGTATGGTAGCTTGCCTGTAGGTCCAGTATGATGATATAGTATGGTAGCTTGCCTGTAGGTCCAGTATGATGATATAGTATGGTAGCTTGCCTGTAGGTCCAGTATGATGATATAGTATGGTAGCTTGCCTGTAGGTCCAGTATGATGATATAGTATGGTAGCTTGCCTGTAGGTCCACTATGATGATATAGTATGGTAGCTTGCCTGTAGGTCCAGTATGATGATATAGTATGGTAGCTTGCCTGTAGGTGCAGAGAGGATGGAGGTAAAACTTTGGTTGCTATTGGAAGAGCCTGACTGGTAGCACGTGATCGTATTGTAATACTTTGCTGACTTTCCTTGTCTTGCCGCTGGTTGTATGAGGCACCTTCCCTCGCAGATTGGTGTCTGTATAAGACTGTACATGGCTTTGGCTTGTTTCCTGACTTTGCAGTGGTTACCCCTCTGTTCTCTCTTACTTGACCCCCGGGAGCTTTGCAGTGGTGTCCTTTTTGCCCCGGGGCCAGCTGCTGTCTATAGTTTGACCATTTCAAGAGGTAGCAACCTGGTGGTCTCCCTGCAGCAAGGTCCAAATCTCCATATTGAGGTGAAAACCAGAGAGTTCTTAGACCACACCCTAAGCGGAACCGGTGACACAGTGGGGTCCCAACCTGCCTCTGGTCACCCGGTGGGGACTGTGTATACCAGCGTCCAGGGGATGCCATATCCTTGCTGTCACATGTTTTCCCGCCTGCTGCTCCTCGGGGCGCTGCCAGCAGCTTGTGGTTTATTAATGGCATCTTCTTTCCGGGCGATGCCGCAGGAACACTTCCATTCCAGTTTTGCCTGAACAAAATCTTCAGTCTCCTGCAGCGCTCAGACCTGACGGTATCTGCAGGATCCCACCCTGTTCCATCGTTATTCGGCAGGACATGCTGACAGTTTCCCTCTTTAGTCTGTGGCTATCATGTCTAGGGTATAAATAATCGGGGGCCCTGTGGTCTCTAGGATAGGAGGATAGAGAGGGACAAACATTTAGTAACTTTTGTATCCAGATGAAGAAACCATGATGTGACTGGTGTGTGCGATGACTTCTCTCGTGCTGCACCGCTCTTCCTTCCCTGCCTCAGGCTTGTCCTCTAATCTCCAGTCCAGGTGAATGTGGTAATCTGGTGCCTGATGGGAAGTAGTGAGTTGTTCAGGGAGTAGCAGTGGCCACGTGACATGGTAACATCCCCCGGATACCCCTAGTCCCTGGTTTGGGGTGTGAGGTTTAGCACCGGCCTGGAGGTTATAACGCTCCTCGATCCATATGGCCTCAATGTAAGCAGAGGAGCGCAACGTAACGCAGCCTCATGTACTATAGGACCAGCGCGCGTCTTCTGCTGCGGGGCCGGTGATCTCTGCAGCCTCTACATTGTCATGTTTACTGGGGACACCGTATCTGTGATGGTGTCCCCCCATTCCGGCCGGGTTCACCCCATCTGTTACAACTCCCTGTCTACATTGTAGCCGTATTATCTATATGATGTGTCAGACTCCGCCTCTTTATGTAGGTCATGTGACGCCTGAGGCTGCTTTAAGCTCAGATGTAGCCGAGGATCTTATATATGAAATTGTTAATTAATTCTATTTTTGTAAATTTTTTTTACATTTATTTATTAACTTTCCATTTTTTGTGTGTTTTTTTAGCCCGGCTCGTCCGTTATCCGGCATGAATGATGCGATGGTGACGCACATCTCCTCGGGGGCTCCGACACCCACTAAGAGGTGAGGGGCGGCCGGTGTGAGAATATAATAGGTGCTGTAGGAGATGTGGCTTCCCTATACATGACACGTGACACGGCTCCAGCATAACCTCTCCTGTCCTCCTGCTCTAATACTCCAGTCACCTCTAAAGCTGCACTCACATCTGGAGCTTTCCTCTTCTCATCCTCTGCTGCTGCATGCTGGGTCCTCCACACCCTCTCCTCACCCTCAGCTCTGGCTGTGTAATTGGACGGAGCTGATGCATATGTTGTAGATATTCAGCTCCCTCAGGGCGCATGTCATTGCATGTCATTATGTTATGTGGTGGCCCCCAGGGGCCCCTCATCTTCCCGGTAATGTTGTCTCTCATCCCTCACTTGTCACCAGGTCACCGCACATCATGGACACAGACGAGCATGCGCTGATAGCCGACTATGTGGCCCGACTGCGCACTGGCACACGGTTAGTGATAGGGGGCGCCATGCCGCTTATCCTTACATACAGCATTGTAATGGTGTCTCGTCCATTCACACAAAAAGCGGGGCCCCCATGTCTTATCATCCACAGAGCGGGCCACCCCCCCCCCATGTCTCAGCCCCATCATCCACAGGGGGGGCCCCCCATGTCTCACCCTCATCATCCACAGAGCGGGCCCCCCCATGTCTCACCCTCATCATCCACAGAGCTCCCCCCCCCATGCTCCAGCCCCATCATCCACAGAGGGGGCCCCCCGTGTCTCCACCTTCATCATCCACAGAGGGGGCCCCCCATGACTCAGCCCCATCATCCACAGAGGGGGCCCCCCATGTCTCACCCTCATCATCCACAGAGGGGGCCCCCCATGTCTCACCCTCATCATCCACAGAGGGGGCCCCCCATGACTCAGCCCCATCATCCACAGAGGGGGCCCCCCATGTCTCACCCTCATCATCCACAGAGGGGGCCCCCCATGTCTCACCCTCATCATCCACAGAGGGGGCCCCCCATGACTCAGCCCCATCATCCACAGAGGGGGCCCCCCATGTCTCACCCTCATCATCCACAGAGGGGGCCCCCCATGTCTCACCCTCATCATCCACAGAGGGGGCCCCCCATGTCTCACCCTCATCATCCACAGAGGGGGCCCCCCATGTCTCACCCTCATCATCCACAGAGCGCCCCCCCCATGCCCCAGCCCCATCATTCACAGAGGGGCCCCCCATGCTCCAGCCCCATCATCCACAGAGCGCCCCCCCATGCTCCAGCCCCATCATCCACAGAGCGCCACCCCCCCCCATGCTCCAGCCCCATCATCCACAGAGCGCCCCCCCCAAGCTCCAGCCCCATCATCCACAGAGCGCCCCCCCCCAGCTCCAGCCCCATCATCCACAGAGCGCCCCCCCCCCATGCTCCAGCCCCATCATCCACAGAGCGGGCCCCCCAAGCTCCAGCCCCATCATCCACAGAGCGCCACCCCCCCCAAGCTCCAGCCCCATCATCCACAGAGCGCCACCCCCCCATGCTCCAGCCCCATCATCCACAGAGCGCCCCCCCCTGCTCCAGCCCCATCATCCACAGAGCGCCCCCCCCTGCTCCAGCCCCATCATCCACAGAGCGCCCCCCCCCCATGCTCCAGCCCCAACATCCACATAGCGCCCCCCCCCCCATGCTCCAGCCCCATCATCCACAGAGCGCCCCCCCCCATGCTCCAGCCCCAACATCCACATAGCGCCCCCCCCATGCTCCAGCCCCAACATCCACATAGCGCCCCCCCCCCATGCTCCAGCCCCATCATCCACAGAGCGCCCCCCCCATGCTCCAGCCCCATCATCCACAGAGCGCCCCCCCCATGCTCCAGCCCCAACATCCACATAGCGCCCCCCCCCCATGCTCCAGCCCCATCATCCACAGAGCGCCCCCCCCATGCTCCAGCCCCATCATCCACAGAGCCCCCCCCCCTGCTCCAGCCCCATCATCCACAGAGCGCCCCCCCCATGCTCCAGCCCCATCATCCACAGAGCCCCCCCCCCCTGCTCCAGCCCCATCATCCACAGAGCCCCCCCCCCTGCTCCAGCCCCATCATCCACAGAGCGCCCCCCCCCATGCTCCAGCCCCAACATCCACATAGCGCCCCCCCCATGCTCCAGCCCCATCATCCACAGAGCGCCCCCCCCATGCTCCAGCCCCAACATCCACATAGCGCCCCCCCCCATGCTCCAGCCCCATCATCCACAGAGCGCCCCCCCCATGCTCCAGCCCCATCATCCACAGAGCCCCCCCCCTGCTCCAGCCCCATCATCCACAGAGCCCCCCCCCCTGCTCCAGCCCCATCATCCACATAGCGCCCCCCCCCCCATGCTCCAGCCCCATCATCCACAGAGCCCCCCCCCCTGCTCCAGCCCCATCATCCACATAGCGCCCCCCCCCCCCCATGCTCCAGCCCCATCATCCACATAGTGGGGCTGTATTATGGGCGATGGATGCAGCTTTTGTAGTGACTGGAGGACAAGTACATGCCGCTACCCTGGGTGCTCTCCATTACAGGGAGATGAGGAGCTGAGAGTGGGGATAGTAGTCCCTCTGTAACCTCCTTACATATAGTCACTACACCAACAAAGCACTGCCTCCCTATAGACAGATTAGATTGTGCGCTCCTGGGGTCAGGATGATGGGAGTTATGCTGTACTATCCTCCGCAGTGTGCTGGACAGTCCTAGCCGGTTGGATGAGGAGCACCGTCTCATCGCTCGGTACGCTGCCAGACTCGCTGCTGAAGCCGGGAACTCTGTGAGTATGTGATGTGCGTTACACACGTGTCCTGAGAGCCATCATCTTCTACTCCAGTCACATCCAGAGCTGCAGGGAGGCCTTATATGCCACATACATGCACAAACCTCTTCTCTCTCCATCTTCTGACTCTTATACTCTAGGAAAATATTCAAATAAGTTTTCCCGGATGGGATAAGGAAAACCTCGCCTCTTTAGATGTCTCCTTGCCCCAGGCTTGACATACCAAAGGCCTAATGACATGATGTGGGATTAAGCCAAACCATTATATATATTCCAGGAGGAGCGGATTCCCGGCTGTAGTCAGCGCTGTTCTGGTGGGGTTTCTTTGGTAGAGCATAAGGAACTGGTTTGGCTAAATGAGAGGTGCAACATCCCCCACCGGGGCCTTTACTTGGGGCCTGGAGGCAGCCGGGGCCCAGAATACCGGAGTGGCTGGCGGTTGCGGCCTAGGCACACTAGTGTCACGGTGCTTGGTATGGGGACCGGAGGGCTGTCCTACAGCCTGGCAGCTCTCCAGCAGGTGGTGTGTGCAGGAAATATGGAGGGAGAGGCAGATGCAACAGGCTTCAACCCTGGGGCAACCCCTGAGGTGTCTGTAAGATGAGTCCCTGGGTGATGGAGGATGTGAGACAGCCTGATCCAGGGATTACACGGAGGTAAGTTGTGCAAATCAACTTACAGTTCAAATGGGCTAAACATCAGCAGCAGGTTCAGCAGGCTGGAAAGCTGGCGGGAGATAGCTGGTGCGCAGGAAGAGATCCTCGCAGCCTGTAAGTAACTTCAGGCTGGGCTGGTAAAGATGGAGCCAAGTCCGGACAGTGGACCTCTGCTCTGGGGCTTAGTCTCCTGACTTGCCCAGGGTGTCAGGAAGCGACACCTCTGCTTCCTGGTATTATGACACTGGCAGGTGCTGCTCTCTCCTCTGCTTGCTTTGCTGACTTGTGCTCCAAGTTGGAGTCTCTGACTCCCGCCCACCAGGGGTTTTTATACTCCCATCGTCAGGTGGCAGCACCCTCCATCCAGCTTCCAGCTTGCTTTACAATGGTACAAAGGATATCATTGGTTACTAACATTTCACATGTTAACCCTTACCAGACACTGGTTTCAGCTGCAATTACTCAGTTCTCCACGTTAGAAGATCTTCTGTAGAGGTGATCAGTCTCCCTAACAGCTCCTAACATGGAGAGGGCACTAATCGCAACAACCACCCGTCCTATGCATTGGCAGGGGTGTTGCAGAGGCTTGTGACTAGGGTTCTCCTTACGGAGAGTTTGCCAGTTAATGCCGCCGTGTAGTTGTGTGGGGACTTATAGCCATTGACGCTCCACTAGGGGATTTTGGGAATCCATGGCTATAAGTCTCTACACAGCTACACGGCGGCATTAACTGGCAAACTCTCTGTAAGGAGAACTGTTATACTCTAGTCACAGCCGGAGCTGCGCTGTATTGTGCGCGGCTTACACAGTGCAGGAGAGTGGAGCAGGACAGCAGGCAGGAGGCGGCAGCTCTGGATGTGTAGTAGTCACTCATGATCCTGCAATTTCCTCCGCAGCCTCGGCCGCCCACAGAGCTGAGCTTTAACTTTGATGCCAACAAGCAGCAGCGACAGCTGATCGCCGAGCTGGAGAATAAGAACAGGTGAGATTGTGAGCGGGGGAGGGTCCGGCTGTGCCGCTGCAGGGGGGAGGGTCCGAACATGGTGGCGGGGGAGGAGGGTCCGAACATGGTGGCGGGGGAGGAGGGTCCGAACATGGTGGCGGGGAAGGAGGGTCCGGTCGTGGCGGGGGAGGAGGGTCCGGTCGTGGCGGGGGAGGAGGGTCCGGTCGTGGCGGGGGAGGAGGGTCCGGTCGTGGCGGGGGAGGCTGTGATCAGTGATGGACGTCTCATCCATGGTCTTTACAGAGAGATCCTGCAGGAGATACAACGGCTGCGCCTGGAGCACGAGCAGGCGTCGCAGCCCACCCCCGAGAAGGCACAGCAGAACCCCACCCTGCTGGCAGAGCTCCGCCTACTAAGGTGAGTGAGGGGCTCACAGTCATTGATAATTCAGGTAGTGTAATGCTGGGTGCCCCGGTAGTGTGGATGCAGGGCCCATTCTAGAGTATTTGCTGCCTGAGGCGAAAATTGATTTATTTAAAAATTTATAATAAAAGCTCCCCCCCCCCCAATTAAATTATATACAGCTCCTATATTTTAATTAAAATCTGACCTCTATATCCAGATTCTCCCATGTTTAACTATATCCAGATTCATCGCCCCAAAAGTTTATTTAAATCATGCCCCCACTTATATTACATACAGTAATATAAAGCCACCTCCCTTTTAGATACAGCCCCTACCATATTTATATTAGATACAGCCCCCTCCCATATTTATATTAGATACAGCCCCCTCCCATATTTATATTAGATACAGCCCCCTCCCATATTTATATTAGATACAGCCCCCTCCCATATTTATATTAGATACAGCCCCCTCCCATATTTATATTAGATACAGCCCCCTCCCATATAATATGTAGTTAAATTATGGTTAAAAGCCACCCCCAGTTTATATAATGTACAGCTCACCTCCCATATTATATCATATACAGCCCCCATTATATGATATACAGCCCCCATTATTATTCAATTATATACAGCCCCCCTGTTCTATTATATACAGCCCCCATTATTCTATTATATACAGCCCCCATTATTCTATTATATACAGCCCCCATTATTATATTCTATACAGCCCCCATTATTATATTATATACAGCCTCCATTATTCTATTATATACAGCCCCCATTATTCTATTATATACAGCCCCCATTATTCTATTATATACAGCCCCCATTATTATAGTATATACAGCCCCCATTATTCTATTATATACAGCCCCCATTATTCTATTATATACAGCCCCCATTATTATAGTATATACATCCCCCATTATTCTATTATATACAGCCCCCATTCTATTATATACAGCCCCCGTTATTATATTATATACAGCCCCCATTATTCTATTATATACAGCCCCCCCCCTATTCTATTATATACAGCCCCCCCCTATTCTATTATATACAGCCCCCATTATTCTATTCTATACAGCCCCCCCCTATTCTATTATATACAGCCCCCATTATTATATTATATACAGCCCCCATTATTATATTATATACAGCCTCCATTATTATATTATATACAGCCCCCATTATTATATTATATACAGCCTCCATTATTATATTATATACAGCCCCCATTATTCTATTATATACAGCCCCCTATTCTATTATATACAGCCTCCATTATTCTATTATATACAGCCCCCATTATTCTATTATATACAGCCCCCATTATTCTATTCTATACAGCCCCCCCCTATTCTATTATATACAGCCCCCATTATTATATTATATACAGCCCCCATTATTCTATTATATACAGCCCCCATTATTCTATTATATACAGCCCTCCCTTTTCAGTAGGGGCAGTAGTGTTGTGGTAGATGACCCCAGCATTGAGTATGGCGCCTGCAGCGGCAGTGACGTGTACCTCGTGTCCGCAGGCAGAGGAAGGACGAGCTGGAGCAGAGGATGTCCGCCCTGCAGGAGAGCCGGCGCGAGCTGATGGTGCAGCTAGAGGGGCTGATGAAGCTGCTGAAGGTAAGTGCCCCCCACCCCCCCACCATGACCTCCAGGATTATACAGGATCTATATGAGGTACCCAACAGTGGCCACAGGGGGCAGCGAGGAGGGAGAGTGACCGCTGTATAATGAGCCCTTCTCATGTGCCTTGCAGCGCCTTGCAGATATGGGGGCTCCGGGGTCTCCACACATCATATACAGGGGGTATATACCATAGTGTCTGCCATCATATCAGAGACATGGATGATACAAGGGGGCGGGTATTATATACATCCCGGGTCATGTGACCTCCTCATTGTACCAGGTGATATGTACATCCTAGGTCACATGATCTCCTGATCTGCCTCTCATGCGGTCGGCCATGATGTATGTGACAGGTCATGTGATTGGATCCATGGGAGTTCTCTTACATACATCACGGATCACGCAATCTGTTCCATACTGTTTTCCTGGTGATATCACTGGTCACTTAATGTGCTCTTAAAGGGATCATTATACTGTCCATGGGATCCCACCCCTAGGTGGGTCACTGTGTACATCCTGGGTCATGTGATCTTCTCCTATGACTAATCCATCCATGGCCGGGACAAGGCATATGGGTGACCTAGGCAGACAAGCAAAATTGTGCAAACCCCCGCCCCCCTGAAACGGGGCTGAATGAGGGCCGATCCTAATGGGTACAATGAAATGCTTCCCCCCCCCTCCCCCATTAAAAATAATAAGAAAGAAATCTAAGTAGGCAACTAGTATGGAAACATCTACAATAAGGCCTCCCTGGCGTGAGAATAGCGTAAAATAGAAAAATATATCCGTCCAGTGGAAATACCTGCAATGCTTATACCTAATATATAAACCTGCAAGAATGTAGCAAACACATAAATATTTTCCAGCAATGAAAAACCGCACATAATAATATCCTGCACTTGTAAATATAAACAAAAAATTAATTTTCTACACACATCAATATATACCAGCATTACATGTACTACACACCTCAATATATACCAGCATTACATGTACTATACACATCAATATATACCAGCATTACATGTACTACACACCTCAGTATATACCAGCATTACATGTACTACACACCTCAGTATATACCAGCATTACATGTACTACACACCTCAGTATATACCAGCATTACATGTACTACACACCTCAGTATATACCAGCATTACATGTACTACACACCTCAGTATATACCAGCATTACATGTACTACACATCTCATTATATACCAGCATTACATGTACTACACACCTCAGTATATACCAGCATTACATGTACTACACACCTCAGTATATACCAGCATTACATGTACTACACACCTCAGTATATACCAGCACAGGGTAGATCACGTGGTAGGTACATCTATTGGTCGTGAGAATAGCCCTTTTAATGGCTAATCCTCACGTCCCCGCAATGTTTTTATAACTTTTATTGCTCTAATATGCTAATTTTCTAAAGAGGCTACTGGGGAGTGGAGTAGTCGGAGCTGAGGCAACACGGCG
Source organism: Engystomops pustulosus (assembly GCF_040894005.1). Taxonomy (NCBI): domain Eukaryota; kingdom Metazoa; phylum Chordata; class Amphibia; order Anura; family Leptodactylidae; genus Engystomops; species Engystomops pustulosus. The sequence continues at coordinate 228,218,002 of NC_092413.1, read as the reverse complement.
GCTACTCCACGCCCCAGTAGCCTTTTTGACCCTCCTATCAGATATCTACGGCACGCGATACATGTACAGCACGCCTCAATATATACCAGCACTACATGTAGGGCACACCTCAATATATACCAGCACTACATGTACGGCACACCTCAATATATACCAGCACTACATGTACGGCACACCTCAATATATACCAGCACAACATGTACGGCACACTTCAATATATACCAGCACAACATGTACGGCACACCTCAATATATACCAGCACTACATGTACGGCACACCTCAATATATACCAGCACTACATGTACGGCACACCTCAATATATACCAGCACTACATGTACGGCACACCTCAATATATACCAGCACTACATGTACGGCACACCTCAATATATACCAGCACTACATGTACGGCACACCTCAATATATACCAGCACTACATGTACGGCACACCTCAATATATACCAGCACTACATGTACGGCACACCTCAATATATACCAGCACTACATGTACGGCACACCTCAATATATACCAGCACTACATGTACGGCACACCTCAATATATACCAGCACTACATGTACGGCACACCTCAATATATACCAGCACTACATGTACGGCACACCTCAATATATACCAGCACTACATGTACGGCACACCTCAATATATACCAGCACTACATGTACGGCTCACCTCAATATATACCAGCACTACATGTACGGCTCACCTCAATATATACCAGCACTACATGTACGGCTCACCTCAATATATACCAGCACTACATGTACGGCACACCTCAATATATACCAGCACTACATGTACGGCACACCTCAATATATACCAGCACTACATGTACGGCACACCTCAATATATACCAGCACTACATGTACGGCACATCGGCGCTGCACTTACACGTCACTTACTGTCACTTACTGTCTCCTGTGTCAGTGTTGGTCCAGTCCATCCCGCTCCTCTTTCTGTAGTGTCCTCCTTGTTGCCAATCCTTCTCCATCAGGTAGAGAACTTCATGGAAACTTCTCCCAGTCGTGACTTGTCTCTGCAGAATTTGCCACCCTGGTAACTGGAATATCTCCACTCCGTCCCTAAAAACATCACAGTCAATACAATGTTCCTTAGATAACAACTTAGTGCCCCTGCTACCCATCAATATACTATAATATATACGACCATATAGTCGTAGCCCCAGCGCTGCCTTATATCAGACACTGTATATACATGGATCACGTACATGTGACTGCACATCAGTCATGTTATGTCTATTATGTCATCTTATCTACAGCAGATTTCCTTATTACACCTGTATCACAAACCTATCATCCACCCCTCTCTCAGCCATGCCCTGTGCTCTCTGGCACCCCCTCTCTCAGCCATGCCCTGTGCTCTCTGGCACCCCCTCTCTCAGCCATGCCCTGTGCTCTCTGGCACCCCCTCTCTCAGCCATGCCCTGTGCTCTCTGGCGCCCCCCGTATCAGCCCTGCCCTGTGCTCTCTGGCACCCCCTCTCTCAGCTGTGCCCTGTGCTCTCTGGCGCCCCCTCTCTCAGCTGTGCCCTGTGCTCTCTGGCGCCCCCCGTATCAGCCCTGCCCTGTGCTCTCTGGCGCCCCCTCTCTCAGCCATGCCCTGTGCTCTCTGGCGCCCCCTCTCTCAGCTGTGCCCTGTGCTCTCTGGCGCCCCCTCTCTCAGCTGTGCCCTGTGCTCTCTGGCGCCCCCCGTCTCGGCCCTGCCCTGTGCTCTCTGGCGCCCCCCGTATCAGCCCTGCCCTGTGCTCTCTGGCGCCCCCCGTATCAGCCCTGCCCTGTGCTCTCTGGCCCCCCCCCCCCCCGTCTCAGCCCTGCCCTGTGCTCTCTGGCGCCCCCCGTCTCAGCCCTGCCCTGTGCTCTCTGGCGCCCCCCGTCTCAGCCCTGCTCTGTGCTCTCTGGCGCCCCCCGTCTCAGCCCTGCTCTGTGCTCTCTGGCGCCCTCCGTCTCAGCCCTGCTCTGTGCTCTCTGGCGCCCTCCGTCTCAGCCCTGCTCTGTGCTCTCTGGCGCCCCCCGTCTAAGCCCTGCCCCGTGCTCTCTGATTGTGTCTCTTCTCTCTATGTGGCGGCAGGAGGAGGAGCAGGCAGTAAGTGATTTGCATGAGGCACCACCCACTACACGTCTGCTCTGCATGTTCCCATCCGCTCCTGACGTGCAGCATGTACAGAGCCCCGCCTCCTGCCATGCCCACAGCCCGGGCACCGCCCATGGCACCACCTCCATCAGCCCTGCTGTATTGCAGTGTAGAAATTGTAGTGTGTACAGGAGTGCAATGCATCATGGGGGCCCTGGCCGCTCCGGTCCTGTGAGTGCAGCTGCAGTGTAAAGCTGGAGGGGATGTTACTTGGTTGCCGTGGTTACGTCCTGTAACTGTTTCTTTTATTTATATACATAGATGGACACATGACCCTGGACGTAGCCACAGCAACCAGAGACTTTACACTGCAGGCTCCACCCCCCAACCTGGATTCACCGGGGCCGGCGCCATGACGGTGAGCGAGCCATCCACAGTCCTTGTCCACTACATAGAGAGCATGCATGTCGCCCCCATGCTTTACACTGCAGGGACTGGGGGTCTGGGCTCCGGGTGTCCGGTCATGTGCTACCAACATACAGAAGAGGACAGAGTGCAGTACTGCTCAGTGCCACCGGAGGGAGCCCCTCACACACATCATCATTATAATATCACACAGCAATAGGAGGGGCCTGAGCACAAGAGCTTACAGTCTATGAGGATGAGGGGGTGACACAAGAGCTTACAGTCTATGAGGATGAGGGGGAGACACAAGATCTTACAGTCTATGAGGATGAGGGGGTGACACAAGAGCTTACAGTCTATGAGGATGAGGGGTGACACAAGAGCTTACAGTCTATGAGGATGAGGGGGAGACACAAGAGCTTACAGTCTATGAGGATGAGGGGGAGACACAAGAGCTTACAGTCTATGAGGATGAGGGGGACACGAGCTTACAGTCTATGAGGATGAGGGGTGACACAAGAGCTTACAGTCTATGAGGATGAGGGGGTGACACAAGAGCTTACAGTCTATGAGGAGGAGGGGGTGACACAAGAGCTTACAGTCTATGAGGAGGAGGGGGTGACACAAGAGCTTACAGTCTATGAGGATGAGGGGAGACACAAGAGCTTACAGTCTATGAGGATGAGGGGGGGCACAAGAGCTTACAGTCTATGAGGATGAGGGGGTGACACAAGAGCTTACAGTCTATGAGGATGAGGGGGTGACACGAGAGCTTACAGTCTATGAGGATGAGGGGGACACAAGAGCTTACAGTCTATGAGGATGAGGGGGTGACACAAGAGCTTACAGTCTATGAGGATGAGAGGGTGACACAAGAGCTTACAGTCTATGAGGATGAGGAGGTGACACAAGAGCTTACAGTCTATGAGGATGAGGGGGACACAAGAGCTTACAGTCTATGAGGATGAGGGGGTGACACAAGAGCTTACAGTCTATGAGGATGAGGGGGTGACACAAGAGCTTACAGTCTATGAGGATGAGGGGGTGACACAAGAGCTTACAGTCTATGAGGATGAGGGGGTGACACAAGAGCTTACAGTCTATGAGGATGAGGGGGGACACAAGAGCTTACAGTCTATGAGGATGAGGGGGTGACACAAGAGCTTACAGTCTATGAGGATGAGGGGGTGACACAAGAGCTTACAGTCTATGAGGATGAGGGGGTGACACAAGAGCTTACAGTCTATGAGGATGAGGGGGTGACACAAGAGCTTACAGTCTATGAGGATGAGGGGGTGACACAAGAGCTTACAGTCTATGAGGATGAGGGGGTGACACAAGAGCTTACAGTCTATGAGGATGAGGGATGACACAAGAGCTTATAGTCTATGAGGATGAGGGATGACACAAGAGCTTACAGTCTATGAGGATGAGGGGGTGACACAAGAGCTTACAGTCTATGAGGATGAGGGGTGACACAAGAGCTTACAGTCTATGAGGATGAGGGGTGACACAAGAGCTTACAGTCTATGAGGATGAGGGGGTGACACAAGAGCTTACAGTCTATGAGGATGATGGGTGACACAAGAGCTTACAGTCTATAAGGATAAGGGGGGACACAAGAGCTTACAGTCTATGAGGATGAGGAGGGACACAAGAGCTTACAGTCTATGAGGATGAGGGGTGACACAAGAGCTTACAGTCTATGAGGATGAGGGGTGACACAAGAGCTTACAGTCTATGAGGATGAGGGGGGACACAAGAGCTTACAGTCTATAAGGATGAGGGATGACACAAGAGCTTACAGTCTATGAGGGGGGGGCACAAGAGCTTACAGTCTATGAGGATGAGTGGGTGACACAAGAGCTTACAGTCTATGAGGATGAGTGGGGACACAAGAGCTTACAGTCTATGAGGATGAGGGGGGACACAAGAGCTTACAGTCTATGAGGATGAGGGGGTGACACAAGAGCTTACAGTCTATGAGGATGAGGGGGTGACACAAGAGCTTACAGTCTATGAGGATGAGGGGGTGACACAAGAGCTTACAGTCTATGAGGATGAGGGGGGACACAAGAGCTTACAGTCTATGAGGATGAGGGGGTGACACAAGAGCTTACAGTCTATGAGGATGAGGGGGTGACACAAGGGGTATAAGAGCTTGTATAATGCTCCAGCCATTCTTTATAAGGGAATAGAATGAAGTAATATAATAAATAATAGTCATTGTATATACAAAGTATCGGGTGAAAGTGACTGCAGCGAAGCCTGGAGCTTGGTACCTGGTGTTTGCTGGATAACAGACGGAAGGAGGACGCATGATGGGAGAGTAAAGAAAGTTTAAGTTTCATGCCGTGAGAGAGTGTGATAGATCTGCCTAAAGAGAATGTTTGAAACTTTGGAGGTTGAGTGTTAATCTGATAATCCGGGGCAGAGCATTCCAGAGAAATGGTGCAGCTCAGAAGAAGTCCTGGAGAAATGACCAGTCCTTATACCATAGAGTGGACTCTCCACCGTGTTCTCCTACCTGTCCTTATACCATAGAGTGGACTCTCCACCGTGTTCTTCTACCTGCCCTTATACCATAGAGAGGAGGACTCTCCACCGTGTTCTCCTACCTGCCCTTATACCATAGAGAGGAGGACTCTCCACCGTGTTCTCCTACCTGTCCTTATACCATAGAGAGGAGGACTCTCCACCGTGTTCTCCTACCTGTCCTTATACCATAGAGAGGAGGACTCTCCACCGTGTTCTCCTACCTGCCCTTATACCATAGAGAGGAGGACTCTCCACCGTGTTCTCCTACCTGCCCTTATACCATAGAGAGGAGGACTCTCCACCGTGTTCTCCTACCTGTCCTTATACCATAGAGTGGACTCTCCACCGTGTTCTCCTACCTGTCCTTATACCATAGAGAGGAGGACTCTCCACCGTGTTCTCCTACCTGCCCTTATACCATAGAGAGGAGGACTCTCCACCGTGTTCTCCTACCTGTCCTTATACTGTAGAATGAAGGATTATCCAGCAGGCTGATGTACCAGGTCCTGATGCCTGATCTTCCTCCTGGTGTCCCTGTAGTATCTCGGGAAGCTCTCCAGGATTTCCTTGCTCTGTTGGTGTTATGTTAGATGTGTTGATGCTCCTCATCCTCGGCGTCTGTCTATAAAGTGCAGTATGAGGAGAAGTTCCCAATTATTTGGGGTTTGGAGGTCCTATGATGATACCTGCAGGCTCGGCCTCCTGCTTTTCGCGGCTCTGGTTGGTTGGTGGCCTCCATCTTCTTCTTGGTAATGACCATGTCATGGACAGGTTAGACATCCAGAAGATTGCAAAGATGTCGGGATGTGTCCCTCAGTCACCTGTAGTAGTAAGATGATGGGTCAGATTTACTTACCCGGTCCATTCGTGATCCAGTGGCGCGTTCTCTGCGCTGGATTCGGGTCCGGCCGGGATTTACTAAGGTAGTTTCTCCGCCGTCCACCAGGTGGCGCTGCTGCGCTGAAGAGCATCGGAACGTTCCCGGAATACACCGAGCTGGGCTGAGTGAAGGTAAGTGCAAGCTCCGCAACACATTTTTTATTTTTTTTTAAATGCGGCAGTTTTTCCGCATCCGTCGGGTTTTCGTTTGGCCACGCCCCCTGCATGCATGCCGGCGCCGATGCGCCACAATCCGATCACGTGCGCCAAAATCCCAGGGCAATTCAGGGAAAATGGGCACAAATCGGAAATATTCGGGTAACACGTCGGGAAACGCGAATCGGGCCCTTAGTAAATGACCCCCGATGTGTATGGTGCGTGTGAGATAACACGGTGATCATACATGTTGGGGGTGGGCGCTCAGACCTCTTTTCTTGTTGCAGGCACAAGCATCGGGATCTCCTCATTCAACACCGAGCCATAGCGCCAGCTCCATGCCTATGCCGGTGCGCTCCACGTCAGCCGGCTCCACGCCCACACATGGACCTCAGGACTCCATGGCCGGACTGGGAGACGTACATGAAGCCTTTGCACACGGTAAGTGGCGGTGACCCGGGATGACCTCCCCCAGGTCACGGCTGATGTCTCTCTGCTCCTCAGGTACCAGGAGAAATCTACGTAGTGACCTGCTGGTGGCGGCAGACTCCATCACTAACACCATGTCCTCCCTGGTGAAGGAGCTGCACTCAGGTAAGTACTCACATAAGTGCACTCATGTCTTACATAACCCCCATCTGACACGTCTGTACTCCCTCTGCCACAGCTGAAGATGGCGCCGACGAGGAAGACGAGAAGATAAAGAGTGGGAAGGACCGAGGTAACTGAGGAGGAAGATATGGGGGGTGGTAGCCTCCTGTGCTGTATGTAAGGAGACCACATGTCTGGTACTGTACTTCAGTCTTGTACGTGTTGTGGTTTCCCCCCATGACCAGTCCTGTGTGTACACGTGGTGGCCTCCTCTCCTGTCCTGTGTGTACACGTGGCGGCCTCCTCTCCGGTCCTCTGTGTGTACACGTGGCGGCCTCCTCTCCGGTCCTCTGTGTGTACACGTGGCGGCCTCCTCTCCGGTCCTCTGTGTGTACACGTGGCGGCCTCCTCTCCGGTCCTCTGTGTGTACACGTGGCGGCCTCCTCTCCGGTCCTCTGTGTGTACACGTGGCGGCCTCCTCTCCGGTCCTCTGTGTGTACACGTGGCGGCCTCCTCTCCGTTCCTGTGTGTGTACACGTGGCGGCCTCCTCTCCGGTCCTGTGTGTGTACACGTGGCGGCCTCCTCTCCTGTCCTGTGTGTACACGTGGCGGCCTCCTCTCCTGTCCTGTGTGTACACGTGGCGGCCTCCTCTCCGGTCCTCTGTGTGTACACGTGGCGGCCTCCTCTCCGGTCCTCTGTGTGTACACGTGGCGGCCTCCTCTCCGGTCCTCTGTGTGTACACGTGGCGGCCTCCTCTCCGGTCCTCTGTGTGTACACGTGGCGGCCTCCTCTCCGGTCCTCTGTGTGTACACGTGGCGGCCTCCTCTCCGGTCCTCTGTGTGTACACGTGGCGGCCTCCTCTCCGGTCCTCTGTGTGTACACGTGGCGGCCTCCTCTCCGGTCCTGTGTGTGTACACGTGGCGGCCTCCTCTCCGGTCCTGTGTGTGTACACGTGGCGGCCTCCTCTCCGGTCCTGTGTGTGTACACGTGGCGGCCTCCTCTCCGGTCCTGTGTGTGTACACGTGGCGGCCTCCTCTCCGGTCCTGTGTGTGTACACGTGGCGGCCTCCTCTCCGGTCCTGTGTGTGTACACGTGGCGGCCTCCTCTCCGGTCCTGTGTGTGTACACGTGGCGGCCTCCTCTCCGGTCTTCTGTGTGTACACGTGGCGGCCTCCTCTCCGGTCCTCTGTGTGTACACGTGGCGGCCTCCTCTCTGGTCCTCTGTGTGTACACGTGGCGGCCTCCTCTCTGGTCCTCTGTGTGTACACGTGGCGGCCTCCTCTCCGGTCCTCTGTGTGTACACGTGGCGGCCTCCTCTCCGGTCTTCTGTGTGTACACGTGGCGGCCTCCTCTCCGGTCCTCTGTGTGTACACGTGGCGGCCTCCTCTCTGGTCCTCTGTGTGTACACGTGGCGGCCTCCTCTCTGGTCCTCTGTGTGTACACGTGGCGGCCTCCTCTCTGGTCCTCTGTGTGTACACGTGGCGGCCTCCTCTCTGGTCCTCTGTGTGTACACGTGGCGGCCTCCTCTCCGGTCTTCTGTGTGTACACGTGGCAGCCTCCTCTCCTGTGTGTACGTGCTGTGGTTTCCTCTCGTGACCCGTCCTGTGGTTCTCTTCCAGGCTAGGTGACCATTACAGAGGAAGAGGTGGTAGTAAGCGTCTCCTCCGCCTCCTGGCAGCGTGGCCTGGATGGTGCAGTGACTGCACAGCGCCCCCTATCTCCATGTACATTTCCACAGCCAGCAGAGACTGTTGCCGCATGCTTGGTTCTGGATGTAACATACGTGTTACCGGCCCGTGGTCCATCACGTCAGACTCTGGACGTTGCGGGTGAAGAGGCTGAGACACTGTGACTGCGCTCACGTGGGACGCCACGTCCTGGGCCCCACACACAGACGGTACATTTCATGTCCCAATGTTTACAGATAATAAACGTGTCTGTCCTTCACGTGTCCGTGTCCCATCCCCCATCAGCCACCACTCCGCCGGGAAGGAGCTGTCATGTGACCTGCCTTGTGACATCATCAGAGGGGGACACAAAATGTTCTCACAGGACATCGTGGACGTGTCACCTGATTTTAAAGGGGAGGGTTTATAAATGACCTCTCAGTCATGTGACCTCACCTGGGGGGAGCAGGTGTGATGTCATCATGTGATGTCATCTGCTGTAGTCAGACCAGAGCGGTGATACGGATCTCTAGTCACACCCGGATACCCAGCAGGATCCATAGCAGCTCTGGATGTGACTAGAGAATAGCAGAAGACCTGTAGGGAGATAATCCCGTGCTGTGTCACAGCTGCAGATTCGTCTCATTGTAATGTCACACGTCATGTGCTCCAGTCACATCCAGAGCTGCAGTCACAAATCTCTTTCATGTGGGAAACTGGACTCAACCCAAATGTAACTGAATACAGTAAAAGACTTGGTGCAGCTCTGGATGTGACTGGAGAAATCAGCTGAATACAAGAGAAGACTGGGTGCAGCTCTGGATGTGACTGGAGAAATCAGCTGAATACAAGAGAAGACTGGGTGCAGCTCTAGATGTGACTGGAGAAATCGTCTGAATACAAGAGAAGACTGGGTGCAGCTCTAGATGTGACTGGAGAAATCGGCTGAATACAAGAGAAGACTGGGTGCAGCTCTGGATGTGACTGGAGAAATCAGCTGAATACAAGAGAAGACTGGGTGCAGCTCTGGATGTGACTGGAGAAATCGGCTGAATACAAGAGAAGACTGGGTGCAGCTCTGGATGTGACTGGAGATTATGAGCAGAATATACCAGTCTGGTTACCATGTATTATGATTCGGTGATGTAGGTTAAGGGGCGGGACTGTGACAACCTCTCCTGACCTTTGGACCCTGCGGCAGTGGGTGGAGCATGTTGTGTGTAACCCAAGGGCTAAGCTCCTGTGCTCAGAGGCTGCCCGGCAGACAACCACCCCCATCATCCATCACATCTATAACTATAGCGCCAAAGCATTAGGGGATGAAAGGTCAGGAGCGCTGACACCCCCTGATGTGCCCGGACCAGGGGGCAGCACTGAGCACATGGGAGGGATGTAGGGTCACCCGACCCCTGACCTGTACACGAACCTTTATCCTGGAAGCCAAATAAAGTATTGTCATGTGACCAGGTGAAGGTGAATTTGTACGGTGGTAAAGTGTCCCCCTGCTCCCTCCTGAAATCCCTCCACCCCCCAGGATCTCCAAGAAATCCATCCGGAAGAAAAGCGTCAGTTGGGGGAGGGGCTAAAGATGCAGCTGAGAGTGATCACCCTTTCCACTGCACAGGACACCCCCCCCCCCCCATCCCACCAGGGAGAGCTCCCCACTGCACAGGACACCCCCTATTCCACCAGGGAGATCTCCCCACTGCACAGGACACCCCCTATCCCATCAGGAAGAGCTCCCCACTGCACAGGACACCCCCTATCCCACCAGGGAGAGCTCCCCACTGCACAGGACACCCCCTATCCCACCAGGGAGAGATCTGCAGTGCATAATACAGCCCCCTATCCCACCAGGGAGAGCTCCCCACTGCACAGGACACACACCATCCCCTCCCCCCCCGCCATCCCACCAGGGAGAGATCTGCAATGCATAGTACAGCCCCCTATCCCACCAGGGAGAGCTCTCTAGTGCAAAGTGACCGCCCCCCCCCCCCCATCCCACCAGGGAGAGCTCTCCAGTGCAGAGAACATCTCTGGTGTTCCTGAGGTCACCCGTTTAGAGGCGGACATCGGTTCACCGCAGTCAGCCAACTCCCGTCCTGACTCCAGTCTTATGATTCCTCACGCAAGGTCCCAAGGTTCTGGTTCCTGGTCTTGAGATTCCTCAGACTTTTCTGCAGGGTTCTTAGAAGGTTCCTCACTCAGGTCCTCAGGTTCCTGGTCTTTAGCTTCCTCACTCAGGTCCCCAAGCTCCTTATTCAGGTCTCGACTTCTAAAGTTGGAAGAGGATGAGAGAAGAACATGCGCCTCGTCTACTTGGCAGACTCCACTCCCCACTAATCTATTGCTCCTGTTCCAAGTAGGTGAACGATCCATGAACTCAGAGCTGTGAGGTCCGGCCTCCCCTGGGCACAACATCCTCCATTGTGCCTATAAGGGTGGGACCGGCTCCCGACCAGGAAAGATCAGGATACGGTTACAGGAGGCCGGAGGTCTTCATGGATTGTTGAATGGCGGGGTCTCGCCTCTCATTCCTGTATAGAGGGGTGTGGTTTGTTGTGACCATCACAGGTGTGGATAATATGGAACATGACGAGGGTAAGACCCATCCTGAGGCATCTGTGTACAGGAGGAGTCGGGGACAAGTCAAGGTCAAAAGTTCTGCAGAGGTCAAAAGGCAAGATCAAGGCTTAATAAGGAGCTAAACACAAAGCTGCGTCCAAATCCCGACCCCACGACATGATACAATCATCTAGTGGTAGGAACCTACGGACAAAATGTATCTTTATGGTTTCACACAACGTTCTAGGCCCAAAGCCTGAACAACCGAGGTCCATGAACGTAGAAAACCTCAGTCTATAGAAGCTCCTGGATAAGTGGGTGGAGATACTTGTGTATCAGTATTTTGGGTCTCACAGTCTCAGCCTGAACATCCCACCCTCCCTGGGAACTCTCCAGCTCCACGTCTGTCATCAGGGGGCTGCAGCACAGCTGTGGGGTCTGCACATTCTCAGCGGCCTCCTCAGGCCTTGTCTTTGACATGACACGTTCCTCCCTTGGAGCCGGATCCTCGCAGCTGTCGCCCTCCGCTCTGCCCGGATTCGGTTTCCAGACTCGTAAAACGCTGAGATGTAGCGGGAAATGTAGAAAATCCGGCATGAAAATGGCAACCAGAACCGGAACATGGGAGTACATGGTGTGTGCGCTACCTGGAAGCCTCCTGCTCCAATCCCTGCACAAGCTGCAGCACAACAACTTCATGCACTACATTGTAATACACATCATGAGAGATAATATTCACATAACATCCTCCAGAGTAATAATATCACACACATACAGTGCTCCCAGAATAATAATATCACACACATACAGTGCTCCCAGAATAATAATATCACACACATACAGTGCTCTTAGAATAATAATGTCACACACATACTGTGCCCCCAGAATAATAATGTCACACACATACAGTGCTCCCAGAATAATAATGTCACACACATACAGTGCTCCCAGAATAATAATGTCACACACATACAGTACCCCCAGAATAATAATGTCACACACATACAGTGTCCCCAGAATAATAATGTCACACACATACATTGCCCCCAGAATAATAATGTCACACACATATAGTGCCCCCAGAATAATAATGTCACACACATACACTGCCCCCAGAATAATAATGTCACACACATACATTGCCCCCAGAATAATAATGTCACACACATATAGTGCCCCAGAATAATAATGTCACACAAATACAGTGCCCCCAGAATAATAATGTCACACACATACATTGCCCCCAGAATAATAATGTCACACACATACAGTGCCCCCAGAATAATAATGTCACACACATACAGTGCTCCCAGAATAATAATGTCACACACATACAGTACCCCCAGAATAATAATGTCACACACATACAGTACCCCCAGAATAATAATGTCACACACATACACTGCCCCCAGAATAATAATGTCACACACATTCAGTGCCCCCAGAATAATAATGTCACACACATACACTGCCCCCAGAATAATAATGTCACACACATACAGTGCCCCCAGAATAATAATGTCACACACATACAGTGCCCCCAGGATAATAATGTCACAAACATTCAGTGCTCCCAGAATAATAATGTCACACACATACAGTGCCCCCAGGATAATAATGTCACAAACATTCAGTGCTCCCAGAATAATAATGTCACACACATACAGTGCTCCCAGAATAATAATGTCACACACATACAGTACCCCCAGAATAAAAATGTCACACACATACAGTGCCCCCATAATAATAATGTCACACATATACAGTGCCCCCAGAATAATAATGTCACACACATACAGTGCTCCCAGAATAATAATGTCACACACATACAGTACCCCCATAATAATAATGTCACACATATACAGTGCCCCCAGAATAATAATGTCACACACATACAGTGCTCCCAGAATAATGATGTCACACACATACAGTGCCCCCAGAATAATAATGTCACACACATACAGTGCCCCCAGAATAATAATGTCACACACATACAGTGCTCCCAGAAAAATAATGTCACACACATACAGTGCCCTAAGAATAATAATGTCACGCACATACAGTGCCCCAGAATAATAATGTCACACACATACAGTGCTCCCAGAATAATAATGTCACACACATACAGTACCCCCATAATAATAATGTCACACATATACAGTGCCCCCAGAATAATAATGTCACACACATACAGTGCTCCCAGAATAATGATGTCACACACATACAGTGCCCCCAGAATAATAATGTCACACACATACAGTGCCCCCAGAATAATAATGTCACACACATACAGTGCTCCCAGAAAAATAATGTCACACACATACAGTGCCCCAGAATAATAATGTCACGCACATACAGTGCCCCAGAATAATAATGTCACACACATACAGTGCCCCCAGAATAATAATGTCACGCACATACAGTGCCCCAGAATAATAATGTCACGCACATACAGTGCCCCAGAATAATAATGTCACACACATACAGTGCCCCCCAGAATAATAATGTCACACACATACAGTGCCCCAGAATAATAATGTCACACACATACAGTGCTCCCATAATAATAATGTCACACACATACAGTGCTCCCAGAATAATAATGTCAAACACATTCAGTGTCCCCAGAATAATAATGTCACACACATACAGTGCCCCAGAATAATAATGTCACACACATACAGTGCCCCGAAATAATAATGTCACACACATACAGTGCCCTAAGAATAATAATGTCACACACATACAGTGCCCCAGAATAATAATGTCACACACATACAGTGCCCCAACATAATAATGTCACACACATACAGTGCTCCCAGAATAATAATGTCACACACATACAGTGCCCCCAGAATAATAATGTCACACACATACAGTGCTCCCAGAATAATAATGTCACACACATATAATGCTCCCAGAATAATAATGTCACACACATACAGTGCCCCCAGAATAATAATGTCACACACATACAGTGCCCCCAGAATAATATTGTCACACACATACTATGCCCCCAGAATAATAATGTCACACACATACAGTCCCCCAGAATAATAATGTCACACACATACAGTGCCCCAAAATAATAATGTCACACACATACAGCGCCCCCAGAATAATAATATCACACACATACAGTGCCACAGAATAATAATGTCACACACATACAGTGCCCCCAGAATAATAATGTCACACACATACACTGCCCCCAGAATAATAATGTCACACACATACATTGCCCCCAGAATAATAATGTCACACAGATATAGTGCCCCAGAATAATAATGTCACACAAATACAGTGCCCCCAGAATAATAATGTCACACACATACATTGCCCCCAGAATAATAATGTCACACACATACAGTGCCCCCAGAATAATAATGTCACACACATACAGTGCTCCCAGAATAATAATGTCACACACATACAGTACCCCCAGAATAATAATGTCACACACATACAGTACCCCCAGAATAATAATGTCACACACATACACTGCCCCCAGAATAATAATGTCACACACATTCAGTGCCCCCAGAATAATAATGTCACACACATACACTGCCCCCAGAATAATAATGTCACACACATTCAGTGCCCCCAGAATAATAATGTCACACACATACAGTGCCCCCAGGATAATAATGTCACAAACATTCAGTGCTCCCAGAATAATAATGTCACACACATACAGTGCTCCCAGAATAATAATGTCACACACATACAGTACCCCCAGAATAAAAATGTCACACACATACAGTGCCCCCATAATAATAATGTCACACATATACAGTGCCCCCAGAATAATAATGTCACACACATACAGTGCTCCCAGAATAATAATGTCACACACATACAGTACCCCCATAATAATAATGTCACACATATACAGTGCCCCCAGAATAATAATGTCACACACATACAGTGCTCCCAGAATAATGATGTCACACACATACAGTGCCCCCAGAATAATAATGTCACACACATACAGTGCCCCCAGAATAATAATGTCACACACATACAGTGCTCCCAGAAAAATAATGTCACACACATACAGTGCCCTAAGAATAATAATGTCACGCACATACAGTGCCCCAGAATAATAATGTCACACACATACAGTGCTCCCAGAATAATAATGTCACACACATACAGTACCCCCATAATAATAATGTCACACATATACAGTGCCCCCAGAATAATAATGTCACACACATACAGTGCTCCCAGAATAATGATGTCACACACATACAGTGCCCCCAGAATAATAATGTCACACACATACAGTGCCCCCAGAATAATAATGTCACACACATACAGTGCTCCCAGAAAAATAATGTCACACACATACAGTGCCCCAGAATAATAATGTCACGCACATACAGTGCCCCAGAATAATAATGTCACACACATACAGTGCCCCCAGAATAATAATGTCACGCACATACAGTGCCCCAGAATAATAATGTCACGCACATACAGTGCCCCAGAATAATAATGTCACACACATACAGTGCCCCCCAGAATAATAATGTCACACACATACAGTGCCCCAGAATAATAATGTCACACACATACAGTGCTCCCATAATAATAATGTCACACACATACAGTGCTCCCAGAATAATAATGTCAAACACATTCAGTGTCCCCAGAATAATAATGTCACACACATACAGTGCCCCAGAATAATAATGTCACACACATACAGTGCCCCGAAATAATAATGTCACACACATACAGTGCCCTAAGAATAATAATGTCACACACATACAGTGCCCCAGAATAATAATGTCACACACATACAGTGCCCCAAAATAATAATGTCACACACATACAGTGCTCCCAGAATAATAATGTCACACACATACAGTGCCCCCAGAATAATAATGTCACACACATACAGTGCTCCCAGAATAATAATGTCACACACATATAATGCTCCCAGAATAATAATGTCACACACATACAGTGCCCCCAGAATAATAATGTCACACACATACAGTGCCCCCAGAATAATATTGTCACACACATACTATGCCCCCAGAATAATAATGTCACACACATACAGTCCCCCAGAATAATAATGTCACACACATACAGTGCCCCAAAATAATAATGTCACACACATACAGCGCCCCCAGAATAATAATATCACACACATACAGTGCCACAGAATAATAATGTCACACACATACAGTGCCCCCAGAATAATAATGTCACACGCATACAGTGCCCCAAAATAATGTCACACACATACAGTGCCCCAGAATAATAATGTCACAAACATACAGTGCTCCCAGAATAATAGTGTCACACACATACAGTGCCCCAAAATAATAATGTCACACACATACAGTGCTCCCAGAATAATAATGTCACACACATACAGTGCTCCCAGAATAATAATGTCACACACATACAGTGCCCCAAAATAATAATGTCACACACATACAGTGCTCCCAGAATAATAATGTCACACACATACAGTGCCCCAGAATAATAATGTCACATACATACAGTGCCCCAAAATAATAATGTCACACACATACATAGTGCCCCCAGAATAATAATGTCACACACTTACAGTGCCACCAGAAAAATAATGTCACACACATACAGTGCCCCCAGAATAATGTCACACACATACAGTGCTCCCAGAATAATAATGTCACACACATACATAGTGCCCCCAGAATAATAATGTCACACACTTACAGTGCCACCAGAAAAATAATGTCACACACATACAGTGCCCCCAGAAAAATAATGTCACACACATACAGTGCCCCTGAATAATAATGCCACACACATACAGTGCTCCCAGAATAATAATGTCACACACATACAGTGCCCCCAGAATAATAATGTCTCACACATATAATGCTCCCAGAATAATAATGTCACACACATACAGTGCCCCAGAATAATAATGTCACACACATACAGTGCCCCCAGAATAATAATGTCACACACGTTCAGTGCTCCCAGAATAATAATGTCACACACATACAGTGCACTAAGAATAATAATGTCACACACATACAGTACCCCAGAATAATAATGTCACACACATATAGTGCTCAAAGAATATTAATATCACACACATACAGTGCCCCCAGAAAAATAATGTCACACACATATAGTGCTCCCAGAATAATAATGTCATACACATACAGTGCTCCCAGTATAATAATGTCACACACATACAGTGCCCTCAGCACAATAATGTCACACACATACGGTGCTGCCAGAATAATAATATCACACACATACAGTGCCCCCAGAATAATATTGTCACAAACATACAGTGTCCCCAGAATAATAATGTCACACACATACAGTGCCCCCGGAATAATAATGTCACACACATATAGTGCCCCCAGAATAATAATGTCACAAACATACAGTGTCCCCAGAATAATAATGTCACACACATACAGTGCTCCCAGAATAATAATGTCACACACATACATTGCCCCCAAAATAATAATGTCACACACATATAGTGCTCCCAGAATAATAATGTCACACACACACATACAGTGCCCCCAGAATAATGTCACACACATACAGTGCCCCCAGAATAATAATGTCACACACATACAGTGTGCCCACAATAATAATGTCACACATACAGCGCCCCCAGAATAATAATGTCACATACATATAGTGTTTCCAGAATAATAATGTCACACACATACAGTGCTGCCAGAATGATAATGTCACACACTTACAGTGCCCTCAGAATAATAATATCACAAACATACAGTGGCCCCGGAATAATAATGTCACACACATACTATGCCCCCAGAATAATAATGTCACACACATACAGTGCCCCCAGAATAATAATATCACACACATACAGTGCCCCCAGAATAAGAATGTCACACACATACAGTGCCCCCAGAATAATAATGTCACACACATACAGTGTGCCCACAATAATAATGTCACACATACAGCGCCCCCAGAATAATAATGTCACATACATATAGTGTTTCCAGAATAATAATGTCACACACATACAGTGCTGCCAGAATGATAATGTCACACACTTACAGTGCCCTCAGAATAATAATATCACACACATACAGTGGCCCCGGAATAATAATGTCACACACATACTATGCCCCCAGAATAATAATGTCACACACATACAGTGCCCCCAGAATAATAATATCACACACATACAGTGCCCCCAGAATAAGAATGTCACACACATACAGTGTCCCCAGAATAATAATGTCACACACATACTATGCCTCCAGAATAATAATGTCACACACATACAGTGCCCCAGAATAATAAAGTCACACAAATACAGTGCTCCCAGAATAATAATGTCACACACATATAGTGACCCCAGAATAATAATGTCACACACATACAGTGCCCCCAGAATAATAATGTCACACACATACAGTGCCCCAGAATAATAATGTCACACACATACAGTATCCCCAGAATAATGTCACACACATACAGTGCCCCAGAATAATAATGTCACACAAATACAGTGTCCCCAGAATAATAATGTCACAGACATACAGTGCCCCAGAATAATAATGTCACACACATACAGTGCCCCCAGAATAATAATATCTCACACATACAGTGCCCCAGAATAATAATGTCACACACATACAGTGCTCCCAGAATAATAATGTCACACACATACAGTGCCCCAGAATAATAATGTCACACACATACAGTGCTCCCAGAATAATAATATCTCACACATACAGTGCCCCAGAATAATAATGTCACACACTTACAATGCCCTCAGAATAATAATATCACACACATACAGTGGCCCCGGAATAATAATGTCACACACATACAGTGCCCCGGAATAATAATGTCACACACATACAGTGCCCCCGGAATAATAATGTCACACACATATAGCCCCCCCATGAATAATAATGTCACACACATACAGTGCCCAAGAATAATAATGTCACACACATACACTCCCCCCAGAATAATAATGTCAGACACATACAGTGCCCCCAGAATAATAATGTCACACACATACAGTGCCCCCAGAATAATGTCACACACATACAGTGCTCCCAGAATAATAATGTCACACACATACATTGCCCCCAGAATAATAATGTCACACACATATAGTGCTCCCAGAATAATAATGTCACACACATACAGTGCTGCCAGAATGATAATGTCACACACATACAGTGCCCTCAGAATAATAATGTCACACACATACAGTGCCTACAGAATAATGTCCCACACATACAGTGCCCCCAGAATAATAATGTCACACACATACAGTGCCCCCAGAATAATGTCACACACATACAGTGCCCCCAGAATAATAATGTCACACACATACAGTGTCCCAGAATAATAATGTCACACACATACAGTGCCCCAGAATAATAATGTCACACACATACAGTGCTGCCAGAATGATAATGTCACACACATACAGTGCCCTCAGAATAATAATATCACACACATACAACGCCCCCGGAATAATAATGTCACACACATACAGTGCCCCCAGAATAATAATATCACACACCTACAGTGCCCCCGGAATAATAATGTCACACACATATAGTGCCCCCAGAATAATAATGTCACACACATACAGTGCTCCTAGAATAATAATGTCACACACATACAGTGCCCCCGGAATAATAATGTCACACACATACAGTGCTCCCAAAATAATAATGTCACACACATACAACAACCCCAGAATAATAATGTTACACACATACAGTGCTCCCAGAATAATGTCACACACATACAGTGCCCCCAGAATAATAATGTCACACACATACAGTGCCCCAGAATAATAATGTCACACACATACAGTATCCCCAGAATAATAATGTCACACACATACAGTGCTCCCAGAATAATAATGTCACACACATACAGTGCCCCAGAATAATAATGCCACACACATACAGTGCCCCAGAATAATAATGTCACACACATGCAGTGCTCCCAGAATAATAATATCACACACATACAGAGCCCCAGAATAATAATGTCACACACATACAGTGCCCCTAGAATAATAATGTCATACACATACAGTGCCCCAGAATAATAATGCTACACACATACAGTGCCCCAGAATAATAATGTCACACACATGCAGTGCTCCCAGAATAATAATATCACACACATACAGTGCCCCAGAATAATAATGTCACACACATACAGTGCCCCTAGAATAATAATGTCACACACATACAGTGCCCTAAGAATAATAATGTCACACACATACAGTATCCCCAGAATAATAATGTCACACACATACAGTGCTCTCAGAATAATAATGTCACACACATACAGTGCCCTCAGCACAATAATGTCACACACATACAGTGCTCCCAGAATAATAATGTCACACACATACAGTGCTCCCAGAATAAAAATGTCACACACATACAGTGCTCCCAGAATAATAATGTCACACACATACAGTGCCCTAAGAATAATAATGTCACACACATACAGTGCCCTCAGCACAATAATGTCACACACATACAGTGCTCCCAGAATAATAATGTCACACACATACACTGCCCCAGAATAATAATGTCACATACATACAGTGCTCCCGGAATAATAATGTCACACACATACAGTGCCCCCAGAATAATAGTGTCACACACATACAGTGCCCCCAGAATAATAATGTCAGACACATGCAGTGCTCCCAGAATAATAATATCACACACATACAGTGCTCCCAGAATAATAATGTCACACACATACAGTGCCCCAGAATTATAATGTCACACACATACAGTGCTCCCGGAATAATGATGTCACACACATATAGTGCCCCAGAATAATAATGTCACACACATACAGTATACCCAGAATAATTATGTCACACACATACAGTGCTCCAGAATTATAATGTCACACACATACAGTGCCCCCGGAATAATAATGTCACACACATATATAGTGCCCCAAAATATTAATGTAACACACATACAGTGCTCCCAGAATAATAATGTCACACACAATTACTGCCCCAGAATAATAATGTCATACACATACTATGCCCCCGAAATAATGTCACACACATATAGTGACCCCAGAATAATAATGTCAAACACATACAGTGCCCAAAGAATAATAATGTCACACACATACAGTGCCCTCAGCAAAGTAATGTCACACACATACAGTGCTCCCAGAATAATAATGTCACACACATACAGTGCCCCCAGAATAATAGTGTCACACACATACAGTACCCCCAGAATAATAATGTCAGACACATGCAGTGCTCCCAGAATAATAATGTCACACACATACAGTGCCCCAGAATAATAATGTCACACACATACAGTGCTCCCAGAATAATAATGTCACACACATACAGTGCCCCAGAATAATAATGTCACACACATACAGTGCTCCCAGAATAATAATGTCACACACATACAGTGCCCTCAGCAAAATAATGTCACACACATACAGTGCTCAAAGAATAATAATATCACACACATACAGTGCTCCCAGAATAATAATGTCACACACATACAGTGCTCCCAGAATAATAATGTCACACACATACAGTGCCCTAAGAATAATAATGTCACACACATACAGTGCCCTCAGCACAATAATGTCACACACATACAGTGCTCCCAGAATTATAATGTCACACACATACATTGCCCCCAGAATAATAATGTCACACACATATAGTGCCCCAGAATAATAATGTCACACAAATACAGTGCCCCCAGAATAATAATATCACACACATACAGTGCCCCCAGAATAATAATGTCACACACATACAGTGTCCCTAGAATAATTATGTCACACACATACAGTGCCCCAGAATAATAATGTCACACACATACAGTGCCCCCGGAATAATAATTTCACACACATATAGTCCCCCCCAGAATAATAATGTCACACACATACAGTGCTCCCAGAAAAATAATGTCACACACATACAGTGCCCCCAGAATAATAATGTCACACACATACAGTGCCCCAAAATATTAATGTAACACACTACAGTGCTCCCAGAATAATAATGTCACTCACATACACTGCCCCAGAATAATAATGTCACACACATACAGTGTCCCAGAATAATAATGTCACACACATACTATGCCCCCAAAATAATAATGTCACACACATATAGTGAACCCAGAATAATAATGTCACACACATACAGTGCCCTAAGAATGATAATGTCACACACATACAGTGCCCCAGAATAATAATATCACACACATACAGTGCCCCCAGAATAATAATGTCACACACATACAGTGCCCCCAGAATAAAAGTGTCACACACATACAGTGCCCTAGAATAATAATGTCAGACAAATGCAGTGCTCCCAGAAAAATAATATCACACACATACAGTGCCCCCAGAATAATAATGTCACACACATACAGTGTCCCCAGAATAATAATGTCACACACATACAGTGCCCCAGAATAATAATGTCACAAACATACAGTGCCCCCGGAATAATAATGTCACATACATACAGTGCTCCCAGAATAATAATGTCACACACATATAGTGACCCCAGAATAATAATGTCACACACATGCAGTGCCCCCAGAATAATAATGTCACACACATACAGTGCCCCCAGAATAATAATGTCACACACATATAGTGACCCCAGAATAATAATGTCACACACATGCAGTGCTCCCAGAATAATAATGTCACACACATACTATGCCCCCAGAATAATAATGTCACACACATACAGTGTCCCCAGAATAATAATGTCAAACACATATGTAGTTCCCTCCATAATAATAATGTCACACACATACAGTGCCCCCCAGAATAATAATGTCACACACATACAGTGTACCCAGAATAATAATGTCACACACATACAGTGCCCCCAGAATAATAATGTCACACATATAGTGTCCCCAGAATAATAATGTCACACAAATACTACGCCCCCAGAATAATAATGTCACACACATATAGTGCCCCCAGAATAATAATGTCAGACATACATTACCCCCAGAATAATAATGTCACACACATACAGTACCCCCAGAATAATAATGTCACACACATACAGTGCCCCCAGAATAATAGTGTAACACACATACAGTGCCCCCAGAATAATAATGTCATACACATGCAGTGCTCCCAGAATAATAATGTCCCACACATACAGTGCCCCCAGAATAATAATGTCACACACATATAGTGCCCCCAGAATAATAATGTCACACACATACAGTGCCCCCCAGAATAACAATGTCACACACATACAGTGCCCCCAGAGTAATAATGTCACACACATACAGTGCCCCCAGAATAAAAATGTCACACACATACAGTGCCCTTTAGAATAATAATGTCAGACACATGCAGTGCTCCCAGAATAATAATATCACACACATACAGTGCCCCCAGAATAATAATGTCACACACATACAGTGTCCCCAGAATAATAATGTCACACACATACAGTGCCCCCAGAATAAAAATGTCACACACATACAGTGCCCTTTAGAATAATAATGTCAGACACATACAGTGTCCCCAGAATAATAATTTCACACACATAAAGTGCCCCAGAATAATAATGACACAAACATACAGTGCCCCCAGAATAATGTCACACACATACAGTGCCCCCAGAATAATAATGTCACACACATGCAGTGCCCCCAGAATAATAATGTCACACACATACAGTGCCCGCGGAATAATAATGTCACACACATACAGTGCTCCCAGAATAATAATGTCACACACATGCAGTGCACCCAGAATAATAATGTCACACACATACAGTGCCCCCGGAATAATAATGTCACACAGATATAGTGAACCCCAGAATAATAATGTCACACACATGCAGTGCTCCCAGAATAATAATGTCACACACATACTATGCCCCCAGAATAATAATGTCACACACATATAGTGACCCCAGAATAATAATGTCACACACATATAGTGACCCCAGAATAATAATGTCAAACACATATGTAGTGCCCCCAGAATAATAATGTCACACACATACAGGGCCCCCCAGAATAATAATGTCACACACATACAGTGTACCCAGAATAATAATGTCACACACATACAGTGCCCCCAGAATAATAATGTCACACACATACAGTGTCCCCAGAATAATAATGTCACACAAATACTATGCCCCCAGAATAATAATGTCACACACATATAGTGCCCCCAGAATAATAATGTCACACATACAGTACCCCCAGAATAATAATGTCACACACATACAGTGCCCCCAGAATAATAATGTCACACACATACAGTGCCCCCAGAATAATAATGTCACACACATACTATGCCCCCAGAATAATAATGTCACACACATATAGTGACCCCAGAATAATAATGTCACACACATACTATGCCCCCAGAATAATAATGTCACACACATATAGTGACCCCAGAATAATAATGTCACACACATACAGTGCCCCAGAATAATAATGTCAAACACATATGTAGTGCCCCCAGAATAATAATGTCACACACATACAGGGCCCCCCAGAATAATAATGTCACACACATACAGTGTACCCAGAATAATAATGTCACACACATACAGTGCCCCCAGAATAATAATGTCACACACATACAGTGTCCCCAGAATAATAATGTCACACATACAGTACCCCCAGAATAATAATGTCACACACATACAGTGCCCCCAGAATAATAATGTCACACACATACAGTACCCCCAGAATAATAATGTCACACACATACAACACCCCCAGAATAATAATGTCACACACATACAGTGCCCCCAGAATAATAATGTCCCACACATACAGTGCCCCAGATTAATAATGTCACACACATTCAGTGCTCCCAGAATAATAATGTCACATACATACAGTGCCCTAAGAATAAAAATGTCTCACACATACAGTATCCCCAGAATAATAATGTCACACACATACAGTGCCCCAGAATAATAATGTCACACACATACAGTGCCCTCAGCACAATAATGTCACACACATACTGTGCTCCCATAATAATGTCACACACATACACTGCCCCAGAATAATAATGTCACACACATACAGTGCCCCAGAATAATAATGTCACACACATACATTGCCCCAGAATAATAATGTCACACACAAATAGTGACCCCAGAATAATAATGTCACACACATGCAGTGCTCCCAGAATAATAATGTCACACACATACAGTGCCCCCAAAATAATAATGTCACACACATACAGTGCCCCAGAATAATAATGTCAAACACATATATAGTGCCCCCAGAATAATAATGTCACACACATACAGTGCCCCCCAGAATAACAATGTCACACACATACAGTGCCCCCCAGAATAATAATGTCACACACATACAGTGCTCCCAGAATAATAATGTCACACACATACAGTGCTCCCAGAATAATAATGTCACACACATACAGTGTCCCCAGAATAATAATGTCTCACACATACAGTGCCCCCAGAATAATAATGTCACACACATACAAGGCCCCAGAATAATAATGTCAAACACATATATAGTGCCCCCAGAATAATAATGTCACACAAATACTATGCCCCAGAATAATAATGTCACACACATACAGTGCCCCCAGAAAAATAATGTCACACACATACAGTGCCCCAGAATAATAATGTCACACACATTCAGTGCTCCCAGAATAATAATGTCACTCACATACAGTGCCCTAAGAATAATAATGTCACACACATACCGTATCCCCAGAATAATAATGTCACACACATACAGTGCCCCAGAATAAATATGTCACACACATACAGTGCCCCAGAATAATAATGTCACACACATGCAGTGCCCCAGAATAATAATGTCACACACATACAGTGCCCCCAGAATAATAATGTCACACACATACAGTGCCCTCAGCACAATAATGTCACACACATACAGTGTTCCCAGAATAATAATGTCACACACATACAGTGTCCCCAGAATAATAATGTCACACACATACAGTGCTCCCAGAATAATAATGTCACACACATACAGTGCCCCCAGAACAATAATGTCACACACATGCAGTGCTCCCAGTATAATAATGTCACACACATACAGTGCCCTCAGCACAATAATGCCACACACATACAGTGCTGCCAGAATAATAATGTCACACACATACAGTGCTCCCAGAATAATAATATCACACACATACAGTGCCCCCAGAATAATAATGTCACACACATACAGTGTCCCCAGAATAATAATGTCACACACATACATTGCCCCAGAAAAATAATGTCACACACATGCAGTGCCCCCAGAATAATAATGTCACACACATACAGTGCCCCCAGAATAATAATGTCACACACATACAGTGCCCTAAGAATAATAATGTCACACACATACAGTGCCCCCAGAATAATAATGTCACACACATACAGTGCCCCCAGAATAATAATGTCACACAAATACAGTGCCCCGGAATAATAATGTCACACACATACAGTGCCCCAGAATAATAATGTCAGACACATACAGTGCCCCCAGAATAATAATGTCACACACATATAGTGCTCCCAGAATAATAATGTCACACACATACAGTGCCCTAAGAATAATAATGTCACACACATACAGTATGCCCTCAATAAAAATGTCACACACACATACAGTGTCCCCAGAATAATAATGTCACACACATACAGTGCTCCCAGAATAATGTCACACACATACAGTGCCCCATAAAAATAATGTCACACACATACAGTGCCCCAGAATAATAATGTCACACACATACAGTGCCCCCAGAATAATAATGTCACACACATACAGTGCTCCCAGAATAATAATGTCACACACATACATTGCCCCCAGAATAATAATGTCACACACATATAGTGCTCCCAGAATAATAATGTCACACACATACAGTGCTCCCAGAATAATAATGTCACACACATACAGTGCCCCAGAATAATAATGTCACACACATACAGTGCCCCCAGAATAATAATGTCACACACATACAGTGCCCTAAGAATAATAATGTCACACACATACAGTATACCCAGAATAATAATGTCACACACATATAGTGCTCCCAGAATAACAATGTCACACACATACAGTGCCCTAAGAATAATAATGTCACACACATACAGTATGCCCTCAATAAAAATGTCACACACACATACAGTGTCCCCAGAATAATAATGTCACACACATACAGTGCTCCCAGAATAATGTCACACACATACAGTGCCCCAAAAAATAATGTCACACGCACAAATAATGTCACACACATAATAATGTCACACACATACAGTGCCCCCAGAATAATAATGGCACACACATACAGGATGCCCTCAATAAAAATGTCACACACATACAGTGCCCCCAGAATAATAATGTCACACACATACAGTATGCCCTCAATAAAAATGTCACACACATACAGTGTCCCCAGAATAATAATGTCACACACATACAGTGCTCCCAGAATAATGTCACACACATACAGTGCTCCCAGAATAATAATGTCACACACATACAGTGCTCCCAGAATAATAATGTCACGCACATACAGTGTCCCCAGAAAAATAATGTCACACACATACAGTGCCCCCAGAATAATAATGTCACACACATACAGTGCTCCCAGAATAATAATGTCACACACATACAGTGCCCTTAGCACAATAATGTCACACACATACAGTGCTGCCAGAATAATAATGTCACACACATACAGTGCTCCCAGAATAATAATATAACACACATACAGTGCCCCCAGAATAATAATGTCACACACATACAATGTCCCCAGAATAATAATGTCACACACATACAGTGCCCAAGAATAATAATGTCACACACATATATCCCCCCCCCCCCAGAATAATAATGTCACACACATACAGTGCTCCCAGAATAATAATGTCACACACATACAGTGCCCTCAGCACAATAATGTCACACACATACAGTGTCCCCAGAATAATAATGTCACACACATACAGTGCCCTCAGCACAATAATGTCACACACATACAGAGCTCCCAGAATAATAATGCCACACATATACAGTGCCCCAGAAAAATAATGTCACACACATACAGTGCCCCAGAATAATAATGTCACACACATGCAGTGCCCCCAGAATAATAATGTTACACACATACAGTGCTCCCAGAATAATAATGTCACACACATACAGTGCCCCAGAATAATAATGTCACACACATACAGTGCCCCCAGAATAATAATGTCACACACATAGAGTGCCCTAAGAATAATAATGTCACACACATACAGTATCCCCAGAATAATAATGTCACACACATATAGTGCTCCCAGAATAATATTGTCACACACATACAGTGCCCCCAGAATAATAATGTCACACACATACAGTATGCCCTCAATAAAAATGTCACACACATACAGTGTCCCCAGAATAATAATGTCACACACATACAGTGCCCCAGAAAAATAATGTCACACACATACAGTGCCCCAGAATAATAATGTCACACACATACAGTGCCCCCAGAATAATAATGTCACACACATACAGTATGCCCTCAATAAAAATGTCACACACATACAGTGTCCCCAGAATAATAATGTCACACACATACAGTGCCCCAGAAAAATAATGTCACACACATACAGTGCCCCAGAATAATAATGTCACACACATACAGTGCTCCCAGAATAATAATGTCACACACATACATTGCCCCCAGAATAATAATGTCACACGCATATAGTGCTCCCAGAATAATAATGTCACACACATACAGTGCCCCCAGAATAATAATGGTACACACATACAGTATGCCCTCAATAAAAATGTCACACACATACATTGCCCCCAGAATAATAATATCACACACATACACTGCCCCAGAATAACAATGTCACACACATACAGTGCTCCCAGAATAATAATGTCACACACATACAGTGCTCCCGGAATCATAATGTCACACACATACCGTGCCCCCAGAATAATAATGTCACACACATACATTGCTCCCAGAATAATAATGTCACACACATACAGTGCCCTCAGCACAATAATGTCACACACATACAGTTCTGCCAGAATATTAATGTCACACACATACAGTGCTCCCAGAATTATAATATCACACACATACAGTGCCCCCAGAATAATAATGTCACACACATACAGTGCCCCCGGAATAATAATGTCTTACACATATTTTCCTCCCCCCCAGAATAATAATGTCACACACATACAGTGCTCCCAGAATAATAATGTTACACACATACAGTGCCCCCAGAATAATAATGTCTTACACATATTTTCCTCCCCCCCAGAATAATAATGTCACACACATACAGTGCTCCCAGAATAATAATGTTACACACATACAGTGCCCCAGAAAAATAATGTCACACACATACAGTGCCACAGAATAATAATGTCACACACATGCAGTGCCCCCAGAATAATAATGTCACACACATACAGTGCTCCCAGAATAATAATGTCACACACATACAGTGCCCCCAGAATAATAATGTCACACACATACAGTGCCCTAAGAATAATAATGTCACACACAAACAGTATCCCCAGAATAATAATGTCACACACATATAGTACTCCCAGAATAATAATGTCACACACATACAGTGCCCCCAGAATAATAATGTGACACACATACGGTATGCCCTCAATAAAAATGTCACACACATACAGTGTCCCCAGAATATTAATGTCACACACATACAGTGCTCCCAGAATAATGTCACACACATACAGTGCTCCCAGAATAATAATGTCACACACATACAGTGCCCCCAGAATAATAATGTCACACACATACAGTGCCCCAGAATAATAATGTCAAACACATGTATAGTGCCCCCAGAATAATAATGTCACACAAATACTACGCCCCCAGAATAATAATGTCACACACATGTAGTGCCCCCAGAATAATAATGTCACACACATACAGTGCCCACAGAAAAATAATGTCACACACATACAGTGCCCCAGAATAATAATGTCACACACATACAACACCCCCAGAATAATAATGTCACACACATTCAGTGCTCCCAGAATAATAATGTCACACACATACAGTGACCTAAGAATAATAATGTCACACACATACAGAGCTTCCAGAATAATAATGTCACACACATACAGTGCCCTCAGCACAATAATGTCACACACATACAATGCTCCCAGAATAATAATGTCACACACATACAGTGCTCCCAGAATAATAATGTCACACACATACAGTGCCCCCAGAATAATAATGTCAAACACATACAGTGCTCCCAGAATAATAATGTCACACACATACAGTGCCCTTAGCACAATAATGTCACACACATACAGTGCTGCCAGAATAATAAAGTCACACACATACAGTGCTCTCAGAATAATAATATCACACACATACAGTGCCCCCAGAATAATAATGTCACACACATACAGTGCTCTCAGAATAATAATATCACACACATACCGTGCCCCAAAAAAATAATGTCACACACATACAGTGTCCCAGAATAATAATGTCACACACATACAGTGCCCCCAGAATAATAATGTCACACATATATAGTGCTCCCAGAATAATAATGTCACACACATACAGTGCCCCCAGAATAATAATGGCACACACATACAGGATGCCCTCAATAAAAATGTCACACACATACAGTGCTGCCAGAATAACAATGTCACACACATACAGTGCTCCCAGAATAATAATGTCACACACATACAGTGCCCCCAGAATAATAATGTCACACACATACAGTGCTCCCAGAATAATAATGTCACACACATACAGTGTCCCCAGAAAAATAATGTCACACACATACAGTGCCCCCAGAATAATAATGTCACACACATACAGTGCCCCAGAATAATAATGTCAAACACATGTATAGTGCCCCCAGAACAATAATGTCAAACACATGTATAGTGCCCCCAGAATAATAATGTAACACACATATAGTGCCCCCAGAATAATAATGTCACACACATACAGTGCCCTAGAATAATAATGTCACACACATACAACACCCCCAGAATAATAATGTCACACACATTCAGTGCTCCCAGAATAATAATGTCACACACATACAGTGCCCTAAGAATAATAATTTCACACACATACAGAGCTTCCAGAATAATAACGTCATACACATACAGTGCCCTCAGCACAATAATATCACACACATACAGTGCTCCCAGAATAATAATGTCACACACATACAGTGCTCCCAGAATAATAATGTCACACACATACAGTGCCCCCAAAATAATAATGTCACACACATACAGTGCTCCCAGAATAATAATGTCACACACATACAGTGCCCTTAGCACAATAATGTCACACACATACAGTGCTGCCAGAATAATAATGTCACACACATACAGTGCTCCCAGAATAATAATATCACACACATACAGTGCCCCCAGAATAATAATGTCACACACATACAGTGTCCCCAGAATAATAATGTCACACACATACAGTGCCCCAGAAAAATAATGTCACACACATACAGTGCCCCAGAATAATAATGTCACACACATACAACACCCCCAGAATAATAATGTCACACACATTCAGTGCTCCCAGAATAATTATGTCACACACATATAGTGCCCTAAGAATAATAATGTCACACACATACAGAGCTTCCAGAATAATAACGTCATACACATACAGTGCCCTCAGCACAATAATGTCACACACATACAGTGCTCCCAGAATAATAATGTCACACACATACAGTGCTCCCAGAATAATAATGTCACACACATACAGTGCCCCCAAAATAATAATGTCATACACATACAGTGCTCCCAGAATAATAATGTCACACACATACAGTGCCCTTAGCACAATAATGTCACACACATACAGTGCTGCCAGAATAATAATGTCACACACATACAGTGCTCCCAGAATAATAATATCACACACATACAGTGCCCCCAGAATAATAATGTCACACACATACAGTGCCCCAGAAAAATAATGTCACACACATACAGTGCCCCAGAATAATAATGTCACACACATACAGTGCCCCCAGAATAATAATGTCACACACATACAGTGCTCCCAGAATAATAATGTCACACACATACATTGCCCCCAGATTAATAATGTCACACACATATAGTGCTCCCAGAATAATAATGTCACACACATACAGTGCCCCCAGAATAATAATGGCACACACGTACAGGATGCCCTCAATAAAAATGTCACACACATACAGTGCTGCCAGAATAACAATGTCACACACATACAGTGCTCCCAGAATAATAATGTCACACACATACAGTGCCCCCAGAATAATAATGTCACACACATACAGTGCCCCCAGAATAATAATGTCACACATATACAGTATGCCCTCAATAAAAATGTCACACACATACAGTGTCCCCAGAATAATAATGTCACACACATACAGTGCTCCCAGAATAATGTCACTCACATACAGTGCTCCCAGAATAATAATGTCACACACATACAGTGCTCCCAGAATAATAATGTCACACACATACAGTGTCCCCAGAAAAATAATGTCACACACATACAGTGCCCCCAGAATAATAATGTCACATACATACAGTGCCCCAGAATAATAATGTCAAACACATGTTTAGTGCCCCCAGAATAATAATGTCACACAAATACTATGCCCCCAGAATAATAATGTCACACACATATAGTGCCCCCAGAATAATAATGTCACACACATACAGTGCCCACAGAAAAATAATGTCACACACATACAGTGCCCCAGAATAATAATGTCACACACATACAACACCCCCAGAATAATAATGTCACACACATTCAGTGCTCCCAGAATAATAATGTCACACACATACAGTGCCCTAAGAATAATAATGTCACACACATACAGAGCTTCCAGAATAATAACGTCATACACATACAGTGCCCTCAGCTCAATAATGTCACACACATACAATGCTCCCAGACTAATAATGTCACGCACATACAGTGTCCCCAGAATAATAATGTCACACACATACAGTGCTCCCAGAATAATAATGTCACACACATACAGTGCCCCCAGAATAATAATGTCACACACATACAGTGCTCTCAGAATAATAATGTCACACACACACAGTGCCCTTAGCACAATAATGTCACACAAATACAGTGCTGCAGAATAATAATGTCACACACATACAGTGCTCCCAGAATAATAATATCACACACATACAGTGCCCCCAGAATAATAATGTCACACACATACAGTGTCCCCAGAATAATAATGTCACACACATACAGTGCCCCGGAATAATAATGTCACACACATATATCCCCCCCCCCAGAATAATAATGTCACACACATACAGTGCTCCCAGAATAATAATGTCACACACATACAGTGCCCCCAGAATAATAATGTCACACACATACAGTGTCCCCAGAATAATAATGTCACACACATACAGTGCCCCAGAAAAATAATGTCACACACATACAGTGCCACAGAATAATAATGTCACACACATGCAGTGCCCCCAGAATAATAATGTCACACACATACAGTGCTCCCAGAATAATAATGTCACACACATACAGTGCCCCGAGAATAATAATGTCACACACATACAGTGCCCTAAGAATAATAATGTCACACACATACAGTGCTCCCAGAATAATAATGTCACACACATACAGTATCCCCAGAATAATAATGTCACACACATACAGTGCCCCCAGAATAATAATGTCACACACATACAGTATGCCCTCAATAATAATGTCACACACATACAGTATCCCCAGAATAATAATGTCACACACATACAGTGCCCCAGAAAAATAATGTCACACACATACAGTACCCCAGAATAACAATGTCACACACATACAGTGCCCCCAGAATAATAATGTCACACACATACAGTGCTCCCAGAATAATAATGTCACAAACATACAGTGCCCCCGGAATAATAATGTCACACACATACAGTGTCCCCAGAATAATAATGTCACACACATACAGTGCCCCAAAATAATAATGTCACACACAGACAGTGCTCCCAGATTAATAATGTCACACACATACAGTGTCCCCAGAATAATAATTTCACACACATACAGTGCCCCGGAATAATAATGTCACACACATATATCCCCCCCCCCCAGAATAATAATGTCACACACATACAGTGCTCCCAGAATAATAATGTCACACACATACAGTGCCCCCAGAATAATAATGTCATACACATACAGTGTCCCCAGAATAATAATGTCACACACATACAGTGCCCCAGAAAAATAATGTCACACACATACAGTGCCACAGAATAATAATGTCACACACATACAGTGTCCCCAGAATAATAATGTCACACACATACAGTGCCCCCAGAATAATAATGTCACACACATACAGTGCCCCAGAATAATAATGTCACACACATACAGTGCTCCCAGAATAATAATGTCACACACATGCAGTGCCCCCAGAATAATAATGTCACACACATACAGTGCTCCCAGAATAATAATGTCACACACATACAGTGCCCCGAGAATAATAATGTCACACACATACAGTGCTCTAAGAATAATAATGTCACACACATACAGTATCCCCAGAATAATAATGTCACACACATACAGTGCCCCCAGAATAATAATGTCACACACATACAGTATGCCCTCAATAATAATGTCACACACATACAGTATCCCCAGAATAATAATGTCACACACATACAGTGCCCCAGAAAAATAATGTCACACACATAGAGTACCCCAGAATAACAATGTCACACACATACAGTGCCCCCAGAATAATAATGTCACACACATACAGTGCTCCCAGAATAATAATGTCACAAACATACAGTGCCCCCGGAATAATAATGTCACACACATACAGTGTCCCCAGAATAATAATGTCACACACATACAGTGCCCCAAAATAATAATGTCACACACAGACAGTGCTCCCAGAATAATAATGTCACACACATACAGTGTCCCCAGAATAAAAATGTCACACACATACAGTGTCCCCAGAATAATAAAGTCACACACATACAGTGCCCCATAATAATGTCACACACATACAGTGCCCCCAGAATAATAATGTCACACACATTCAGTGCTCCCAGAATAATAATGTCACACACATACAGTGCCCTAAGAATAATAATGTCACACACATACAGAGCTTCCAGAATAATAACGTCATACACATACAGTGCCCTCAGCTCAATAATGTCACACACATACAATGCTCCCAGACTAATAATGTCACGCACATACAGTGTCCCCAGAATAATAATGTCACACACATACAGTGCTCCCAGAATAATAATGTCACACACATACAGTGCCCCCAGAATAATAATGTCACACACATACAGTGCTCTCAGAATAATAATGTCACACACACACAGTGCCCTTAGCACAATAATGTCACACACATACAGTGCTGCAGAATAATAATGTCACACACATACAGTGCTCCCAGAATAATAATATCACACACATACAGTGCCCCCAGAATAATAATGTCACACACATACAGTGTCCCCAGAATAATAATGTCACACACATACAGTGCCCCGGAATAATAATGTCACACACATATATCCCCCCCCCCCAGAATAATAATGTCACACACATACAGTGCTCCCAGAATAATAATGTCACACACATACAGTGCCCCCAGAATAATAATGTCACACACATACAGTGTCCCCAGAATAATAATGTCACACACATACAGTGCCCCAGAAAAATAATGTCACACACATACAGTGCCACAGAATAATAATGTCACACACATGCAGTGCCCCCAGAATAATAATGTCACACACATACAGTGCTCCCAGAATAATGTCACTCACATACAGTGCTCCCAGAATAATAATGTCACACACATACAGTGCTCCCGGAATAATAATGTCACACACATACAGTGTCCCCAGAAAAATAATGTCACACACATACAGTGCCCCCAGAATAATAATGTCACATACATACAGTGCCCCAGAATAATAATGTCACACACATACAGTGTCCCCAGAATAATAATGTCACACACATACAGTGCCCCGGAATAATAATGTCACACACATTCAGTGCTCCCAGAATAATAATGTCACACACATACAGTGCCCTAAGAATAATAATGTCACACACATACAGAGCTTCCAGAATAATAACGTCATACACATACAGTGCCCTCAGCTCAATAATGTCACACACATACAATGCTCCCAGACTAATAATATCACGCACATACAGTGTCCCCAGAATAATAATGTCACACACATACAGTGCTCCCAGAATAATAATGTCACACACATACAGTGCCCCCAGAATAATAATGTCACACACATACAGTGCTCTCAGAATAATAATGTCACACACACACAGTGCCCTTAGCACAATAATGTCACACACATACAGTGCTGCAGAATAATAATGTCACACACATACAGTGCTCTCAGAATAATAATATCACACACATACAGTGCCCCCAGAATAATAATGTCACACACATACAGTGTCCCCAGAATAATAATGTCACACACATACAGTGCCCCGGAATAATAATGTCACACACATATATCCCCCCCCCCCCCAGAATAATAATGTCACACACATACAGTGCTCCCAGAATAATAATGTCACACACATACAGTGCCCCCAGAATAATAATGTCACACACATACAGTGTCCCCAGAATAATAATGTCACACACATACAGTGCCCCAGAAAAATAATGTCACACACATACAGTGCCACAGAATAATAATGTCACACACATGCAGTGCCCCCAGAATAATAATGTCACACACATACAGTGCTCCCAGAATAATAATGTCACACACATACAGTGCCCCGAGAATAATAATGTCACACACATACAGTGCCCTAAGAATAATAATGTCACACACATACAGTATCCCCAGAATAATAATGTCACACACATACAGTGCCCCCAGAATAATAATGTCACACACATACAGTATGCCCTCAATAATAATGTCACACACATACAGTATCCCCAGAATAATAATGTCACACACATACAGTGCCCCAGAAAAATAATGTCACACACATACAGTACCCCAGAATAACAATGTCACACACATACAGTGCCCCCAGAATAATAATGTCACACACATACAGTGCTCCCAGAATAATAATGTCACAAACATACAGTGCCCCCGGAATAATAATGTCACACACATACAGTGTCCCCAGAATAATAATGTCACACACATACAGTGCCCCAAAATAATAATGTCACACACAGACAGTGCTCCCAGAATAATAATGTCACACACATACAGTGTCCCCAGAATAATAATTTCACACACATACAGTGCCCCGGAATAATAATGTCACACACATATATCCCCCCCCCCCAGAATAATAATGTCACACACATACAGTGCTCCCAGAATAATAATGTCACACACATACAGTGCCCCCAGAATAATAATGTCACACACATACAGTGTCCCCAGAATAATAATGTCACACACATACAGTGCCCCAGAAAAATAATGTCACACACATACAGTGCCACAGAAAAATAATGTCACACACATGCAGTGCCCCCAGAATAATAATGTCACACACATACAGTGCTCCCAGAATAATAATGTCACACACATACAGTGCCCCGAGAATAATAATGTCACACACATACAGTGCTCTAGGAATAATAATGTCACACACATACAGTATCCCCAGAATAATAATGTCACACACATACAGTGCCCCCAGAATAATAATGTCACACACATACAGTATGCCCTCAATAATAATGTCACACACATACAGTATCCCCAGAATAATAATGTCACACACATACAGTGCCCCAGAAAAATAATGTCACACACATACAGTACCCCAGAATAACAATGTCACACACATACAGTGCCCCCAGAATAATAATGTCACACACATACAGTGCTCCCAGAATAATAATGTCACAAACATACAGTGCCCCCGGAATAATAATGTCACACACATACAGTGTCCCCAGAATAATAATGTCACACACATACAGTGCCCCAAAATAGTAATGTCACACACAGACAGTGCTCCCAGAATAATAATGTCACACACATACAGTGTCCCCAGAATAATAATGTCACACACATACAGTGCCCCATAATAATGTCACACACATACAGTGCCCCCAGAATAATAATGTCACACACATTCAGTGCTCCCAGAATAATAATGTCACACACATACAGTGCCCTAAGAATAATAATGTCACACACATACAGAGCTTCCAGAATAATAACGTCATACACATACAGTTCCCTCAGCTCAATAATGTCACACACATACAATGCTCCCAGACTAATAATGTCACGCACATACAGTGTCCCCAGAATAATAATGTCACACACATACAGTGCTCCCAGAATAATAATGTCACACACATACAGTGCCCCCAGAATAATAATGTCACACACATACAGTGCTCTCAGAATAATAATGTCACACACACACAGTGCCCTTAGCACAATAATGTCACACACATACAGTGCTGCAGAATAATAATGTCACACACATACAGTGCTCCCAGAATAATAATATCACACACATACAGTGCCCCCAGAATAATAATGTCACACACATACAGTGTCCCCAGAATAATAATGTCACACACATACAGTGCCCCGGAATAATAATGTCACACACATATATCCCCCCCCCCCAGAATAATAATGTCACACACATACAGTGCTCCCAGAATAATAATGTCACACACATACAGTGCCCCCAGAATAATAATGTCACACACATACAGTGTCCCCAGAATAATAATGTCACACACATACAGTGCCCCAGAAAAATAATGTCACACACATACAGTGCCACAGAATAATAATGTCACACACATGCAGTGCCCCCAGAATAATAATGTCACACACATACAGTGCTCCCAGAATAATAATGTCACACACATACAGTGCCCCGAGAATAATAATGTCACACACATACAGTGCCCTAAGAATAATAATGTCACACACATACAGTATCCCCAGAATAATAATGTCACACACATACAGTGCCCCCAGAATAATAATGTCACACACATACAGTATGCCCTCAATAATAATGTCACACACATACAGTATCCCCAGAATAATAATGTCACACACATACAGTGCCCCAGAAAAATAATGTCACACACATACAGTACCCCAGAATAACAATGTCACACACATACAGTGCCCCCAGAATAATAATGTCACACACATACAGTGCTCCCAGAATAATAATGTCACAAACATACAGTGCCCCCGGAATAATAATGTCACACACATACAGTGTCCCCAGAATAATAATGTCACACACATACAGTGCCCCAAAATAATAATGTCACACACAGACAGTGCTCCCAGAATAATAATGTCACACGCATACAGTGTCCCCAGAATAATAATTTCACACACATACAGTGCCCCGGAATAATAATGTCACACACATATATCCCCCCTCCCCCAGAATAATAATGTCACACACATACAGTGCTCCCAGAATAATAATGTCACACACATACAGTGCCCCCAGAATAATAATGTCACACACATACAGTGTCCCCAGAATAATAATGTCACACACATACAGTGCCCCAGAAAAATAATGTCACACACATACAGTGCCACAGAATAATAATGTCACACACATGCAGTGCCCCCAGAATAATAATGTCACACACATACAGTGCTCCCAGAATAATAATGTCACACACATACAGTGCCCCGAGAATAATAATGTCACACACATACAGTGCTCTAAGAATAATAATGTCACACACATACAGTATCCCCAGAATAATAATGTCACACACATACAGTGCCCCCAGAATAATAATGTCACACACATACAGTATGCCCTCAATAATAATGTCACACACATACAGTATCCCCAGAATAATAATGTCACACACATACAGTGCCCCAGAAAAATAATGTCACACACATACAGTACCCCAGAATAACAATGTCACACACATACAGTGCCCCCAGAATAATAATGTCACACACATACAGTGCTCCCAGAATAATAATGTCACAAACATACAGTGTCCCCAGAATAAAAATGTCACACACATACAGTGTCCCCAGAATAATAATGTCACACACATACAGTGCCCCATAATAATGTCACACACATACAGTGCCCCCAGAATAATAATGTCACACACATACAGTATGCCCTCAATAAAAATGTCACACACATACAGTGTCCCCAGAATAATAATGTCACACACATACAGTGCCCCCAGAATAATAATGTCACACACATACAGTGTCCCCAGAATAATAATGTCACACACATACAGTGCTCCCAGAATAATAATATCACACACATACAGTCCCCCCAGAATAATAATGTCACACACATACAGTGCTCCCAGAATAATAATGTCACACACATACAGTGCCATCAGCACAATAATGTCACACACATACAGTGCTCCCAGAATAATAATGTCACACACATTCAGTGCCCTCAGCACAATAATGTCACACACATACAGTGCTCCCAGAATAATAATGTCACACACATACAGTGCTCCCAGAATAATAATGTCACACACATACAGTGCCCCCAGAATAATAGTGTCACACACATACAGTGCTCCCAGAATAATAATTTGACACAAATACAGTACCCCCAGAATAATAATGTCAGACACATACAGAGCTCCCAGAATAATAATGTCACACACATACAGTACCCCCAGAATAATAATGTCAGACACATACAGTGTCCCCAGAATAATAATGTCACACACATACAGGGCTCCCAGAATAATAATGTCACACACATACAGAGCTCCCAGAATAATAATGTCACACACATACAGTACCCCCAGAATTATAATGTCAGACACATACAGTGTCCCCAGAATAATAATGTCACACACATAAAGTGCTCCCAGAATAATAATATCACACACATACAGTGCCCAAGAATAATAATGTCACACACATACAGTGCCCCCGGAATAATAATGTCACACACATTTAGTCCCCCCCCAGAATAATAATGTCACACACATACAGTGCTCCCAGAATAATAATGTCACACACATACAGTGCCCCCAGAATAATAATGTCACACACATACTGTGCCCTAAGAATAATAATGTCACACACATACAGTATCCCAGAATAATAATGTCACACACATACAGTGCCCCAGAATAAAAATGTCGCACACAGACAGTGCTCCCAGAATAATAATATCACACACATACAGTGCTCCCAGAATAATAATGTCACACACATACAGTGCCCTCAGAATAATAATCTCACACACATACAGTGCCCCCAGAATAATAATGTCACACACATACAGTACCCCCAGAATAATAATGTCACACACATACAGTGCCTTCACCACAATGTCACACACATACAGTGCTCCCAGAATAATAATGTCACACACATACAGTGCTCCCAGAATAATAACGTCACACACATACAGTGTCCTAAGAATAATAATGTCACACACATACAGTGTCCCCAGAATAATAATGTCACACAAATACTATGCCCCCAGAATAATAATGTCACACACATACAGTGCCCCCAGAATAATAATGTCACACATACAGAACCCCCAGAATAATAATGTCACACACATACAGTGCCCTAGAATAATAATGTCACACACATACAACACCCCCAGAATAATAATGTCACACACATTCAGTGCTCCCAGAATAATAATGTCACACACATACAGTGCCCTAAGAATAATAATTTCACACACATACAGAGCTTCCAGAATAATAACGTCATACACATACAGTGCCCTCAGCACAATAATATCACACACATACAGTGCTCCCAGAATAATAATGTCACACACATACAGTGCTCCCAGAATAATAATGTCACACACATACAGTGCCCCCAAAATAATAATGTCACACACATACAGTGCTCCCAGAATAATAATGTCACACACATACAGTGCCCTTAGCACAATAATGTCACACACATACAGTGCTGCCAGAATAATAATGTCACACACATACAGTGCTCCCAGAATAATAATATCACACACATACAGTGCCCCCAGAATAATAATGTCACACACATACAGTGTCCCCAGAATAATAATGTCACACACATACAGTGCCCCAGAAAAATAATGTCACACACATACAGTGCCCCAGAATAATAATGTCACACACATACAACACCCCCAGAATAATAATGTCACACACATTCAGTGCTCCCAGAATAATTATGTCACACACATATAGTGCCCTAAGAATAATAATGTCACACACATACAGAGCTTCCAGAATAATAACGTCATACACATACAGTGCCCTCAGCACAATAATGTCACACACATACAGTGCTCCCAGAATAATAATGTCACACACATACAGTGCTCCCAGAATAATAATGTCACACACATACAGTGCCCCCAAAATAATAATGTCATACACATACAGTGCTCCCAGAATAATAATGTCACACACATACAGTGCCCTTAGCACAATAATGTCACACACATACAGTGCTGCCAGAATAATAATGTCACACACATACAGTGCTCCCAGAATAATAATATCACACACATACAGTGCCCCCAGAATAATAATGTCACACACATACAGTGCCCCAGAAAAATAATGTCACACACATACAGTGCCCCAGAATAATAATGTCACACACATACAGTGCCCCCAGAATAATAATGTCACACACATACAGTGCTCCCAGAATAATAATGTCACACACATACATTGCCCCCAGATTAATAATGTCACACACATATAGTGCTCCCAGAATAATAATGTCACACACATACAGTGCCCCCAGAATAATAATGGCACACACGTACAGGATGCCCTCAATAAAAATGTCACACACATACAGTGCTGCCAGAATAACAATGTCACACACATACAGTGCTCCCAGAATAATAATGTCACACACATACAGTGCCCCCAGAATAATAATGTCACACACATACAGTGCCCCCAGAATAATAATGTCACACATATACAGTATGCCCTCAATAAAAATGTCACACACATACAGTGTCCCCAGAATAATAATGTCACACACATACAGTGCTCCCAGAATAATGTCACTCACATACAGTGCTCCCAGAATAATAATGTCACACACATACAGTGCTCCCAGAATAATAATGTCACACACATACAGTGTCCCCAGAAAAATAATGTCACACACATACAGTGCCCCCAGAATAATAATGTCACATACATACAGTGCCCCAGAATAATAATGTCAAACACATGTTTAGTGCCCCCAGAATAATAATGTCACACAAATACTATGCCCCCAGAATAATAATGTCACACACATATAGTGCCCCCAGAATAATAATGTCACACACATACAGTGCCCACAGAAAAATAATGTCACACACATACAGTGCCCCAGAATAATAATGTCACACACATACAACACCCCCAGAATAATAATGTCACACACATTCAGTGCTCCCAGAATAATAATGTCACACACATACAGTGCCCTAAGAATAATAATGTCACACACATACAGAGCTTCCAGAATAATAACGTCATACACATACAGTGCCCTCAGCTCAATAATGTCACACACATACAATGCTCCCAGACTAATAATGTCACGCACATACAGTGTCCCCAGAATAATAATGTCACACACATACAGTGCTCCCAGAATAATAATGTCACACACATACAGTGCCCCCAGAATAATAATGTCACACACATACAGTGCTCTCAGAATAATAATGTCACACACACACAGTGCCCTTAGCACAATAATGTCACACACATACAGTGCTGCAGAATAATAATGTCACACACATACAGTGCTCCCAGAATAATAATATCACACACATACAGTGCCCCCAGAATAATAATGTCACACACATACAGTGTCCCCAGAATAATAATGTCACACACATACAGTGCCCCGGAATAATAATGTCACACACATATATCCCCCCCCCCAGAATAATAATGTCACACACATACAGTGCTCCCAGAATAATAATGTCACACACATACAGTGCCCCCAGAATAATAATGTCACACACATACAGTGTCCCCAGAATAATAATGTCACACACATACAGTGCCCCAGAAA
Source organism: Engystomops pustulosus (assembly GCF_040894005.1). Classification (NCBI taxonomy): domain Eukaryota; kingdom Metazoa; phylum Chordata; class Amphibia; order Anura; family Leptodactylidae; genus Engystomops; species Engystomops pustulosus. The sequence continues at coordinate 228,173,864 of NC_092413.1, read as the reverse complement.
AATAATGTCACACACATACAGTGCCACAGAATAATAATGTCACACACATGCAGTGCCCCCAGAATAATAATGTCACACACATACAGTGCTCCCAGAATAATAATGTCACACACATACAGTGCCCCGAGAATAATAATGTCACACACATACAGTGCCCTAAGAATAATAATGTCACACACATACAGTGCTCCCAGAATAATAATGTCACACACATACAGTATCCCCAGAATAATAATGTCACACACATACAGTGCCCCCAGAATAATAATGTCACACACATACAGTATGCCCTCAATAATAATGTCACACACATACAGTATCCCCAGAATAATAATGTCACACACATACAGTGCCCCAGAAAAATAATGTCACACACATACAGTACCCCAGAATAACAATGTCACACACATACAGTGCCCCCAGAATAATAATGTCACACACATACAGTGCTCCCAGAATAATAATGTCACAAACATACAGTGCCCCCGGAATAATAATGTCACACACATACAGTGTCCCCAGAATAATAATGTCACACACATACAGTGCCCCAAAATAATAATGTCACACACAGACAGTGCTCCCAGATTAATAATGTCACACACATACAGTGTCCCCAGAATAATAATTTCACACACATACAGTGCCCCGGAATAATAATGTCACACACATATATCCCCCCCCCCCAGAATAATAATGTCACACACATACAGTGCTCCCAGAATAATAATGTCACACACATACAGTGCCCCCAGAATAATAATGTCATACACATACAGTGTCCCCAGAATAATAATGTCACACACATACAGTGCCCCAGAAAAATAATGTCACACACATACAGTGCCACAGAATAATAATGTCACACACATACAGTGTCCCCAGAATAATAATGTCACACACATACAGTGCCCCCAGAATAATAATGTCACACACATACAGTGCCCCAGAATAATAATGTCACACACATACAGTGCTCCCAGAATAATAATGTCACACACATGCAGTGCCCCCAGAATAATAATGTCACACACATACAGTGCTCCCAGAATAATAATGTCACACACATACAGTGCCCCGAGAATAATAATGTCACACACATACAGTGCTCTAAGAATAATAATGTCACACACATACAGTATCCCCAGAATAATAATGTCACACACATACAGTGCCCCCAGAATAATAATGTCACACACATACAGTATGCCCTCAATAATAATGTCACACACATACAGTATCCCCAGAATAATAATGTCACACACATACAGTGCCCCAGAAAAATAATGTCACACACATAGAGTACCCCAGAATAACAATGTCACACACATACAGTGCCCCCAGAATAATAATGTCACACACATACAGTGCTCCCAGAATAATAATGTCACAAACATACAGTGCCCCCGGAATAATAATGTCACACACATACAGTGTCCCCAGAATAATAATGTCACACACATACAGTGCCCCAAAATAATAATGTCACACACAGACAGTGCTCCCAGAATAATAATGTCACACACATACAGTGTCCCCAGAATAAAAATGTCACACACATACAGTGTCCCCAGAATAATAATGTCACACACATACAGTGCCCCATAATAATGTCACACACATACAGTGCCCCCAGAATAATAATGTCACACACATTCAGTGCTCCCAGAATAATAATGTCACACACATACAGTGCCCTAAGAATAATAATGTCACACACATACAGAGCTTCCAGAATAATAACGTCATACACATACAGTGCCCTCAGCTCAATAATGTCACACACATACAATGCTCCCAGACTAATAATGTCACGCACATACAGTGTCCCCAGAATAATAATGTCACACACATACAGTGCTCCCAGAATAATAATGTCACACACATACAGTGCCCCCAGAATAATAATGTCACACACATACAGTGCTCTCAGAATAATAATGTCACACACACACAGTGCCCTTAGCACAATAATGTCACACACATACAGTGCTGCAGAATAATAATGTCACACACATACAGTGCTCCCAGAATAATAATATCACACACATACAGTGCCCCCAGAATAATAATGTCACACACATACAGTGTCCCCAGAATAATAATGTCACACACATACAGTGCCCCGGAATAATAATGTCACACACATATATCCCCCCCCCCCCAGAATAATAATGTCACACACATACAGTGCTCCCAGAATAATAATGTCACACACATACAGTGCCCCCAGAATAATAATGTCACACACATACAGTGTCCCCAGAATAATAATGTCACACACATACAGTGCCCCAGAAAAATAATGTCACACACATACAGTGCCACAGAATAATAATGTCACACACATGCAGTGCCCCCAGAATAATAATGTCACACACATACAGTGCTCCCAGAATAATGTCACTCACATACAGTGCTCCCAGAATAATAATGTCACACACATACAGTGCTCCCAGAATAATAATGTCACACACATACAGTGTCCCCAGAAAAATAATGTCACACACATACAGTGCCCCCAGAATAATAATGTCACATACATACAGTGCCCCAGAATAATAATGTCACACACATACAGTGTCCCCAGAATAATAATGTCACACACATACAACACCCCCAGAATAATAATGTCACACACATTCAGTGCTCCCAGAATAATAATGTCACACACATACAGTGCCCTAAGAATAATAATGTCACACAAATACAGAGCTTCCAGAATAATAACGTCATACACATACAGTGCCCTCAGCTCAATAATGTCACACACATACAATGCTCCCAGACTAATAATATCACGCACATACAGTGTCCCCAGAATAATAATGTCACACACATACAGTGCTCCCAGAATAATAATGTCACACACATACAGTGCCCCCAGAATAATAATGTCACACACATACAGTGCTCTCAGAATAATAATGTCACACACACACAGTGCCCTTAGCACAATAATGTCACACACATACAGTGCTGCAGAATAATAATGTCACACACATACAGTGCTCTCAGAATAATAATATCACACACATACAGTGCCCCCAGAATAATAATGTCACACACATACAGTGTCCCCAGAATAATAATGTCACACACATACAGTGCCCCGGAATAATAATGTCACACACATATATCCCCCCCCCCCCAGAATAATAATGTCACACACATACAGTGCTCCCAGAATAATAATGTCACACACATACAGTGCCCCCAGAATAATAATGTCACACACATACAGTGTCCCCAGAATAATAATGTCACACACATACAGTGCCCCAGAAAAATAATGTCACACACATACAGTGCCACAGAATAATAATGTCACACACATGCAGTGCCCCCAGAATAATAATGTCACACACATACAGTGCTCCCAGAATAATAATGTCACACACATACAGTGCCCCGAGAATAATAATGTCACACACATACAGTGCCCTAAGAATAATAATGTCACACACATACAGTATCCCCAGAATAATAATGTCACACACATACAGTGCCCCCAGAATAATAATGTCACACACATACAGTATGCCCTCAATAATAATGTCACACACATACAGTATCCCCAGAATAATAATGTCACACACATACAGTGCCCCAGAAAAATAATGTCACACACATACAGTACCCCAGAATAACAATGTCACACACATACAGTGCCCCCAGAATAATAATGTCACACACATACAGTGCTCCCAGAATAATAATGTCACAAACATACAGTGCCCCCGGAATAATAATGTCACACACATACAGTGTCCCCAGAATAATAATGTCACACACATACAGTGCCCCAAAATAATAATGTCACACACAGACAGTGCTCCCAGAATAATAATGTCACACACATACAGTGTCCCCAGAATAATAATTTCACACACATACAGTGCCCCGGAATAATAATGTCACACACATATATCCCCCCCCCCCCAGAATAATAATGTCACACACATACAGTGCTCCCAGAATAATAATGTCACACACATACAGTGCCCCCAGAATAATAATGTCACACACATACAGTGTCCCCAGAATAATAATGTCACACACATACAGTGCCCCAGAAAAATAATGTCACACACATACAGTGCCACAGAAAAATAATGTCACACACATGCAGTGCCCCCAGAATAATAATGTCACACACATACAGTGCTCCCAGAATAATAATGTCACACACATACAGTGCCCCGAGAATAATAATGTCACACACATACAGTGCTCTAGGAATAATAATGTCACACACATACAGTATCCCCAGAATAATAATGTCACACACATACAGTGCCCCCAGAATAATAATGTCACACACATACAGTATGCCCTCAATAATAATGTCACACACATACAGTATCCCCAGAATAATAATGTCACACACATACAGTGCCCCAGAAAAATAATGTCACACACATACAGTACCCCAGAATAACAATGTCACACACATACAGTGCCCCCAGAATAATAATGTCACACACATACAGTGCTCCCAGAATAATAATGTCACAAACATACAGTGCCCCCGGAATAATAATGTCACACACATACAGTGTCCCCAGAATAATAATGTCACACACATACAGTGCCCCAAAATAGTAATGTCACACACAGACAGTGCTCCCAGAATAATAATGTCACACACATACAGTGTCCCCAGAATAATAATGTCACACACATACAGTGCCCCATAATAATGTCACACACATACAGTGCCCCCAGAATAATAATGTCACACACATTCAGTGCTCCCAGAATAATAATGTCACACACATACAGTGCCCTAAGAATAATAATGTCACACACATACAGAGCTTCCAGAATAATAACGTCATACACATACAGTTCCCTCAGCTCAATAATGTCACACACATACAATGCTCCCAGACTAATAATGTCACGCACATACAGTGTCCCCAGAATAATAATGTCACACACATACAGTGCTCCCAGAATAATAATGTCACACACATACAGTGCCCCCAGAATAATAATGTCACACACATACAGTGCTCTCAGAATAATAATGTCACACACACACAGTGCCCTTAGCACAATAATGTCACACACATACAGTGCTGCAGAATAATAATGTCACACACATACAGTGCTCCCAGAATAATAATATCACACACATACAGTGCCCCCAGAATAATAATGTCACACACATACAGTGTCCCCAGAATAATAATGTCACACACATACAGTGCCCCGGAATAATAATGTCACACACATATATCCCCCCCCCCCAGAATAATAATGTCACACACATACAGTGCTCCCAGAATAATAATGTCACACACATACAGTGCCCCCAGAATAATAATGTCACACACATACAGTGTCCCCAGAATAATAATGTCACACACATACAGTGCCCCAGAAAAATAATGTCACACACATACAGTGCCACAGAATAATAATGTCACACACATGCAGTGCCCCCAGAATAATAATGTCACACACATACAGTGCTCCCAGAATAATAATGTCACACACATACAGTGCCCCGAGAATAATAATGTCACACACATACAGTGCCCTAAGAATAATAATGTCACACACATACAGTATCCCCAGAATAATAATGTCACACACATACAGTGCCCCCAGAATAATAATGTCACACACATACAGTATGCCCTCAATAATAATGTCACACACATACAGTATCCCCAGAATAATAATGTCACACACATACAGTGCCCCAGAAAAATAATGTCACACACATACAGTACCCCAGAATAACAATGTCACACACATACAGTGCCCCCAGAATAATAATGTCACACACATACAGTGCTCCCAGAATAATAATGTCACAAACATACAGTGCCCCCGGAATAATAATGTCACACACATACAGTGTCCCCAGAATAATAATGTCACACACATACAGTGCCCCAAAATAATAATGTCACACACAGACAGTGCTCCCAGAATAATAATGTCACACGCATACAGTGTCCCCAGAATAATAATTTCACACACATACAGTGCCCCGGAATAATAATGTCACACACATATATCCCCCCTCCCCCAGAATAATAATGTCACACACATACAGTGCTCCCAGAATAATAATGTCACACACATACAGTGCCCCCAGAATAATAATGTCACACACATACAGTGTCCCCAGAATAATAATGTCACACACATACAGTGCCCCAGAAAAATAATGTCACACACATACAGTGCCACAGAATAATAATGTCACACACATGCAGTGCCCCCAGAATAATAATGTCACACACATACAGTGCTCCCAGAATAATAATGTCACACACATACAGTGCCCCGAGAATAATAATGTCACACACATACAGTGCTCTAAGAATAATAATGTCACACACATACAGTATCCCCAGAATAATAATGTCACACACATACAGTGCCCCCAGAATAATAATGTCACACACATACAGTATGCCCTCAATAATAATGTCACACACATACAGTATCCCCAGAATAATAATGTCACACACATACAGTGCCCCAGAAAAATAATGTCACACACATACAGTACCCCAGAATAACAATGTCACACACATACAGTGCCCCCAGAATAATAATGTCACACACATACAGTGCTCCCAGAATAATAATGTCACAAACATACAGTGTCCCCAGAATAAAAATGTCACACACATACAGTGTCCCCAGAATAATAATGTCACACACATACAGTGCCCCATAATAATGTCACACACATACAGTGCCCCCAGAATAATAATGTCACACACATACAGTATGCCCTCAATAAAAATGTCACACACATACAGTGTCCCCAGAATAATAATGTCACACACATACAGTGCCCCCAGAATAATAATGTCACACACATACAGTGTCCCCAGAATAATAATGTCACACACATACAGTGCTCCCAGAATAATAATATCACACACATACAGTGCCCCCAGAATAATAATGTCACACACATACAGTGCTCCCAGAATAATAATGTCACACACATACAGTGCCATCAGCACAATAATGTCACACACATACAGTGCTCCCAGAATAATAATGTCACACACATTCAGTGCCCTCAGCACAATAATGTCACACACATACAGTGCTCCCAGAATAATAATGTCACACACATACAGTGCTCCCAGAATAATAATGTCACACACATACAGTGCCCCCAGAATAATAGTGTCACACACATACAGTGCTCCCAGAATAATAATTTGACACAAATACAGTACCCCCAGAATAATAATGTCAGACACATACAGAGCTCCCAGAATAATAATGTCACACACATACAGTACCCCCAGAATAATAATGTCAGACACATACAGTGTCCCAAGAATAATAATGTCACACACATACAGGGCTCCCAGAATAATAATGTCACACACATACAGAGCTCCCAGAATAATAATGTCACACACATACAGTACCCCCAGAATTATAATGTCAGACACATACAGTGTCCCCAGAATAATAATGTCACACACATAAAGTGCTCCCAGAATAATAATATCACACACATACAGTGCCCAAGAATAATAATGTCACACACATACAGTGCCCCCGGAATAATAATGTCACACACATTTAGTCCCCCCCCAGAATAATAATGTCACACACATACAGTGCTCCCAGAATAATAATGTCACACACATACAGTGCCCCCAGAATAATAATGTCACACACATACTGTGCCCTAAGAATAATAATGTCACACACATACAGTATCCCAGAATAATAATGTCACACACATACAGTGCCCCAGAATAAAAATGTCGCACACAGACAGTGCTCCCAGAATAATAATATCACACACATACAGTGCTCCCAGAATAATAATGTCACACACATACAGTGCCCTCAGAATAATAATCTCACACACATACAGTGCCCCCAGAATAATAATGTCACACACATACAGTACCCCCAGAATAATAATGTCACACACATACAGTGCCTTCACCACAATGTCACACACATACAGTGCTCCCAGAATAATAATGTCACACACATACAGTGCTCCCAGAATAATAACGTCACACACATACAGTGTCCTAAGAATAATAATGTCACACACATACAGTGTCCCCAGAATAATAATGTCACACAAATACTATGCCCCCAGAATAATAATGTCACACACATACAGTGCCCCCAGAATAATAATGTCACACATACAGAACCCCCAGAATAATAATGTCACACACATACAGTGCCCCCATAATAAAAATGTCACACACATAAAGTACCCCCAGAATAATAATGTCACACACATACAACAACCCCAGAAGAATAATGTCACACACATATCGTGCCCCCAGAATAATAATGTCCCACACATACAGTGCCCCAGAATAATAATGTCACAAACATTCAGTGCTCCCAGAATAATAATGTCACACACATACAGTACCCCAGAATAATAATGTCACACACATACAGTGCCCCAGAATAATAATGTCACACACATACAGTGCCCCAGAATAAAAATGTCGCACACAGACAGTGCCCCAGAATAATAATGTCTCACACATACAGTATCCCCAGAATAATAATGTCACACACATACAGTGCCCCAGAATAATAATGTCACACACATACAGTGCCCTCAGCACAATAATGTCACACACATACAGTGCTCCCATAATAATAATGTCACACACATACAGTGCTCCCAGAATAATAATGTCACACACATACAGTGTCCCCAGAATAATAATGTCACACACATACACTGCCCCAGAATAATAATGTCACACACATACAGTGTCCCAGAATAATGTCACACACATACTATGCCCCCAGAATAATAATGTCACACACATATAGTGACCCCAGAATAATAATGTCACACACATGCAGTGCTCCCACAATAATAATGTCACACACATACTATGCCCCCAGAATAATAATGTCACACACATACAGTGCCCCAGAATAATAATGTCAAACACATATATAGTGCCCCCAGAATAATAATGTCACACACATACAGTGCCCCCCAGAATAATAATGTCACACACATACAGTACCCCCAGAATAATAATGTCATACACATACAGTGCTCCCAGAATAATAATGTCACACACATACAGTGCTCCCAGAATAATAATGTCACACACATACAGTGTCCCCAGAATAATAATGTCTCACACATACAGTGCCCCCAGAATAATAATGTCACACACATACAGTGCCCCAAAATAATAATGTCAAACACATACAGTGCTCCCAGAATAATAATGTCACACACATACAGTGTCCCCAGAATAATAATGTCACACACATACATTGCCCCAGAATAATAATATCACACACATGCAGTGCCCCCAGAATAATAATGTCACACACATACAGTGCTCCCAGAATAATAATGTCACACACATACAGTGCCCCAGAATAATGTCACACACATACAGTATCCCCAGAATAATAATGTCACACACATACAGTGCCCCAGAATAATAATGTCAGACACATACAGTGCCCCCAGAATAATAATGTCACACACTTACAGTGCCACCAGAATAATAATGTCACACACATATAGTGCTCCCAGAATAATAATGTCACATACATACAGTGCCCCCAGAATAATAATGTCACACACATACAGTATGCCCTCAATAAAAATGTCACACACATACAGTGCCCCCAGAATAATAATGTCACACACATACAGTGTCCCCAGAATAATAATGTCACACACATACAGTGCCCTAAGCACAATAATGTCACACACATACAGTGCTGCCAGAATAGTAATGTCACACACATACAGTGCTCCCAGAATATTAGTGCCACACATATACAGTGCCCCAGAAAAATAATGTCACACACATACAGTGCCCCAGAATAATAATGTCACACACATGCAGTGCCCCCAGAATAATAATGTCACACACATGCAGTGCTCCCAGAATAATAATGTCACACACATACAGTGCCCCAGAATAATAATGTCACACACATACAGTGCCCCCAGAATAATAATGTCACACACATAGAGTGCCCTAAGAATAATAATGTCACACACATACAGTATCCCCAGAATAATAATGTCACACACATATAGTGCTCCCAGAATAATAATGTCACACACATACAGTGCCCCCAGAATAATAATGTCACACACATACAGTATGCCCTCAATAAAAATGTCACACACATACAGTGTCCCCAGAATAATAATGTCACACACATACAGTGCCCCAGAAAAATAATGTCACACACATACAGTGCCCCAGAATAATAATGTCACACACATACAGTGCCCCCAGAATAATAATGGCACACACATACAGTGCTCCCAGAATAATAATGTCACACACATACATTGCCCCCAGAATAATAATGTCACACGCATATAGTGCTCCCAGAATAATAATGTCACACACATAAGGTGCCCCCAGAATAATAATGGCACACACATACAGTATGCCCTCAATAAAAATGTAACACACATACATTGCCCCCAGAATAATAATATCACACACATACACTGCCCCAGAATAACAATGTCACACACATACAGTGCTCCCAGAATAATAATGTCACACACATACAGTGCTCCCAGAATCATAATGTCACACACATACAGTGCCCCCAGAATAATAATGTCACACACATACATTGCTCCCAGAATAATAATGTCACACACATACAGTGCCCTCAGCACAATAATGTCACACACATACAGTTCTGCCAGAATAATAATGTCACACACATACAGTGCTCCCAGAATTATAATATCACACACATACAGTGCCCCCAGAATAATAATGTCACACACATACAGTGTCCCCAGAATAATAATGTCACACACATACAGTGCCCCCGGAATAATAATGTCTTACACATATTTTCCTCCCCCCCAGAATAATAATGTCACACACATACAGTGCTCCCAGAATAATAATGTCACACACATACAGTGCCCCGAGAATAATAATGTCACACACATACAGTGCTCTAAGAATAATAATGTCACACACATACAGTATCCCCAGAATAATAATGTCACACACATACAGTGCCCCCAGAATAATAATGTCACACACATACAGTATGCCCTCAATAATAATGTCACACACATACAGTATCCCCAGAATAATAATGTCACACACATACAGTGCCCCAGAAAAATAATGTCACACACATACAGTACCCCAGAATAACAATGTCACACACATACAGTGCCCCCAGAATAATAATGTCACACACATACAGTGCTCCCAGAATATTAATGTCACAAACATACAGTGCCCCCGGAATAATAATGTCACACACATACAGTGTCCCCAGAATAATAATGTCACACACATACAGTGCCCCAAAATAATAATGTCACACACAGACAGTGCTCCCAGAATAATAATGTCACACACATACAGTGTCCCCAGAATAATAATGTCACACACATACAGTGCCCCATAATAATGTCACACACATACAGTGCCCCCAGAATAATAATGTCACACACATTCAGTGCTCCCAGAATAATAATGTCACACACATACAGTGCCCTAAGAATAATAATGTCACACACATACAGAGCTTCCAGAATAATAACGTCATACACATACAGTGCCCTCAGCTCAATAATGTCACACACATACAATGCTCCCAGACTAATAATGTCACGCACATACAGTGTCCCCAGAATAATAATGTCACACACATACAGTGCTCCCAGAATAATAATGTCACACACATACAGTGCCCCCAGAATAATAATGTCACACACATACAGTGCTCTCAGAATAATAATGTCACACACACACAGTGCCCTTAGCACAATAATGTCACACACATACAGTGCTGCAGAATAATAATGTCACACACATACAGTGCTCCCAGAATAATAATATCACACACATACAGTGCCCCCAGAATAATAATGTCACACACATACAGTGTCCCCAGAATAATAATGTCACACACATACAGTGCCCCGGAATAATAATGTCACACACATATATCCCCCCCCCCAGAATAATAATGTCACACACATACAGTGCTCCCAGAATAATAATGTCACACACATACAGTGCCCCCAGAATAATAATGTCACACACATACAGTGTCCCCAGAATAATAATGTCACACACATACAGTGCCCCAGAAAAATAATGTCACACACATACAGTGCCACAGAATAATAATGTCACACACATGCAGTGCCCCCAGAATAATAATGTCACACACATACAGTGCTCCCAGAATAATAATGTCACACACATACAGTGCCCCGAGAATAATAATGTCACACACATACAGTGCCCTAAGAATAATAATGTCACACACATACAGTATCCCCAGAATAATAATGTCACACACATACAGTGCCCCCAGAATAATAATGTCACACACATACAGTATGCCCTCAATAATAATGTCACACACATACAGTATCCCCAGAATAATAATGTCACACACATACAGTGCCCCAGAAAAATAATGTCACACACATACAGTACCCCAGAATAACAATGTCACACACATACAGTGCCCCCAGAATAATAATGTCACACACATACAGTGCTCCCAGAATAATAATGTCACAAACATACAGTGCCCCCGGAATAATAATGTCACACACATACAGTGTCCCCAGAATAATAATGTCACACACATACAGTGCCCCAAAATAATAATGTCACACACAGACAGTGCTCCCAGAATAATAATGTCACACACATACAGTGTCCCCAGAATAATAATTTCACACACATACAGTGCCCCGGAATAATAATGTCACACACATATATCCCCCCCCCCCCCCAGAATAATAATGTCACACACATACAGTGCTCCCAGAATAATAATGTCACACACATACAGTGCCCCCAGAATAATAATGTCACACACATACAGTGTCCCCAGAATAATAATGTCACACACATACAGTGCCCCAGAAAAATAATGTCACACACATACAGTGCCACAGAATAATAATGTCACACACATGCAGTGCCCCCAGAATAATAATGTCACACACATACAGTGCTCCCAGAATAATAATGTCACACACATACAGTGCCCCGAGAATAATAATGTCACACACATACAGTGCTCTAAGAATAATAATGTCACACACATACAGTATCCCCAGAATAATAATGTCACACACATACAGTGCCCCCAGAATAATAATGTCACACACATACAGTATGCCCTCAATAATAATGTCACACACATACAGTATCCCCAGAATAATAATGTCACACACATACAGTGCCCCAGAAAAATAATGTCACACACATACAGTACCCCAGAATAACAATGTCACACACATACAGTGCCCCCAGAATAATAATGTCACACACATACAGTGCCCCCAGAATAATAATGTCACACACATACAGTATGCCCTCAATAATAATGTCACACACATACAGTATCCCCAGAATAATAATGTCACACACATACAGTGCCCCCAGAATAATAATGTCACACACATACAGTATGCCCTCAATAATAATGTCACACACATACAGTATCCCCAGAATAATAATGTCACACACATACAGTGCCCCAGAAAAATAATGTCACACACATACAGTACCCCAGAATAACAATGTCACACACATACAGTGCCCCCAGAATAATAATGTCACACACATACAGTGCTCCCAGAATAATAATGTCACAAACATACAGTGCCCCCGGAATAATAATGTCACACACATACAGTGTCCCCAGAATAATAATGTCACACACATACAGTGCCCCAAAATAATAATGTCACACACAGACAGTGCTCCCAGAATAATAATGTCACACACATACAGTGTCCCCAGAATAAAAATGTCACACACATACAGTGTCCCCAGAATAATAATGTCACACACATACAGTGCCCCATAATAATGTCACACACATACAGTGCCCCCAGAATAATAATGTCACACACATACAGTATGCCCTCAATAAAAATGTCACACACATACAGTGTCCCCAGAATAATAATGTCACACACATACAGTGCCCCCAGAATAATAATGTCACACACATACAGTGTCCCCAGAATAATAATGTCACACACATACAGTGCTCCCAGAATAATAATATCACACACATACAGTGCCCCCAGAATAATAATGTCACACACATACAGTGCTCCCAGAATAATAATGTCACACACATACAGTGCCATCAGCACAATAATGTCACACACATACAGTGCTCCCAGAATAATAATGTCACACACATTCAGTGCCCTCAGCACAATAATGTCACACACATACAGTGCTCCCAGAATAATAATGTCACACACATACAGTGCTCCCAGAATAATAATGTCACACACATACAGTGCCCCCAGAATAATAGTGTCACACACATACAGTGCTCCCAGAATAATAATTTGACACAAATACAGTACCCCCAGAATAATAATGTCAGACACATACAGAGCTCCCAGAATAATAATGTCACACACATACAGTACCCCCAGAATAATAATGTCAGACACATACAGTGTCCCCAGAATAATAATGTCACACACATACAGGGCTCCCAGAATAATAATGTCACACACATACAGAGCTCCCAGAATAATAATGTCACACACATACAGTACCCCCAGAATTATAATGTCAGACACATACAGTGTCCCCAGAATAATAATGTCACACACATAAAGTGCTCCCAGAATAATAATATCACACACATACAGTGCCCAAGAATAATAATGTCACACACATACAGTGCCCCCGGAATAATAATGTCACACACATTTAGTCCCCCCCCAGAATAATAATGTCACACACATACAGTGCTCCCAGAATAATAATGTCACACACATACAGTGCCCCCAGAATAATAATGTCACACACATACTGTGCCCTAAGAATAATAATGTCACACACATACAGTATCCCAGAATAATAATGTCACACACATACAGTGCCCCAGAATAAAAATGTCGCACACAGACAGTGCTCCCAGAATAATAATATCACACACATACAGTGCTCCCAGAATAATAATGTCACACACATACCGTGCCCTCAGAATAATAATCTCACACACATACAGTGCCCCCAGAATAATAATGTCACACACATACAGTACCCCCAGAATAATAATGTCACACACATACAGTGCCTTCACCACAATGTCACACACATACAGTGCTCCCAGAATAATAACGTCACACACATACAGTGTCCTAAGAATAATAATGTCACACACATACAGTGTCCCCAGAATAATAATGTCACACAAATACTATGCCCCCAGAATAATAATGTCACACACATACAGTGCCCCCAGAATAATAATGTCACACATACAGAACCCCCAGAATAATAATGTCACACACATACAGTGCCCCCATAATAAAAATGTCACACACATAAAGTACCCCCAGAATAATAATGTCACACACATACAACAACCCCAGAAGAATAATGTCACACACATACCGTGCCCCCAGAATAATAATGTCCCACACATACAGTGCCCCAGAATAATAATGTCACAAACATTCAGTGCTCCCAGAATAATAATGTCACACACATACAGTACCCCAGAATAATAATGTCACACACATACAGTGCCCCAGAATAATAATGTCACACACATACAGTGCCCCAGAATAAAAATGTCGCACACAGACAGTGCCCCAGAATAATAATGTGTCACACATACAGTATCCCCAGAATAATAATGTCACACACATACAGTGCCCCAGAATAATAATGTCACACACATACAGTGCCCTCAGCACAATAATGTCACACACATACAGTGCTCCTATAATAATAATGTCACACACATACAGTGCTCCCAGAATAATAATGTCACACACATACAGTGTCCCCAGAATAATAATGTCACACACATACACTGCCCCAGAATAATAATGTCACACACATACAGTGTCCCAGAATAATGTCACACACATACTATGCCCCCAGAATAATAATGTCACACACATATAGTGACCCCAGAATAATAATGTCACACACATGCAGTGCTCCCACAATAATAATGTCACACACATACTATGCCCCCAGAATAATAATGTCACACACATACAGTGCCCCAGAATAATAATGTCAAACACATATATAGTGCCCCCAGAATAATAATGTCACACACATACAGTGCCCCCCAGAATAATAATGTCACACACATACAGTACCCCCAGAATAATAATGTCATACACATACAGTGCTCCCAGAATAATAATGTCACACACATACAGTGCTCCCAGAATAATAATGTCACACACATACAGTGTCCCCAGAATAATAATGTCTCACACATACAGTGCCCCCAGAATAATAATGTCACACACATACAGTGCCCCAAAATAATAATGTCAAACACATACAGTGCTCCCAGAATAATAATGTCAAACACATACAGTGTCCCCAGAATAATAATGTCACACACATACATTGCCCCAGAATAATAATGTCACACACATGCAGTGCCCCCAGAATAATAATGTCACACACATACAGTGCTCCCAGAATAATAATGTCACACACATACAGTGCCCCAGAATAATGTCACACACATACAGTGCCCCCAGAATAATAATGTCACACACATACAGTGCCCTAAGAATAATAATGTCACACACATACAGTATCCCCAGAATAATAATGTCACACACATACAGTGCCCCAGAATAATAATGTCAGACACATACAGTGCCCCCAGAATAATAATGTCACACACTTACAGTGCCACCAGAATAATAATGTCACACACATATAGTGCTCCCAGAATAATAATGTCACATACATACAGTGCCCCCAGAATAATAATGTCACACACATACAGTATGCCCTCAATAAAAATGTCACACACATACAGTGCCCCCAGAATAATAATGTCACACACATACAGTGTCCCTAGAATAATAATGTCACACACATACAGTGCCCTAAGCACAATAATGTCACACACATACAGTGCTGCCAGAATAGTAATGTCACACACATACAGTGCTCCCAGAATATTAGTGCCACACATATACAGTGCCCCAGAAAAATAATGTCACACACATACAGTGCCCCAGAATAATAATGTCACACACATGCAGTGCCCCCAGAATAATAATGTCACACACATGCAGTGCTCCCAGAATAATAATGTCACACACATACAGTGCCACAGAATAATAATGTCACACACATACAGTGCCCCCAGAATAATAATGTCACACACATAGAGTGCCCTAAGAATAATAATGTCACACACATACAGTGTCCCCAGAATAATAATGTCTCACACATACAGTGCCCCCAGAATAATAATGTCACACACATACAGTGCCCCAAAATAATAATGTCAAACACATACAGTGCTCCCAGAATAATAATGTCACACACATACAGTGTCCCCAGAATAATAATGTCACACACATACATTGCCCCAGAATAATAATGTCACACACATGCAGTGCCCCCAGAATAATAATGTCACACACATACAGTGCTCCCAGAATAATAATGTCACACACATACAGTGCCCCAGAATAATGTCACACACATACAGTGCCCCCAGAATAATAATGTCACACACATACAGTGCCCTAAGAATAATAATGTCACACACATACAGTATCCCCAGAATAATAATGTCACACACATACAGTGCCCCAGAATAATAATGTCAGACACATACAGTGCCCCCAGAATAATAATGTCACACACTTACAGTGCCACCAGAATAATAATGTCACACACATATAGTGCTCCCAGAATAATAATGTCACATACATACAGTGCCCCCAGAATAATAATGTCACACACATACAGTATGCCCTCAATAAAAATGTCACACACATACAGTGCCCCCAGAATAATAATGTCACACACATACAGTGTCCCCAGAATAATAATGTCACACACATACAGTGCCCTAAGCACAATAATGTCACACACATACAGTGCTGCCAGAATAGTAATGTCACACACATACAGTGCTCCCAGAATATTAGTGCCACACATATACAGTGCCCCAGAAAAATAATGTCACACACATACAGTGCCCCAGAATAATAATGTCACACACATGCAGTGCCCCCAGAATAATAATGTCACACACATGCAGTGCTCCCAGAATAATAATGTCACACACATACAGTGCCACAGAATAATAATGTCACACACATACAGTGCCCCCAGAATAATAATGTCACACACATAGAGTGCCCTAAGAATAATAATGTCACACACATACAGTATCCCCAGAATAATAATGTCACACACATATAGTGCTCCCAGAATAATAATGTCACACACATACAGTGCCCCCAGAATAATAATGTCACACACATACAGTATGCCCTCAATAAAAATGTCACACACATACAGTGTCCCCAGAATAATAATGTCACACACATACAGTGCCCCAGAAAAATAATGTCACACACATACAGTGCCCCAGAATAATAATGTCACACACATACAGTGCCCCCAGAATAATAATGGCACACACATGCAGTGCTCCCAGAATAATAATGTTACACACATACATTGCCCCCAGAATAATAATGTCACACGCATATAGTGCTCCCAGAATAATAATGTCACACACATAAGGTGCCCCCAGAATAATAATGGCACACACATACAGTATGCCCTCAATAAAAATGTAACACACATACATTGCCCCCAGAATAATAATATCACACACATACACTGCCCCAGAATAACAATGTCACACACATACAGTGCTCCCAGAATAATAATGTCACACACATACAGTGCTCCCAGAATCATAATGTCACACACATACAGTGCCCCCAGAATAATAATGTCACACACATACATTGCTCCCAGAATAATAATGTCACACACATACAGTGCCCTCAGCACAATAATGTCACACACATACAGTTCTGCCAGAATAATAATGTCACACACATACAGTGCTCCCAGAATTATAATATCACACACATACAGTGCCCCCAGAATAATAATGTCACACACATACAGTGTCCCCAGAATAATAATGTCACACACATACAGTGCCCCCGGAATAATAATGTCTTACACATATTTTCCTCCCCCCCAGAATAATAATGTCACACACATACAGTGCTCCCAGAATAATAATGTCACACACATACAGTGCCCCCAGAATAATAATGTCACACACATACAGTGCCCCAGAAAAATAATGTCACACACATACAGTGCCACAGAATAATAATGTCACACACATGCAGTGCCCCCAGAATAATAATGTCACACACATACAGTGCTCCCAGAATAATAATGTCTCACACATACAGTGCCCCCAGAATAATAATGTCACACACATACATTGCTCCCAGAATAATAATGTCACACACATACAGTGCCCTCAGCACAATAATGTCACACACATACAGTTCTGCCAGAATAATAATGTCACACACATACAGTGCTCCCAGAATTATAATATCACACACATACAGTGCCCCCAGAATAATAATGTCACACACATACAGTGTCCCCAGAATAATAATGTCACACACATACAGTGCCCCCGGAATAATAATGTCTTACACATATTTTCCTCCCCCCCAGAATAATAATGTCACACACATACAGTGCTCCCAGAATAATAATGTCACACACATACAGTGCCCCCAGAATAATAATGTCACACACATACAGTGCCCCAGAAAAATAATGTCACACACATACAGTGCCACAGAATAATAATGTCACACACATGCAGTGCCCCCAGAATAATAATGTCACACACATACAGTGCTCCCAGAATAATAATGTCTCACACATACAGTGCCCCCAGAATAATAATGTCACACACATACAGTGCCCTAAGAATAATAATGTCACACACAAACAGTATCCCCAGAATAATAATGTCACACACATATAGTACTCCCAGAAAAATAATGTCACACACATACAGTGCCCCCAGAATAATAATGTCACACACATACGGTATGCCCTCAATAAAAATGTCACACACATACAGTGTCCCCAGAATATTAATGTCACACACATACAGTGCTCCCAGAATAATGTCACACACATACAGTGCTCCCAGAATAATGTCACACACATACAGTGCTCCCAGAATAATAATGTCACACACATACAGTGTCCCCAGAAAAATAATGTCACACACATACAGTGCCCCCAGAATAATAATGTCACACACATACAGTGCCCCAGAATAATAATGTCAAACACATGTATAGTGCCCCCAGAATAATAATGTCACACAAATACTATGCCCCCAGAATAATAATGTCACACACATACAGTGCCCCAGAATAATAATGTCGCACACATACAGTGCCCCCAGAATAATAATGTCACACATACAGTGCCCACAGAAAAATAATGTCACACACATACAGTGCCCCAGAATAATAATGTCACACACATACAACACCCCCAGAATAATAATGTCACACACATTCAGTGCTCCCAGAATAATAATGTCACACACATACAGTGACCTAAGAATAATAATGTCACACACATACAGAGCTTCCAGAATAATAATGTCACACACATACAGTGCCCTCAGCACAATAATGTCACACACATACAATGCTCCCAGAATAATAATGTCACACACATACAGTGCTCTCAGAATAATAATGTCACACACATACAGTGCCCCCCGAATAATAATGTCAAACACATACAGTGCTCCCAGAATAATAATGTCACACACATACAGTGCCCTTAGCACAATAATGTCACACACATACAGTGCTGCCAGAATAATAAAGTCACACACATACAGTGCTCTCAGAATAATAATATCACACAAATACAGTGCCCCCAGAATAATAATGTCACACACATACAGTGCTCTCAGAATAATAATATCACACACATACCGTGCCCCAGAAAAATTATGTCACACACATACAGTGCCCCAGAATAATAATGTCACACACATAATTATGCCCACAGAATAATAATGTCACACATATATAGTGCTCCCAGAATAATAATGTCACACACATACATTGCTCCCAGAATAATAATGTCACACACATACAGTGCCCCCAGAATAATAATGTCACACACAAACAGTGCCCCCAGAATAATAATGTCACACACATACAGTGCTCCCAGAATAATAATGTCACACACATACAGTGTCCCCAGAAAAATAATGTCACACACATACAGTGCCCCCAGAATAATAATGTCACACACATACAGTGCCCCAGAATAATAATGTCAAACACATGTATAGTGCCCCCAAAACAATAATGTCACACAAATACTATGCCCCCAGAATAATAATGTCACACACATATAGTGCCCCCAGAATAATAATGTCACACACATACAGTGCCCACAGAAAAATAATGTCACACACATACAGTGCCCCAGAATAATAATGTCACACACATACAACACCCCCAGAATAATAATGTCACACACATTCAGTGCTCCCAGAATAATAATGTCACACACATACAGTGTCCCAGAATAATAATGTCACACACATACAGACCTTCCAGAATAATAACGTCATACACATACAGTGCCCTCAGCACAATAATGTCACACACATACAATGCTCCCAGAATAATAATGTCACACACATACAGTGCTCCCAGAATAATAATGTCACACACATACAGTGCCCCCAAAATAATAATGTCACACACATACAGTGCTCCCAGAATAATAATGTCACACACATACAGTGCCCTTAGCACAATAATGTCACACACATACAGTGCTGCCAGAATAATAATGTCACACACATACAGTGCTCCCAGAATAATAATATCACACACATACAGTGCCCCCAGAATAATAATGTCACACACATACAGTGTCCCCAGAATAATAATGTCACACACATACAGTGTCCCAGAAAAATAATGTCACACACATACAGTGCCCCAGAATAATAATGTCACACACATACAGTGCCCCCAGAATAATAATGTCACACACATACAGTGCTCCCAGAATAATAATGTCACACACATACATTGCCCCCAGATTAATAATGTCACACACATATAGTGCTCCCAGAATAATAATGTCACACACATACAGTGCCCCCAGAATAATAATGGCACACACATACAGGATGCCCTCAATAAAAATGTCACACACATACAGTGCTGCCAGAATAACAATGTCACACACATACAGTGCTCCCAGAATAATAATGTCACACACATACAGTGCCCCCAGAAAAATAATGTCACACACATACAGTGCCCCCAGAATAATAATGTCACACACATACAGTGCTCCCAGAATAATAATGTCACACACATACAGTGCCCCCAGAATAATAATGTCACACACATACAGTATGCCCTCAATAAAAATGTCACACACATACAGTGTCCCCAGAATAATAATGTCACACACATATAGTGCTCCCAGAATAATGTCACTCACATACAGTGCTCCCAGAATAATAATGTCACACACATACAGTGCTCCCAGAATAATAATGTCACACACATTTAGTGTCCCCAGAAAAATAATGTCACACACATACAGTGCCCCCAGAATAATAATGCCACACACATACAGTGCCCCAGAATAATAATGTCAAACACATGTATAGTGCCCCCAGAATAATAATGTCACACAAATACTATGCCCCCAGAATAATAATGTCACACACATATAGTGCCCCCAGAATAATAATGTCACACACATACAGTGCTCCCAGAATAATAATGTCACACACATAAAACACCCCCAGAATAATAATGTCACACACATTCAGTGCTCCCAGAATAATAATGTCACACACATACAGTGCCCTAAGAATAATAATGTCACACACATACAGAGCTTCCAGAATAATAACGTCATACACATACAGTGCCCTCAGCTCAATAATGTCACACACATACAATGCTCCCAGACTAATAATGTCACACACATACAGTGTCCCCAGAATAATAATGTCACACACATACAGTGCTCCCAGAATAATAATGTCACACACATACAGTGCCCCCAGAATAATAATGTCACACACATACAGTGCTCCGAGAATAATAATGTCACACACATACAGTGCTCCCAGAATAATAATGTCACACACATACAGTGCTGCAGAATAATAATGTCACACACATACAGTGCTCCCAGAATAATAATATCACACACATACAGTGCCCCCAGAATAATAATGTCACACACATACAGTGTCCCCAGAATAATAATGTCACACACATACAGTGCCCCAGAATAATAATGTCACACACATATATCCCCCCCCCAGAATAATAATGTCACACACATACAGTGCTCCCAGAATAATAATGTCACACACATACAGTGCCCCCAGAATAATAATGTCACACACATACAGTGTCCCCAGAATAATAATGTCACACACATACAGTGCCCCAGAAAAATAATGTCACACACATACAGTGCCCCAGAATAATAATGTCACACACATGCAGTGCCCCAGAATAATAATATCACACACATACAGTGCTCGCAGAATAATAATGTCACACACATACAGTGCTGCAGAATAATAATGTCACACACATACAGTGCTCCCAGAATAATAATATCACACACATACAGTGCCCCCAGAATAATAATGTCACACACATACAGTGTCCCCAGAATAATAATGTCACACACATACAGTGTCCCCAGAATAATAATGTCACACACATACAGTGCCCCAGAATAATAATGTCACACACATATATCCCCCCCCCAGAATAATAATGTCACACACATACAGTGCTCCCAGAATAATAATGTCACACACATACAGTGCCCCCAGAATAATAATGTCACACACATACAGTGTCCCCAGAATAATAATGTCACACACATACAGTGCCCCAGAAAAATAATGTCACACACATACAGTGCCCCAGAATAATAATGTCACACACATGCAGTGCCCCAGAATAATAATATCACACACATACCGTGCCCCAGAAAAATTATGTCACACACATACAGTGCCCCAGAATAATAATGTCACACACATAATTATGCCCACAGAATAATAATGTCACACATATATAGTGCTCCCAGAATAATAATGTCACACACATACATTGCTCCCAGAATAATAATGTCACACACATACAGTGCCCCCAGAATAATAATGTCACACACATACAGTGCCCCCAGAATAATAATGTCACACACATACAGTGCTCCCAGAATAATAATGTCACACACATACAGTGTCCCCAGAAAAATAATGTCACACACATACAGTGCCCCCAGAATAATAATGTCACACACATACAGTGCCCCAGAATAATAATGTCAAACACATGTATAGTGCCCCCAAAACAATAATGTCACACAAATACTATGCCCCCAGAATAATAATGTCACACACATACAGTGCCCTCAGCACAATAATGTCACACACATACAGTTCTGCCAGAATAATAATGTCACACACATACAGTGCTCCCAGAATTATAATATCACACACATACAGTGCCCCCAGAATAATAATGTCACACACATACAGTGTCCCCAGAATAATAATGTCACACACATACAGTGCCCCCGGAATAATAATGTCTTACACATATTTTCCTCCCCCCCAGAATAATAATGTCACACACATACAGTGCTCCCAGAATAATAATGTCACACACATACAGTGCCCCGAGAATAATAATGTCACACACATACAGTGCTCTAAGAATAATAATGTCACACACATACAGTATCCCCAGAATAATAATGTCACACACATACAGTGCCCCCAGAATGATAATGTCACACACATACAGTATGCCCTCAATAATAATGTCACACACATACAGTATCCCCAGAATAATAATGTCACACACATACAGTGCCCCAGAAAAATAATGTCACACACATACAGTACCCCAGAATAACAATGTCACACACATACAGTGCCCCCAGAATAATAATGTCACACACTTACAGTGCCACCAGAATAATAATGTCACACACATATAGTGCTCCCAGAATAATAATGTCACATACATACAGTGCCCCCAGAATAATAATGTCACACACATACAGTATGCCCTCAATAAAAATGTCACACACATACAGTGCCCCCAGAATAATAATGTCACACACATACAGTGTCCCCAGAATAATAATGTCACACACATACAGTGCCCTAAGCACAATAATGTCACACACATACAGTGCTGCCAGAATAGTAATGTCACACACATACAGTGCTCCCAGAATATTAGTGCCACACATATACAGTGCCCCAGAAAAATAATGTCACACACATACAGTGCCCCAGAATAATAATGTCACACACATGCAGTGCCCCCAGAATAATAATGTCACACACATGCAGTGCTCCCAGAATAATAATGTCACACACATACAGTGCCACAGAATAATAATGTCACACACATACAGTGCCCCCAGAATAATAATGTCACACACATAGAGTGCCCTAAGAATAATAATGTCACACACATACAGTATCCCCAGAATAATAATGTCACACACATATAGTGCTCCCAGAATAATAATGTCACACACATACAGTGCCCCCAGAATAATAATGTCACACACATACAGTATGCCCTCAATAAAAATGTCACACACATACAGTGTCCCCAGAATAATAATGTCACACACATACAGTGCCCCAGAAAAATAATGTCACACACATACAGTGCCCCAGAATAATAATGTCACACACATACAGTGCCCCCAGAATAATAATGGCACACACATGCAGTGCTCCCAGAATAATAATGTCACACACATACATTGCCCCCAGAATAATAATGTCACACGCATATAGTGCTCCCAGAATAATAATGTCACACACATAAGGTGCCCCCAGAATAATAATGGCACACACATACAGTATGCCCTCAATAAAAATGTAACACACATACATTGCCCCCAGAATAATAATATCACACACATACACTGCCCCAGAATAACAATGTCACACACATACAGTGCTCCCAGAATAATAATGTCACACACATACAGTGCTCCCAGAATCATAATGTCACACACATACAGTGCCCCCAGAATAATAATGTCACACACATACATTGCTCCCAGAATAATAATGTCACACACATACAGTGCCCTCAGCACAATAATGTCACACACATACAGTTCTGCCAGAATAATAATGTCACACACATACAGTGCTCCCAGAATTATAATATCACACACATACAGTGCCCCCAGAATAATAATGTCACACACATACAGTGTCCCCAGAATAATAATGTCACACACATACAGTGCCCCCGGAATAATAATGTCTTACACATATTTTCCTCCCCCCCAGAATAATAATGTCACACACATACAGTGCTCCCAGAATAATAATGTCACACACATACAGTGCCCCCAGAATAATAATGTCACACACATACAGTGCCCCAGAAAAATAATGTCACACACATACAGTGCCACAGAATAATAATGTCACACACATGCAGTGCCCCCAGAATAATAATGTCACACACATACAGTGCTCCCAGAATAATAATGTCTCACACATACAGTGCCCCCAGAATAATAATGTCACACACATACATTGCTCCCAGAATAATAATGTCACACACATACAGTGCCCTCAGCACAATAATGTCACACACATACAGTTCTGCCAGAATAATAATGTCACACACATACAGTGCTCCCAGAATTATAATATCACACACATACAGTGCCCCCAGAATAATAATGTCACACACATACAGTGTCCCCAGAATAATAATGTCACACACATACAGTGCCCCCGGAATAATAATGTCTTACACATATTTTCCTCCCCCCCAGAATAATAATGTCACACACATACAGTGCTCCCAGAATAATAATGTCACACACATACAGTGCCCCCAGAATAATAATGTCACACACATACAGTGCCCCAGAAAAATAATGTCACACACATACAGTGCCACAGAATAATAATGTCACACACATGCAGTGCCCCCAGAATAATAATGTCACACACATACAGTGCTCCCAGAATAATAATGTCTCACACATACAGTGCCCCCAGAATAATAATGTCACACACATACAGTGCCCTAAGAATAATAATGTCACACACAAACAGTATCCCCAGAATAATAATGTCACACACATATAGTACTCCCAGAAAAATAATGTCACACACATACAGTGCCCCCAGAATAATAATGTCACACACATACGGTATGCCCTCAATAAAAATGTCACACACATACAGTGTCCCCAGAATATTAATGTCACACACATACAGTGCTCCCAGAATAATGTCACACACATACAGTGCTCCCAGAATAATGTCACACACATACAGTGCTCCCAGAATAATAATGTCACACACATACAGTGTCCCCAGAAAAATAATGTCACACACATACAGTGCCCCCAGAATAATAATGTCACACACATACAGTGCCCCAGAATAATAATGTCAAACACATGTATAGTGCCCCCAGAATAATAATGTCACACAAATACTATGCCCCCAGAATAATAATGTCACACACATACAGTGCCCCAGAATAATAATGTCGCACACATACAGTGCCCCCAGAATAATAATGTCACACATACAGTGCCCACAGAAAAATAATGTCACACACATACAGTGCCCCAGAATAATAATGTCACACACATACAACACCCCCAGAATAATAATGTCACACACATTCAGTGCTCCCAGAATAATAATGTCACACACATACAGTGACCTAAGAATAATAATGTCACACACATACAGAGCTTCCAGAATAATAATGTCACACACATACAGTGCCCTCAGCACAATAATGTCACACACATACAATGCTCCCAGAATAATAATGTCACACACATACAGTGCTCTCAGAATAATAATGTCACACACATACAGTGCCCCCCGAATAATAATGTCAAACACATACAGTGCTCCCAGAATAATAATGTCACACACATACAGTGCCCTTAGCACAATAATGTCACACACATACAGTGCTGCCAGAATAATAAAGTCACACACATACAGTGCTCTCAGAATAATAATATCACACAAATACAGTGCCCCCAGAATAATAATGTCACACACATACAGTGCTCTCAGAATAATAATATCACACACATACCGTGCCCCAGAAAAATTATGTCACACACATACAGTGCCCCAGAATAATAATGTCACACACATAATTATGCCCACAGAATAATAATGTCACACATATATAGTGCTCCCAGAATAATAATGTCACACACATACATTGCTCCCAGAATAATAATGTCACACACATACAGTGCCCCCAGAATAATAATGTCACACACAAACAGTGCCCCCAGAATAATAATGTCACACACATACAGTGCTCCCAGAATAATAATGTCACACACATACAGTGTCCCCAGAAAAATAATGTCACACACATACAGTGCCCCCAGAATAATAATGTCACACACATACAGTGCCCCAGAATAATAATGTCAAACACATGTATAGTGCCCCCAAAACAATAATGTCACACAAATACTATGCCCCCAGAATAATAATGTCACACACATATAGTGCCCCCAGAATAATAATGTCACACACATACAGTGCCCACAGAAAAATAATGTCACACACATACAGTGCCCCAGAATAATAATGTCACACACATACAACACCCCCAGAATAATAATGTCACACACATTCAGTGCTCCCAGAATAATAATGTCACACACATACAGTGTCCCAGAATAATAATGTCACACACATACAGACCTTCCAGAATAATAACGTCATACACATACAGTGCCCTCAGCACAATAATGTCACACACATACAATGCTCCCAGAATAATAATGTCACACACATACAGTGCTCCCAGAATAATAATGTCACACACATACAGTGCCCCCAAAATAATAATGTCACACACATACAGTGCTCCCAGAATAATAATGTCACACACATACAGTGCCCTTAGCACAATAATGTCACACACATACAGTGCTGCCAGAATAATAATGTCACACACATACAGTGCTCCCAGAATAATAATATCACACACATACAGTGCCCCCAGAATAATAATGTCACACACATACAGTGTCCCCAGAATAATAATGTCACACACATACAGTGTCCCAGAAAAATAATGTCACACACATACAGTGCCCCAGAATAATAATGTCACACACATACAGTGCCCCCAGAATAATAATGTCACACACATACAGTGCTCCCAGAATAATAATGTCACACACATACATTGCCCCCAGATTAATAATGTCACACACATATAGTGCTCCCAGAATAATAATGTCACACACATACAGTGCCCCCAGAATAATAATGGCACACACATACAGGATGCCCTCAATAAAAATGTCACACACATACAGTGCTGCCAGAATAACAATGTCACACACATACAGTGCTCCCAGAATAATAATGTCACACACATACAGTGCCCCCAGAAAAATAATGTCACACACATACAGTGCCCCCAGAATAATAATGTCACACACATACAGTGCTCCCAGAATAATAATGTCACACACATACAGTGCCCCCAGAATAATAATGTCACACACATACAGTATGCCCTCAATAAAAATGTCACACACATACAGTGTCCCCAGAATAATAATGTCACACACATATAGTGCTCCCAGAATAATGTCACTCACATACAGTGCTCCCAGAATAATAATGTCACACACATACAGTGCTCCCAGAATAATAATGTCACACACATTTAGTGTCCCCAGAAAAATAATGTCACACACATACAGTGCCCCCAGAATAATAATGCCACACACATACAGTGCCCCAGAATAATAATGTCAAACACATGTATAGTGCCCCCAGAATAATAATGTCACACAAATACTATGCCCCCAGAATAATAATGTCACACACATATAGTGCCCCCAGAATAATAATGTCACACACATACAGTGCTCCCAGAATAATAATGTCACACACATAAAACACCCCCAGAATAATAATGTCACACACATTCAGTGCTCCCAGAATAATAATGTCACACACATACAGTGCCCTAAGAATAATAATGTCACACACATACAGAGCTTCCAGAATAATAACGTCATACACATACAGTGCCCTCAGCTCAATAATGTCACACACATACAATGCTCCCAGACTAATAATGTCACACACATACAGTGTCCCCAGAATAATAATGTCACACACATACAGTGCTCCCAGAATAATAATGTCACACACATACAGTGCCCCCAGAATAATAATGTCACACACATACAGTGCTCCGAGAATAATAATGTCACACACATACAGTGCTCCCAGAATAATAATGTCACACACATACAGTGCTGCAGAATAATAATGTCACACACATACAGTGCTCCCAGAATAATAATATCACACACATACAGTGCCCCCAGAATAATAATGTCACACACATACAGTGTCCCCAGAATAATAATGTCACACACATACAGTGCCCCAGAATAATAATGTCACACACATATATCCCCCCCCCAGAATAATAATGTCACACACATACAGTGCTCCCAGAATAATAATGTCACACACATACAGTGCCCCCAGAATAATAATGTCACACACATACAGTGTCCCCAGAATAATAATGTCACACACATACAGTGCCCCAGAAAAATAATGTCACACACATACAGTGCCCCAGAATAATAATGTCACACACATGCAGTGCCCCAGAATAATAATATCACACACATACAGTGCTCCCAGAATAATAATGTCACACACATACAGTGCTGCAGAATAATAATGTCACACACATACAGTGCTCCCAGAATAATAATATCACACACATACAGTGCCCCCAGAATAATAATGTCACACACATACAGTGTCCCCAGAATAATAATGTCACACACATACAGTGTCCCCAGAATAATAATGTCACACACATACAGTGCCCCAGAATAATAATGTCACACACATATATCCCCCCCCCAGAATAATAATGTCACACACATACAGTGCTCCCAGAATAATAATGTCACACACATACAGTGCCCCCAGAATAATAATGTCACACACATACAGTGTCCCCAGAATAATAATGTCACACACATACAGTGCCCCAGAAAAATAATGTCACACACATACAGTGCCCCAGAATAATAATGTCACACACATGCAGTGCCCCAGAATAATAATATCACACACATACCGTGCCCCAGAAAAATTATGTCACACACATACAGTGCCCCAGAATAATAATGTCACACACATAATTATGCCCACAGAATAATAATGTCACACATATATAGTGCTCCCAGAATAATAATGTCACACACATACATTGCTCCCAGAATAATAATGTCACACACATACAGTGCCCCCAGAATAATAATGTCACACACATACAGTGCCCCCAGAATAATAATGTCACACACATACAGTGCTCCCAGAATAATAATGTCACACACATACAGTGTCCCCAGAAAAATAATGTCACACACATACAGTGCCCCCAGAATAATAATGTCACACACATACAGTGCCCCAGAATAATAATGTCAAACACATGTATAGTGCCCCCAAAACAATAATGTCACACAAATACTATGCCCCCAGAATAATAATGTCACACACATACAGTGCCCTCAGCACAATAATGTCACACACATACAGTTCTGCCAGAATAATAATGTCACACACATACAGTGCTCCCAGAATTATAATATCACACACATACAGTGCCCCCAGAATAATAATGTCACACACATACAGTGTCCCCAGAATAATAATGTCACACACATACAGTGCCCCCGGAATAATAATGTCTTACACATATTTTCCTCCCCCCCAGAATAATAATGTCACACACATACAGTGCTCCCAGAATAATAATGTCACACACATACAGTGCCCCGAGAATAATAATGTCACACACATACAGTGCTCTAAGAATAATGTCACACACATACAGTATCCCCAGAATAATAATGTCACACACATACAGTGCCCCCAGAATAATAATGTCACACACATACAGTATGCCCTCAATAATAATGTCACACACATACAGTATCCCCAGAATAATAATGTCACACACATACAGTGCCCCAGAAAAATAATGTCACACACATACAGTACCCCAGAATAACAATGTCACACACATACAGTGCCCCCAGAATAATAATGTCACACACATACAGTGCTCCCAGAATAATAATGTCACAAACATACAGTGCCCCCGGAATAATAATGTCACACACATACAGTGTCCCCAGAATAATAATGTCACACACATACAGTGCCCCAAAATAATAATGTCACACACAGACAGTGCTCCCAGAATAATAATGTCACACACATACAGTGTCCCCAGAATAATAATGTCACACACATACAGTGCCCCATAATAATGTCACACACATACAGTGCCCCCAGAATAATAATGTCACACACATTCAGTGCTCCCAGAATAATAATGTCACACACATACAGTGCCCTAAGAATAATAATGTCACACACATACAGAGCTTCCAGAATAATAACGTCATACACATACAGTGCCCTCAGCTCAATAATGTCACACACATACAATGCTCCCAGACTAATAATGTCACGCACATACAGTGTCCCCAGAATAATAATGTCACACACATACAGTGCTCCCAGAATAATAATGTCACACACATACAGTGCCCCCAGAATAATAATGTCACACACATACAGTGCTCTCAGAATAATAATGTCACACACACACAGTGCCCTTAGCACAATAATGTCACACACATACAGTGCTGCAGAATAATAATGTCACACACATACAGTGCTCCCAGAATAATAATATCACACACATACAGTGCCCCCAGAATAATAATGTCACACACATACAGTGTCCCCAGAATAATAATGTCACACACATACAGTGCCCCGGAATAATAATGTCACACACATATATCCCCCCCCCCCAGAATAATAATGTCACACACATACAGTGCTCCCAGAATAATAATGTCACACACATACAGTGCCCCCAGAATAATAATGTCACACACATACAGTGTCCCCAGAATAATAATGTCACACACATACAGTGCCCCAGAAAAATAATGTCACACACATACAGTGCCACAGAATAATAATGTCACACACATGCAGTGCCCCCAGAATAATAATGTCACACACATACAGTGCTCCCAGAATAATAATGTCACACACATACAGTGCCCCGAGAATAATAATGTCACACACATACAGTGCCCTAAGAATAATAATGTCACACACATACAGTATCCCCAGAATAATAATGTCACACACATACAGTGCCCCCAGAATAATAATGTCACACACATACAGTATGCCCTCAATAATAATGTCACACACATACAGTATCCCCAGAATAATAATGTCACACACATACAGTGCCCCAGAAAAATAATGTCACACACATACAGTACCCCAGAATAACAATGTCACACACATACAGTGCCCCCAGAATAATAATGTCACACACATACAGTGCTCCCAGAATAATAATGTCACAAACATACAGTGCCCCCGGAATAATAATGTCACACACATACAGTGTCCCCAGAATAATAATGTCACACACATACAGTGCCCCAAAATAATAATGTCACACACAGACAGTGCTCCCAGAATAATAATGTCACACACATACAGTGTCCCCAGAATAATAATTTCACACACATACAGTGCCCCGGAATAATAATGTCACACACATATATCCCCCCCCCCCAGAATAATAATGTCACACACATACAGTGCTCCCAGAATAATAATGTCACACACATACAGTGCCCCCAGAATAATAATGTCACACACATACAGTGTCCCCAGAATAATAATGTCACACACATACAGTGCCCCAGAAAAATAATGTCACACACATACAGTGCCACAGAATAATAATGTCACACACATGCAGTGCCCCCAGAATAATAATGTCACACACATACAGTGCTCCCAGAATAATAATGTCACACACATACAGTGCCCCGAGAATAATAATGTCACACACATACAGTGCTCTAAGAATAATAATGTCACACACATACAGTATCCCCAGAATAATAATGTCACACACATACAGTGCCCCCAGAATAATAATGTCACACACATACAGTATGCCCTCAATAATAATGTCACACACATACAGTATCCCCAGAATAATAATGTCACACACATACAGTGCCCCAGAAAAATAATGTCACACACATACAGTACCCCAGAATAACAATGTCACACACATACAGTGCCCCCAGAATAATAATGTCACACACATACAGTGCCCCCAGAATAATAATGTCACACACATACAGTATGCCCTCAATAATAATGTCACACACATACAGTATCCCCAGAATAATAATGTCACACACATACAGTGCCCCCAGAATAATAATGTCACACACATACAGTATGCCCTCAATAATAATGTCACACACATACAGTATCCCCAGAATAATAATGTCACACACATACAGTGCCCCAGAAAAATAATGTCACACACATACAGTACCCCAGAATAACAATGTCACACACATACAGTGCCCCCAGAATAATAATGTCACACACATACAGTGCTCCCAGAATAATAATGTCACAAACATACAGTGCCCCCGGAATAATAATGTCACACACATACAGTGTCCCCAGAATAATAATGTCACACACATACAGTGCCCCAAAATAATAATGTCACACACAGACAGTGCTCCCAGAATAATAATGTCACACACATACAGTGTCCCCAGAATAAAAATGTCACACACATACAGTGTCCCCAGAATAATAATGTCACACACATACAGTGCCCCATAATAATGTCACACACATACAGTGCCCCCAGAATAATAATGTCACACACATACAGTATGCCCTCAATAAAAATGTCACACACATACAGTGTCCCCAGAATAATAATGTCACACACATACAGTGCCCCCAGAATAATAATGTCACACACATACAGTGTCCCCAGAATAATAATGTCACACACATACAGTGCTCCCAGAATAATAATATCACACACATACAGTGCCCCCAGAATAATAATGTCACACACATACAGTGCTCCCAGAATAATAATGTCACACACATACAGTGCCATCAGCACAATAATGTCACACACATACAGTGCTCCCAGAATAATAATGTCACACACATTCAGTGCCCTCAGCACTAAAATGTCACACACATACAGTGCTCCCAGAATAATAATGTCACACACATACAGTGCTCCCAGAATAATAATGTCACACACATACAGTGCCCCCAGAATAATAGTGTCACACACATACAGTGCTCCCAGAATAATAATTTGACACAAATACAGTACCCCCAGAATAATAATGTCAGACACATACAGAGCTCCCAGAATAATAATGTCACACACATACAGTACCCCCAGAATAATAATGTCAGACACATACAGTGTCCCCAGAATAATAATGTCACACACATACAGGGCTCCCAGAATAATAATGTCACACACATACAGAGCTCCCAGAATAATAATGTCACACACATACAGTACCCCCAGAATTATAATGTCAGACACATACAGTGTCCCCAGAATAATAATGTCACACACATAAAGTGCTCCCAGAATAATAATATCACACACATACAGTGCCCAAGAATAATAATGTCACACACATACAGTGCCCCCGGAATAATAATGTCACACACATTTAGTCCCCCCCCAGAATAATAATGTCACACACATACAGTGCTCCCAGAATAATAATGTCACACACATACAGTGCCCCCAGAATAATAATGTCACACACATACTGTGCCCTAAGAATAATAATGTCACACACATACAGTATCCCAGAATAATAATGTCACACACATACAGT
Organism: Engystomops pustulosus; assembly: GCF_040894005.1. NCBI lineage: Eukaryota > Metazoa > Chordata > Amphibia > Anura > Leptodactylidae > Engystomops > Engystomops pustulosus. The sequence goes on along the minus strand of NC_092413.1, from coordinate 228,138,099 downwards.
GCCCCAGAATAAAAATGTCGCACACAGACAGTGCTCCCAGAATAATAATATCACACACATACAGTGCTCCCAGAATAATAATGTCACACACATACCGTGCCCTCAGAATAATAATCTCACACACATACAGTGCCCCCAGAATAATAATGTCACACACATACAGTACCCCCAGAATAATAATGTCACACACATACAGTGCCTTCACCACAATGTCACACACATACAGTGCTCCCAGAATAATAATGTCACACACATACAGTGCTCCCAGAATAATAACGTCACACACATACAGTGTCCTAAGAATAATAATGTCACACACATACAGTGTCCCCAGAATAATAATGTCACACAAATACTATGCCCCCAGAATAATAATGTCACACACATACAGTGCCCCCAGAATAATAATGTCACACATACAGAACCCCCAGAATAATAATGTCACACACATACAGTGCCCCCATAATAAAAATGTCACACACATAAAGTACCCCCAGAATAATAATGTCACACACATACAACAACCCCAGAAGAATAATGTCACACACATACCGTGCCCCCAGAATAATAATGTCCCACACATACAGTGCCCCAGAATAATAATGTCACAAACATTCAGTGCTCCCAGAATAATAATGTCACACACATACAGTACCCCAGAATAATAATGTCACACACATACAGTGCCCCAGAATAATAATGTCACACACATACAGTGCCCCAGAATAAAAATGTCGCACACAGACAGTGCCCCAGAATAATAATGTGTCACACATACAGTATCCCCAGAATAATAATGTCACACACATACAGTGCCCCAGAATAATAATGTCACACACATACAGTGCCCTCAGCACAATAATGTCACACACATACAGTGCTCCTATAATAATAATGTCACACACATACAGTGCTCCCAGAATAATAATGTCACACACATACAGTGTCCCCAGAATAATAATGTCACACACATACACTGCCCCAGAATAATAATTTCACACACATACAGTGTCCCAGAATAATGTCACACACATACTATGCCCCCAGAATAATAATGTCACACACATATAGTGACCCCAGAATAATAATGTCACACACATGCAGTGCTCCCACAATAATAATGTCACACACATACTATGCCCCCAGAATAATAATGTCACACACATACAGTGCCCCAGAATAATAATGTCAAACACATATATAGTGCCCCCAGAATAATAATGTCACACACATACAGTGCCCCCCAGAATAATAATGTCACACACATACAGTACCCCCAGAATAATAATGTCATACACATACAGTGCTCCCAGAATAATAATGTCACACACATACAGTGCTCCCAGAATAATAATGTCACACACATACAGTGTCCCCAGAATAATAATGTCTCACACATACAGTGCCCCCAGAATAATAATGTCACACACATACAGTGCCCCAAAATAATAATGTCAAACACATACAGTGCTCCCAGAATAATAATGTCACACACATACAGTGTCCCCAGAATAATAATGTCACACACATACATTGCCCCAGAATAATAATGTCACACACATGCAGTGCCCCCAGAATAATAATGTCACACACATACAGTGCTCCCAGAATAATAATGTCACACACATACAGTGCCCCAGAATAATGTCACACACATACAGTGCCCCCAGAATAATAATGTCACACACATACAGTGCCCTAAGAATAATAATGTCACACACATACAGTATCCCCAGAATAATAATGTCACACACATACAGTGCCCCAGAATAATAATGTCAGACACATACAGTGCCCCCAGAATAATAATGTCACACACTTACAGTGCCACCAGAATAATAATGTCACACACATATAGTGCTCCCAGAATAATAATGTCACATACATACAGTGCCCCCAGAATAATAATGTCACACACATACAGTATGCCCTCAATAAAAATGTCACACACATACAGTGCCCCCAGAATAATAATGTCACACACATACAGTGTCCCCAGTATAATAATGTCACACACATACAGTGCCCTAAGCACAATAATGTCACACACATACAGTGCTGCCAGAATAGTAATGTCACACACATACAGTGCTCCCAGAATATTAGTGCCACACATATACAGTGCCCCAGAAAAATAATGTCACACACATACAGTGCCCCAGAATAATAATGTCACACACATGCAGTGCCCCCAGAATAATAATGTCACACACATGCAGTGCTCCCAGAATAATAATGTCACACACATACAGTGCCCCAGAATAATAATGTCACACACATACAGTGCCCCCAGAATAATAATGTCACACACATAGAGTGCCCTAAGAATAATAATGTCACACACATACAGTATCCCCAGAATAATAATGTCACACACATATAGTGCTCCCAGAATAATAATGTCACACACATACAGTGCCCCCAGAATAATAATGTCACACACATACAGTATGCCCTCAATAAAAATGTCACACACATACAGTGTCCCCAGAATAATAATGTCACACACATACAGTGCCCCAGAAAAATAATGTCACACACATACAGTGCCCCAGAATAATAATGTCACACACATACAGTGCCCCCAGAATAATAATGGCACACACATGCAGTGCTCCCAGAATAATAATGTCACACACATACATTGCCCCCAGAATAATAATGTCACACGCATATAGTGCTCCCAGAATAATAATGTCACACACATAAGGTGCCCCCAGAATAATAATGGCACACACATACAGTATGCCCTCAATAAAAATGTAACACACATACATTGCCCCCAGAATAATAATATCACACACATACACTGCCCCAGAATAACAATGTCACACACATACAGTGCTCCCAGAATAATAATGTCACACACATACAGTGCTCCCAGAATCATAATGTCACACACATACAGTGCCCCCAGAATAATAATGTCACACACATACATTGCTCCCAGAATAATAATGTCACACACATACAGTGCCCTCAGCACAATAATGTCACACACATACAGTTCTGCCAGAATAATAATGTCACACACATACAGTGCTCCCAGAATTATAATATCACACACATACAGTGCCCCCAGAATAATAATGTCACACACATACAGTGTCCCCAGAATAATAATGTCACACACATACAGTGCCCCGGAATAATAATGTCTTACACATATTTTCCTCCCCCCCAGAATAATAATGTCACACACATACAGTGCTCCCAGAATAATAATGTCACACACATACAGTGCCCCCAGAATAATAATGTCACACACATACAGTGCCCCAGAAAAATAATGTCACACACATACAGTGCCACAGAATAATAATGTCACACACATGCAGTGCCCCCAGAATAATAATGTCACACACATACAGTGCTCCCAGAATAATAATGTCTCACACATACAGTGCCCCCAGAATAATAATGTCACACACATACAGTGCCCTAAGAATAATAATGTCACACACAAACAGTATCCCCAGAATAATAATGTCACACACATATAGTACTCCCAGAAAAATAATGTCACACACATACAGTGCCCCCAGAATAATAATGTCACACACATACGGTATGCCCTCAATAAAAATGTCACACACATACAGTGTCCCCAGAATATTAATGTCACACACATACAGTGCTCCCAGAATAATGTCACACACATACAGTGCTCCCAGAATAATGTCACACACATACAGTGCTCCCAGAATAATAATGTCACACACATACAGTGTCCCCAGAAAAATAATGTCACACACATACAGTGCCCCCAGAATAATAATGTCACACACATACAGTGCCCCAGAATAATAATGTCAAACACATGTATAGTGCCCCCAGAATAATAATGTCACACAAATACTATGCCCCCAGAATAATAATGTCACACACATACAGTGCCCCAGAATAATAATGTCGCACACATACAGTGCCCCCAGAATAATAATGTCACACATACAGTGCCCACAGAAAAATAATGTCACACACATACAGTGCCCCAGAATAATAATGTCACACACATACAACACCCCCAGAATAATAATGTCACACACATTCAGTGCTCCCAGAATAATAATGTCACACACATACAGTGACCTAAGAATAATAATGTCACACACATACAGAGCTTCCAGAATAATAATGTCACACACATACAGTGCCCTCAGCACAATAATGTCACACACATACAATGCTCCCAGAATAATAATGTCACACACATACAGTGCTCTCAGAATAATAATGTCACACACATACAGTGCCCCCCGAATAATAATGTCAAACACATACAGTGCTCCCAGAATAATAATGTCACACACATACAGTGCCCTTAGCACAATAATGTCACACACATACAGTGCTGCCAGAATAATAAAGTCACACACATACAGTGCTCTCAGAATAATAATATCACACAAATACAGTGCCCCCAGAATAATAATGTCACACACATACAGTGCTCTCAGAATAATAATATCACACACATACCGTGCCCCAGAAAAATTATGTCACACACATACAGTGCCCCAGAATAATAATGTCACACACATAATTATGCCCACAGAATAATAATGTCACACATATATAGTGCTCCCAGAATAATAATGTCACACACATACATTGCTCCCAGAATAATAATGTCACACACATACAGTGCCCCCAGAATAATAATGTCACACACATACAGTGCCCCCAGAATAATAATGTCACACACATACAGTGCTCCCAGAATAATAATGTCACACACATACAGTGTCCCCAGAAAAATAATGTCACACACATACAGTGCCCCCAGAATAATAATGTCACACACATACAGTGCCCCAGAATAATAATGTCAAACACATGTATAGTGCCCCCAAAACAATAATGTCACACAAATACTATGCCCCCAGAATAATAATGTCACACACATATAGTGCCCCCAGAATAATAATGTCACACACATACAGTGCCCACAGAAAAATAATGTCACACACATACAGTGCCCCAGAATAATAATGTCACACACATACAACACCCCCAGAATAATAATGTCACACACATTCAGTGCTCCCAGAATAATAATGTCACACACATACAGTGTCCCAGAATAATAATGTCACACACATACAGACCTTCCAGAATAATAACGTCATACACATACAGTGCCCTCAGCACAATAATGTCACACACATACAATGCTCCCAGAATAATAATGTCACACACATACAGTGCTCCCAGAATAATAATGTCACACACATACAGTGCCCCCAAAATAATAATGTCACACACATACAGTGCTCCCAGAATAATAATGTCACACACATACAGTGCCCTTAGCACAATAATGTCACACACATACAGTGCTGCCAGAATAATAATGTCACACACATACAGTGCTCCCAGAATAATAATATCACACACATACAGTGCCCCCAGAATAATAATGTCACACACATACAGTGTCCCCAGAATAATAATGTCACACACATACAGTGCCCCAGAAAAATAATGTCACACACATACAGTGCCCCAGAATAATAATGTCACACACATACAGTGCCCCCAGAATAATAATGTCACACACATACAGTGCTCCCAGAATAATAATGTCACACACATACATTGCCCCCAGATTAATAATGTCACACACATATAGTGCTCCCAGAATAATAATGTCACACACATACAGTGCCCCCAGAATAATAATGGCACACACATACAGGATGCCCTCAATAAAAATGTCACACACATACAGTGCTGCCAGAATAACAATGTCACACACATACAGTGCTCCCAGAATAATAATGTCACACACATACAGTGCCCCCAGAAAAATAATGTCACACACATACAGTGCCCCCAGAATAATAATGTCACACACATACAGTGCTCCCAGAATAATAATGTCACACACATACAGTGCCCCCAGAATAATAATGTCACACACATACAGTATGCCCTCAATAAAAATGTCACACACATACAGTGTCCCCAGAATAATAATGTCACACACATATAGTGCTCCCAGAATAATGTCACTCACATACAGTGCTCCCAGAATAATAATGTCACACACATACAGTGCTCCCAGAATAATAATGTCACACACATTTAGTGTCCCCAGAAAAATAATGTCACACACATACAGTGCCCCCAGAATAATAATGCCACACACATACAGTGCCCCAGAATAATAATGTCAAACACATGTATAGTGCCCCCAGAATAATAATGTCACACAAATACTATGCCCCCAGAATAATAATGTCACACACATATAGTGCCCCCAGAATAATAATGTCACACACATACAGTGCTCCCAGAATAATAATGTCACACACATAAAACACCCCCAGAATAATAATGTCACACACATTCAGTGCTCCCAGAATAATAATGTCACACACATACAGTGCCCTAAGAATAATAATGTCACACACATACAGAGCTTCCAGAATAATAACGTCATACACATACAGTGCCCTCAGCTCAATAATGTCACACACATACAATGCTCCCAGACTAATAATGTCACACACATACAGTGTCCCCAGAATAATAATGTCACACACATACAGTGCTCCCAGAATAATAATGTCACACACATACAGTGCCCCCAGAATAATAATGTCACACACATACAGTGCTCCGAGAATAATAATGTCACACACATACAGTGCTCCCAGAATAATAATGTCACACACATACAGTGCTGCAGAATAATAATGTCACACACATACAGTGCTCCCAGAATAATAATATCACACACATACAGTGCCCCCAGAATAATAATGTCACACACATACAGTGTCCCCAGAATAATAATGTCACACACATACAGTGCCCCAGAATAATAATGTCACACACATATATCCCCCCCCCCCAGAATAATAATGTCACACACATACAGTGCTCCCAGAATAATAATGTCACACACATACAGTGCCCCCAGAATAATAATGTCACACACATACAGTGTCCCCAGAATAATAATGTCACACACATACAGTGCCCCAGAAAAATAATGTCACACACATACAGTGCCCCAGAATAATAATGTCACACACATGCAGTGCCCCAGAATAATAATGTCACACACATACAGTGCTCCCAGAATAATAATGTCACACACATACAGTGCCCCAGAATAATAATGTCACACACATACAGTGCCCCCAGAATAATAATGTCACACACATAGAGTACCCTAAGAATAATAATGTCACACACATACAGTATCCCCAGAATAATAATGTCACACACATATAGTGCTCCCAGAATAATAATGTCACACACATACAGTGCCCCCAGAATAATAATGTCACACACATACAGTATGCCCTCAATAAAAATGTCACACACATACAGTGTCCCCAGAATAATAATGTCACACACATACAGTGCCCCAGAAAAATAATGTCAAACACATACAGTGCCCCCGAATAATAATGTCACACACACACAGTGCCCCCAGAATGATAATGGCACACACATACAGTGCTCCCAGAATAATAATGTCACACACATACATTGCCCCCAGAATAATAATGTCACACACATATAGTGCTCCCAGAATAATAATGTCACACACATACAGTGCCCCCAGAATAATAATGGCACACACATACAGTATGCCCTCAATAAAAATGTCACACACATACAGTGCTGCCAGAATAACAATGTCACACACATACAGTGCTCCCAGAATAATAATGTCACACACATACAGTGCTCCCAGAATAATAATGTCACACACATACAGTGCCCTCAGCACAATAATGTCACACACATACAGTGCCCCCAGAATAATAATGTCACACACATACAGTGCTCCCAGAATAATAATGTCACACACATACAGTGCCCTCAGCACAATAATGTCACACACATACAGTGCTCCCAGAATAATAATATCACACACATACAGTGCTCCCAGAATAATAATATCACACACATACAGTGCCCCCAGAATAATAATGTCACACAAATACAGTGCCCCCGGAATAATAATGTCACACACATATTTTCCTCCCCCCCAGAATAATAATGTCACACACAAACAGTGCTCCCAGAATAATAATGTCACACACATACAGTGCCCCCAGAATAATAATGTCACACACATACAGTGTCCACAGAATAATAATGTCACACACATACAGTGCCCCAGAAAAATAATGTCACACACATACAGTGCCACAGAATAATAATGTCACACACATATAGTGACCCCAGAATAATAATGTCACACACATACAGTGCCCCCAGAATAATAATATCACACACATATAGTGCCCCCAGAATAATAATGTCACACACATACAGTGCTCCCAGAATAATAATGTCACACACATACAGTGCTCCCAGAATAATAATGTCACACACATACAGTGCCCCGAGAATAATAATGTCACACACATATAGTGCCCTATGAATAATAATGTCACACACATACAGTATGCCCTCAATAAAAATATCACACACATACAGTGTCCCCAGAATAATAATGTCACACACATACAGTGCCCCAGAAAAATAATGTCACACACATACAGTACCCCAGAATAACAATGTCACACACATACAGTGCCCCCAGAATAATAATGTCACACACATACAGTGCTCCCAGAATAATAATGGCAGAAACATACAGTGCCCCCGGAATAATAATGTCACACACATACAGTGTCCCCAGAATAATAATGTCACACACATACAGTGCCCCAAAATAATAATGTCACACACAGACAGTGCTCCCAGAATAATAATGTCACACACATACAGTATGCCCTCAATAAAAATGTCACACACATACAGTTTCCCCAGAATAATAATGTCACACACATACAGTGCCCCATAATAATGTCACACACATACAGTGCCCCCAGAATAATAATGTCACACACATACAGTATGCCCTCAATAAAAATGTCACACACATACAGTGTCCCCAGAATAATAATGTCACACACATACAGTGCCCCCAGAATAATAATGTCACACACATACAGTGCCCCAGAATAATAATGTCAAACACATGTATAGTGCCCCCAGAATAATAATGTCACACAAATACTATGCCCCCAGAATAATAATGTCACACACATATAGTGCCCCCAGAATAATAATGTCACGCACATACAGTGTCCCCAGAATAATAATGTCACACACATACAGTGCTCCCAGAATAATAATGTCACACACATACAGTACCCCCAGAATAATAATGTCACACACATACAGTGCTCCCAGAATAATAATGTCACACACATACAGTGCCCTTAGCACAATAATGTCACACACATACAGTGCTGCAGAATAATAATGTCACACACATACAGTGCTCCCAGAATAATAATGTCACACACATACAGTGCCCCCAGAATAATAATGTCACACACATACAGTGTCCCCAGAATAATAATGTCACACACATACAGTGCCCCAGAAAAATAATGTCACACACATACAGTGCCCCAGAATAATAATGTCACACACATGCAGTGCCCCCAGAATAATAATGTCACACACATACAGTGCTCCCAGAATAATAATGTCACACACATACAGTGCCCCAGAATAATAATGTCACACACATACAGTGCCCCAGAATAATAATGTCACACACATACAGTGCCCCCAGAATAATAATGTCACACACATAGAGTGCCCTAAGAATAATAATGTCACACAAATACAGTATCCCCAGAATAATAATGTTACACACATATAGTGCTCCCAGAATAATAATGTCACACACATACAGTGCCCCCAGAATAATAATGTCACACACATACAGTATGCCTTCAATAAAAATGTCACACACATACAGTGTCCCCAGAATAATAATGTCACACACATACAGTGCCCCAGAAAAATAATGTCACACACATACAGTGCCCCCGAATAATAATGTCACACACACACAGTGCCCCCAGAATGATAATGGCACACACATACAGTGCTCCCAGAATAATAATGTCACACACATACATTGCCCCCAGAATAATAATGTCACACACATATAGTGCTCCCAGAATAATAATGTCACACACATACAGTGCCCCCAGAATAATAATGGCACACACATACAGTATGCCCTCAATAAAAATGTCACACACATACAGTGCTGCCAGAATAACAATGTCACACACATAGAGTGCTCCCAGAATAATAATGTCACACACATACAGTGCTCCCAGAATAATAATGTCACACACATACAGTGCCCTCAGCACAATAATGTCACACACATACAGTGCTGCCAGAATAATAATATCACACACATACAGTGCTCCCAGAATAATAATATCACACACATACAGTGCTCCCAGAATAATAATGTCACACACATACAGTGTCCCCAGAATAATAATGTCACACACATACAGTGCCCCCGGAATAATAATGTCACACACATATTTTCCTCCCCCCCAGAATAATAATGTCACACACAAACAGTGCTCCCAGAATAATAATGTCACACACATACAGTGCCCCCAGAATAATAATGTCACACACATACCGTGTCCCCAGAATAATAATGTAACACACATACAGTGCCCCAGAAAAATAATGTCACACACATACAGTGCCACAGAATAATAATGTCACACACATGCAGTGCCCCCAGAACAATAATGTCACACACATACAGTGCCCTAAGAATAATAATGTCACACACATACAGAGCTTCCAGAATAATAACGTCATACACATACAGTGCCCTCAGCACAATAATGTCACACACATACAATGCTCCCAGAATAATAATGTCACACACATACAGTGCTCCCAGAATAATAATGTCACACACATACAGTGCCCCGAGAATAATAATGTCACACACATACAGTGCCCTAAGAATAATAATGTCACACACATACAGTATCCCCAGAATAATAATGTCACACACATATAGTACTCCCAGAATAATAATGTCACACACATACAGTATCCCCAGAATAATAATGTCACACACATACAGTATGCCCTCAATAATAATGTCACACACATACAGTACCCCAGAATAACAATGTCACACACATACAGTGCCCCCAGAATAATAATGTCACACACATACAGTGCTCCCAGAATAATAATGTCACAAACATACAGTGCCCCCGGAATAATAATGTCACACACATACAGTGTCCCCAGAATAATAATGTCACACACATACAGTGCCCCAAAATAATAATGTCACACATAGACAGTGCTCCCAGAATAATTATGTCACACACATACAGTATGCCCTCAATAAAAATGTCACACACATACAGTGTCCCCAGAATATTAATGTCACACACATACAGTGCCCCATAATAATGTCACACACATACCGTGCCCCCAGAATAATAATGTCACACACATACAGTATGCCCTTAAATAAAAATGTCACACACATACAGTGTCCCCAGAATAATAATGTCACACACATACAGTGCCCCCAGAATAATAATGTCACACACATACAGTGTCCCCAGAATAATAATGTCACACACATACAGTGCTCCCAGAATAATAATGTCACACACATACAGTGCCCCGGAATAATAATGTCACACACATACAGTGCTCCCAGAATAATAATATCACACACATACAGTGCCCCCAGAATAATAATGTCACACACATACAGTGCTCCCAGAATAATAATGTCACACACATACAGTGCCATCAGCACAATAATGTCACACACATACAGTGCTCCCAGAATAATAATGTCACACACATACAGTGCCCTCAGCACAATAATGTCACACACATACAGTGCTTCCAGAATAATAACGTCATACACATACAGTGCCCTCAGCACAATAATGTCACACACATACAATGCTCCCAGAATAATAATGTCACACACATACAGTGCCCCCGAATAATAATGTCACACACACACAGTGCCCCCAGAATGATAATGGCACACACATACAGTGCTCCCAGAATAATAATGTCACACACATACATTGCCCCCAGAATAATAATGTCACACACATATAGTGCTCCCAGAATAATAATGTCACACACATACAGTGCCCCCAGAATAATAATGGCACACACATACAGTATGCCCTCAATAAAAATGTCACACACATACAGTGCTGCCAGAATAACAATGTCACACACATAGAGTGCTCCCAGAATAATAATGTCACACACATACAGTGCTCCCAGAATAATAATGTCACACACATACAGTGCCCTCAGCACAATAATGTCACACACATACAGTGCTGCCAGAATAATAATATCACACACATACAGTGCTCCCAGAATAATAATATCACACACATACAGTGCTCCCAGAATAATAATGTCACACACATACAGTGTCCCCAGAATAATAATGTCACACACATACAGTGCCCCCGGAATAATAATGTCACACACATATTTTCCTCCCCCCCAGAATAATAATGTCACACACAAACAGTGCTCCCAGAATAATAATGTCACACACATACAGTGCCCCCAGAATAATAATGTCACACACATACAGTGTCCCCAGAATAATAATGTCACACACATACAGTGCCCCAGAAAAATAATGTCACACACATACAGTGCCACAGAATAATAATGTCACACACATGCAGTGCCCCCAGAACAATAATGTCACACACATACAGTGCCCTAAGAATAATAATGTCACACACATACAGAGCTTCCAGAATAATAACGTCATACACATACAGTGCCCTCAGCACAATAATGTCACACACATACAATGCTCCCAGAATAATAATGTCACACACATACAGTGCTCCCAGAATAATAATGTCACACACATACAGTGCCCCGAGAATAATAATGTCACACACATACAGTGCCCTAAGAATAATAATGTCACACACATACAGTATCCCCAGAATAATAATGTCACACACATATAGTACTCCCAGAATAATAATGTCACACACATACAGTATCCCCAGAATAATAATGTCACACACATACAGTATGCCCTCAATAATAATGTCACACACATACAGTATCCCCAGAATAATAATGTCACACACATACAGTGCCCCAGAAAAATAATGTCATACACATACAGTACCCCAGAATAACAATGTCACACACATACAGTGCCCCCAGAATAATAATGTCACACACATACAGTGCTCCCAGAATAATAATGTCACACACATACAGTGTCCCCAGAAAAATAATGTCACACACATACAGTGCCCCCAGAATAATAATGTCACACACATACAGTGCCCCAGAATAATAATGTCAAACACATGTATAGTGCCCCCAAAACAATAATGTCACACAAATACTATGCCCCCAGAATAATAATGTCACACACATATAGTGCCCCCAGAATAATAATGTCACACACATACAGTGCCCACAGAAAAATAATGTCACACACATACAGTGCCCCAGAATAATAATGTCACACACATACAACACCCCCAGAATAATAATGTCACACACATTCAGTGCTCCCAGAATAATAATGTCACACACATACAGTGTCCCAGTATAATAATGTCACACACATACAGATCTTCCAGAATAATAACGTCATACACATACAGTGCCCTCAGCACAATAATGTCACACACATACAATGCTCCCAGAATAATAATGTCACACACATACAGTGCTCCCAGAATAATAATGTCACACACATACAGTGCCCCCAAAATAATAATGTCACACACATACAGTGCTCCCAGAATAATAATGTCACACACATACAGTGCCCTTAGCACAATAATGTCACACACATACAGTGCTGCCAGAATAATAATGTCACACACATACAGTGCTCCCAGAATAATAATATCACACACATACAGTGCCCCCAGAATAATAATGTCACACACATACAGTGTCCCCAGAATAATAATGTCACACACATACAGTGCCCCAGAAAAATAATGTCACACACATACAGTGCCCCAGAATAATAATGTCACACACATACAGTGCCCCCAGAATAATAATGTCACACACATACAGTGCTCCCAGAATAATAATGTCACACACATACATTGCCCCCAGATTAATAATGTCACACACATATAGTGCTCCCAGAATAATAATGTCACACACATACAGTGCCCCCAGAATAATAATGGCACACACATACAGGATGCCCTCAATAAAAATGTCACACACATACAGTGCTGCCAGAATAACAATGTCACACACATACAGTGCTCCCAGAATAATAATGTCACACACATACAGTGCCCCCAGAAAAATAATGTCACACACATACAGTGCCCCCAGAATAATAATGTCACACACATACAGTGCTCCCAGAATAATAATGTCACACACATACAGTGCCCCCAGAATAATAATGTCACACACATACAGTATGCCCTCAATAAAAATGTCACACACATACAGTGTCCCCAGAATAATAATGTCACACACATATAGTGCTCCCAGAATAATGTCACTCACATACAGTGCTCCCAGAATAATAATGTCACACACATACAGTGCTCCCAGAATAATAATGTCACACACATTTAGTGTCCCCAGAAAAATAATGTCACACACATACAGTGCCCCCAGAATAATAATGCCACACACATACAGTGCCCCAGAATAATAATGTCAAACACATGTATAGTGCCCCCAGAATAATAATGTCACACAAATACTATGCCCCCAGAATAATAATGTCACACACATATAGTGCCCCCAGAATAATAATGTCACACACATACAGTGCTCCCAGAATAATAATGTCACACACATAAAACACCCCCAGAATAATAATGTCACACACATTCAGTGCTCCCAGAATAATAATGTCACACACATACAGTGCCCTAAGAATAATAATGTCACACACATACAGAGCTTCCAGAATAATAACGTCATACACATACAGTGCCCTCAGCTCAATAATGTCACACACATACAATGCTCCCAGACTAATAATGTCACACACATACAGTGTCCCCAGAATAATAATGTCACACACATACAGTGCTCCCAGAATAATAATGTCACACACATACAGTGCCCCCAGAATAATAATGTCACACACATACAGTGCTCCGAGAATAATAATGTCACACACATACAGTGCTCCCAGAATAATAATGTCACACACATACAGTGCTGCAGAATAATAATGTCACACACATACAGTGCTCCCAGAATAATAATATCACACACATACAGTGCCCCCAGAATAATAATGTCACACACATACAGTGTCCCCAGAATAATAATGTCACACACATACAGTGCCCCAGAATAATAATGTCACACACATATATCCCCCCCCCAGAATAATAATGTCACACACATACAGTGCTCCCAGAATAATAATGTCACACACATACAGTGCCCCCAGAATAATAATGTCACACACATACAGTGTCCCCAGAATAATAATGTCACACACATACAGTGCCCCAGAAAAATAATGTCACACACATACAGTGCCCCAGAATAATAATGTCACACACATGCAGTGCCCCAGAATAATAATATCACACACATACAGTGCTCCCAGAATAATAATGTCACACACATACAGTGCTGCAGAATAATAATGTCACACACATACAGTGCTCCCAGAATAATAATATCACACACATACAGTGCCCCCAGAATAATAATGTCACACACATACAGTGTCCCCAGAATAATAATGTCACACACATACAGTGCCCCAGAATAATAATGTCACACACATATATCCCCCCCCCAGAATAATAATGTCACACACATACAGTGCTCCCAGAATAATAATGTCACACACATACAGTGCCCCCAGAATAATAATGTCACACACATACAGTGTCCCCAGAATAATAATGTCACACACATACAGTGCCCCAGAAAAATAATGTCACACACATACAGTGCCCCAGAATAATAATGTCACACACATGCAGTGCCCCAGAATAATAATATCACACACATACCGTGCCCCAGAAAAATTATGACACACACATACAGTGCCCCAGAATAATAATGTCACACACATAATTATGCCCACAGAATAATAATGTCACACATATATAGTGCTCCCAGAATAATAATGTCACACACATACATTGCTCCCAGAATAATAATGTCACACACATACAGTGCCCCCAGAATAATAATGTCACACACATACAGTGCCCCCAGAATAATAATGTCACACACATACAGTGCTCCCAGAATAATAATGTCACACACATACAGTGTCCCCAGAAAAATAATGTCACACACATACAGTGCCCCCAGAATAATAATGTCACACACATACAGTGCCCCAGAATAATAATGTCAAACACATGTATAGTGCCCCCAAAACAATAATGTCACACAAATACTATGCCCCCAGAATAATAATGTCACACACATATAGTGCCCCCAGAATAATAATGTCACACACATACAGTGCCCACAGAAAAATAATGTCACACACATACAGTGCCCCAGAATAATAATGTCACACACATACAACACCCCCAGAATAATAATGTCACACACATTCAGTGCTCCCAGAATAATAATGTCACACACATACAGTGTCCCAGAATAATAATGTCACACACATACAGACCTTCCAGAATAATAACGTCATACACATACAGTGCCCTCAGCACAATAATGTCACACACATACAATGCTCCCAGAATAATAATGTCACACACATACAGTGCTCCCAGAATAATAATGTCACACACATACAGTGCCCCCAAAATAATAATGTCACACACATACAGTGCTCCCAGAATAATAATGTCACACACATACAGTGCCCTTAGCACAATAATGTCACACACATACAGTGCTGCCAGAATAATAATGTCACACACATACAGTGCTCCCAGAATAATAATATCACACACATACAGTGCCCCCAGAATAATAATGTCACACACATACAGTGTCCCCAGAATAATAATGTCACACACATACAGTGCCCCAGAAAAATAATGTCACACACATACAGTGCCCCAGAATAATAATGTCACACACATACAGTGCCCCCAGAATAATAATGTCACACACATACAGTGCTCCCAGAATAATAATGTCACACACATACATTGCCCCCAGATTAATAATGTCACACACATATAGTGCTCCCAGAATAATAATGTCACACACATACAGTGCCCCCAGAATAATAATGGCACACACATACAGGATGCCCTCAATAAAAATGTCACACACATACAGTGCTGCCAGAATAACAATGTCACACACATACAGTGCTCCCAGAATAATAATGTCACACACATACAGTGCCCCCAGAAAAATAATGTCACACACATACAGTGCCCCCAGAATAATAATGTCACACACATACAGTGCTCCCAGAATAATAATGTCACACACATACAGTGCCCCCAGAATAATAATGTCACACACATACAGTATGCCCTCAATAAAAATGTCACACACATACAGTGTCCCCAGAATAATAATGTCACACACATATAGTGCTCCCAGAATAATGTCACTCACATACAGTGCTCCCAGAATAATAATGTCACACACATACAGTGCTCCCAGAATAATAATGTCACACACATTTAGTGTCCCCAGAAAAATAATGTCACACACATACAGTGCCCCCAGAATAATAATGCCACACACATACAGTGCCCCAGAATAATAATGTCAAACACATGTATAGTGCCCCCAGAATAATAATGTCACACAAATACTATGCCCCCAGAATAATAATGTCACACACATATAGTGCCCCCAGAATAATAATGTCACACACATACAGTGCTCCCAGAATAATAATGTCACACACATAAAACACCCCCAGAATAATAATGTCACACACATTCAGTGCTCCCAGAATAATAATGTCACACACATACAGTGCCCTAAGAATAATAATGTCACACACATACAGAGCTTCCAGAATAATAACGTCATACACATACAGTGCCCTCAGCTCAATAATGTCACACACATACAATGCTCCCAGACTAATAATGTCACACACATACAGTGTCCCCAGAATAATAATGTCACACACATACAGTGCTCCCAGAATAATAATGTCACACACATACAGTGCCCCCAGAATAATAATGTCACACACATACAGTGCTCCGAGAATAATAATGTCACACACATACAGTGCTCCCAGAATAATAATGTCACACACATACAGTGCTGCAGAATAATAATGTCACACACATACAGTGCTCCCAGAATAATAATATCACACACATACAGTGCCCCCAGAATAATAATGTCACACACATACAGTGTCCCCAGAATAATAATGTCACACACATACAGTGCCCCAGAATAATAATGTCACACACATATATCCCCCCCCCCAGAATAATAATGTCACACACATACAGTGCTCCCAGAATAATAATGTCACACACATACAGTGCCCCCAGAATAATAATGTCACACACATACAGTGTCCCCAGAATAATAATGTCACACACATACAGTGCCCCAGAAAAATAATGTCACACACATACAGTGCCCCAGAATAATAATGTCACACACATGCAGTGCCCCAGAATAATAATGTCACACACATACAGTGCTCCCAGAATAATAATGTCACACACATACAGTGCCCCAGAATAATAATGTCACACACATACAGTGCCCCCAGAATAATAATGTCACACACATAGAGTACCCTAAGAATAATAATGTCACACACATACAGTATCCCCAGAATAATAATGTCACACACATATAGTGCTCCCAGAATAATAATGTCCCACACATACAGTGCCCCCAGAATAATAATGTCACACACATACAGTATGCCCTCAATAAAAATGTCACACACATACAGTGTCCCCAGAATAATAATGTCACACACATACAGTGCCCCAGAAAAATAATGTCAAACACATACAGTGCCCCCGAATAATAATGTCACACACACACAGTGCCCCCAGAATGATAATGGCACACACATACAGTGCTCCCAGAATAATAATGTCACACACATACATTGCCCCCAGAATATTAATGTCACACACATATAGTGCTCCCAGAATAATAATGTCACACACATACAGTGCCCCCAGAATAATAATGGCACACACATACAGTATGCCCTCAATAAAAATGTCACACACATACAGTGCTGCCAGAATAACAATGTCACACACATACAGTGCTCCCAGAATAATAATGTCACACACATACAGTGCTCCCAGAATAATAATGTCACACACATACAGTGCCCTCAGCACAATAATGTCACACACATACAGTGCCCCCAGAATAATAATGTCACACACATACAGTGCTCCCAGAATAATAATGTCACACACATACAGTGCCCTCAGCACAATAATGTCACACACATACAGTGCTCCCAGAATAATAATATCACACACATACAGTGCTCCCAGAATAATAATATCACACACATACAGTGCCCCCAGAATAATAATGTCACACAAATACAGTGCCCCCGGAATAATAATGTCACACACATATTTTCCTCCCCCCCAGAATAATAATGTCACACACAAACAGTGCTCCCAGAATAATAATGTCACACACATACAGTGCCCCCAGAATAATAATGTCACACACATACAGTGTCCACAGAATAATAATGTCACACACATACAGTGCCCCAGAAAAATAATGTCACACACATACAGTGCCACAGAATAATAATGTCACACACATATAGTGACCCCAGAATAATAATGTCACACACATACAGTGCCCCCAGAATAATAATATCACACACATATAGTGCCCCCAGAATAATAATGTCACACACATACCGTGCCCCAGAATAATAATGTCACACACATACAGTGCTCCCAGAATAATAATGTCACACACATACAGTGCTCCCAGAATAATAATGTCACACACATACAGTGCCCCGAGAATAATAATGTCACACACATATAGTGCCCTATGAATAATAATGTCACACACATACAGTATGCCCTCAATAAAAATATCACACACATACAGTGTCCCCAGAATAATAATGTCACACACATACAGTGCCCCAGAAAAATAATGTCACACACATACAGTACCCCAGAATAACAATGTCACACACATACAGTGCCCCCAGAATAATAATGTCACACACATACAGTGCTCCCAGAATAATAATGGCAGAAACATACAGTGCCCCCGGAATAATAATGTCACACACATACAGTGTCCCCAGAATAATAATGTCACACACATACAGTGCCCCAAAATAATAATGTCACACACAGACAGTGCTCCCAGAATAATAATGTCACACACATACAGTATGCCCTCAATAAAAATGTCACACACATACAGTTTCCCCAGAATAATAATGTCACACACATACAGTGCCCCATAATAATGTCACACACATACAGTGCCCCCAGAATAATAATGTCACACACATACAGTATGCCCTCAATAAAAATGTCACACACATACAGTGTCCCCAGAATAATAATGTCACACACATACAGTGCCCCCAGAATAATAATGTCACACACATACAGTGCCCCAGAATAATAATGTCAAACACATGTATAGTGCCCCCAGAATAATAATGTCACACAAATACTATGCCCCCAGAATAATAATGTCACACACATATAGTGCCCCCAGAATAATAATGTCACGCACATACAGTGTCCCCAGAATAATAATGTCACACACATACAGTGCTCCCAGAATAATAATGTCACACACATACAGTACCCCCAGAATAATAATGTCACACACATACAGTGCTCCCAGAATAATAATGTCACACACATACAGTGCCCTTAGCACAATAATGTCACACACATACAGTGCTGCAGAATAATAATGTCACACACATACAGTGCTCCCAGAATAATAATGTCACACACATACAGTGCCCCCAGAATAATAATGTCACACACATACAGTGTCCCCAGAATAATAATGTCACACACATACAGTGCCCCAGAAAAATAATGTCACACACATACAGTGCCCCAGAATAATAATGTCACACACATGCAGTGCCCCCAGAATAATAATGTCACACACATACAGTGCTCCCAGAATAATAATGTCACACACATACAGTGCCCCAGAATAATAATGTCACACACATACAGTGCCCCAGAATAATAATGTCACACACATACAGTGCCCCCAGAATAATAATGTCACACACATAGAGTGCCCTAAGAATAATAATGTCACACACATACAGTATCCCCAGAATAATAATGTTACACACATATAGTGCTCCCAGAATAATAATGTCACACACATACAGTGCCCCCAGAATAATAATGTCACACACATACAGTATGCCTTCAATAAAAATGTCACACACATACAGTGTCCCCAGAATAATAATGTCACACACATACAGTGCCCCAGAAAAATAATGTCACACACATACAGTGCCCCCGAATAATAATGTCACACACACACAGTGCCCCCAGAATGATAATGGCACACACATACAGTGCTCCCAGAATAATAATGTCACACACATACATTGCCCCCAGAATAATAATGTCACACACATATAGTGCTCCCAGAATAATAATGTCACACACATACAGTGCCCCCAGAATAATAATGGCACACACATACAGTATGCCCTCAATAAAAATGTCACACACATACAGTGCTGCCAGAATAACAATGTCACACACATAGAGTGCTCCCAGAATAATAATGTCACACACATACAGTGCTCCCAGAATAATAATGTCACACACATACAGTGCCCTCAGCACAATAATGTCACACACATACAGTGCTCCCAGAATAATAATATCACACACATACAGTGCTCCCAGAATAATAATGTCACACACATACAGTGTCCCCAGAATAATAATGTCACACACATACAGTGCCCCCGGAATAATAATGTCACACACATATTTTCCTCCCCCCCAGAATAATAATGTCACACACAAACAGTGCTCCCAGAATAATAATGTCACACACATACAGTGCCCCCAGAATAATAATGTCACACACATACCGTGTCCCCAGAATAATAATGTAACACACATACAGTGCCCCAGAAAAATAATGTCACACACATACAGTGCCACAGAATAATAATGTCACACACATGCAGTGCCCCCAGAACAATAATGTCACACACATACAGTGCCCTAAGAATAATAATGTCACACACATACAGAGCTTCCAGAATAATAACGTCATACACATACAGTGCCCTCAGCACAATAATGTCACACACATACAATGCTCCCAGAATAATAATGTCACACACATACAGTGCTCCCAGAATAATAATGTCACACACATACAGTGCCCCGAGAATAATAATGTCACACCCATACAGTGCCCTAAGAATAATAATGTCACACACATACAGTATCCCCAGAATAATAATGTCACACACATATAGTACTCCCAGAATAATAATGTCACACACATACAGTATCCCCAGAATAATAATGTCACACACATACAGTATGCCCTCAATAATAATGTCACACACATACAGTACCCCAGAATAACAATGTCACACACATACAGTGCCCCCAGAATAATAATGTCACACACATACAGTGCTCCCAGAATAATAATGTAACAAACATACAGTGCCCCCGGAATAATAATGTCACACACATACAGTGTCCCCAGAATAATAATGTCACACACATACAGTGCCCCAAAATAATAATGTCACACATAGACAGTGCTCCCAGAATAATTATGTCACACACATACAGTATGCCCTCAATAAAAATGTCACACACATACAGTGTCCCCAGAATATTAATGTCACACACATACAGTGCCCCATAATAATGTCACACACATACCGTGCCCCCAGAATAATAATGTCACACACATACAGTATGCCCTTAAATAAAAATGTCACACACATACAGTGTCCCCAGAATAATAATGTCACACACATACAGTGCCCCCAGAATAATAATGTCACACACATACAGTGTCCCCAGAATAATAATGTCACACACATACAGTGCTCCCAGAATAATAATGTCACACACATACAGTGCCCCGGAATAATAATGTCACACACATACAGTGCTCCCAGAATAATAATATCACACACATACAGTGCCCCCAGAATAATAATGTCACACACATACAGTGCTCCCAGAATAATAATGTCACACACATACAGTGCCATCAGCACAATAATGTCACACACATACAGTGCTCCCAGAATAATAATGTCACACACATACAGTGCCCTCAGCACAATAATGTCACACACATACAGTGCTTCCAGAATAATAACGTCATACACATACAGTGCCCTCAGCACAATAATGTCACACACATACAATGCTCCCAGAATAATAATGTCACACACATACAGTGCCCCCGAATAATAATGTCACACACACACAGTGCCCCCAGAATGATAATGGCACACACATACAGTGCTCCCAGAATAATAATGTCACACACATACATTGCCCCCAGAATAATAATGTCACACACATATAGTGCTCCCAGAATAATAATGTCACACACATACAGTGCCCCCAGAATAATAATGGCACACACATACAGTATGCCCTCAATAAAAATGTCACACACATACAGTGCTGCCAGAATAACAATGTCACACACATAGAGTGCTCCCAGAATAATAATGTCACACACATACAGTGCTCCCAGAATAATAATGTCACACACATACAGTGCCCTCAGCACAATAATGTCACACACATACAGTGCTGCCAGAATAATAATATCACACACATACAGTGCTCCCAGAATAATAATATCACACACATACAGTGCTCCCAGAATAATAATGTCACACACATACAGTGTCCCCAGAATAATAATGTCACACACATACAGTGCCCCCGGAATAATAATGTCACACACATATTTTCCTCCCCCCCAGAATAATAATGTCACACACAAACAGTGCTCCCAGAATAATAATGTCACACACATACAGTGCCCCCAGAATAATAATGTCACACACATACCGTGTCCCCAGAATAATAATGTAACACACATACAGTGCCCCAGAAAAATAATGTCACACACATACAGTGCCACAGAATAATAATGTCACACACATGCAGTGCCCCCAGAACAATAATGTCACACACATACAGTGCCCTAAGAATAATAATGTCACACACATACAGAGCTTCCAGAATAATAACGTCATACACATACAGTGCCCTCAGCACAATAATGTCACACACATACAATGCTCCCAGAATAATAATGTCACACACATACAGTGCTCCCAGAATAATAATGTCACACACATACAGTGCCCCGAGAATAATAATGTCACACCCATACAGTGCCCTAAGAATAATAATGTCACACACATACAGTATCCCCAGAATAATAATGTCACACACATATAGTACTCCCAGAATAATAATGTCACACACATACAGTATCCCCAGAATAATAATGTCACACACATACAGTATGCCCTCAATAATAATGTCACACACATACAGTACCCCAGAATAACAATGTCACACACATACAGTGCCCCCAGAATAATAATGTCACACACATACAGTGCTCCCAGAATAATAATGTCACAAACATACAGTGCCCCCGGAATAATAATGTCACACACATACAGTGTCCCCAGAATAATAATGTCACACACATACAGTGCCCCAAAATAATAATGTCACACATAGACAGTGCTCCCAGAATAATTATGTCACACACATACAGTATGCCCTCAATAAAAATGTCACACACATACAGTGTCCCCAGAATATTAATGTCACACACATACAGTGCCCCATAATAATGTCACACACATACCGTGCCCCCAGAATAATAATGTCACACACATACAGTATGCCCTTAAATAAAAATGTCACACACATACAGTGTCCCCAGAATAATAATGTCACACACATACAGTGCCCCCAGAATAATAATGTCACACACATACAGTGTCCCCAGAATAATAATGTCACACACATACAGTGCTCCCAGAATAATAATGTCACACACATACAGTGCCCCGGAATAATAATGTCACACACATACAGTGCTCCCAGAATAATAATATCACACACATACAGTGCCCCCAGAATAATAATGTCACACACATACAGTGCTCCCAGAATAATAATGTCACACACATACAGTGCCATCAGCACAATAATGTCACACACATACAGTGCTCCCAGAATAATAATGTCACACACATACAGTGCCCTCAGCACAATAATGTCACACACATACAGTGCTTCCAGAATAATAACGTCATACACATACAGTGCCCTCAGCACAATAATGTCACACACATACAATGCTCCCAGAATAATAATGTCACACACATACAGTGCCCCCGAATAATAATGTCACACACACACAGTGCCCCCAGAATGATAATGGCACACACATACAGTGCTCCCAGAATAATAATGTCACACACATACATTGCCCCCAGAATAATAATGTCACACACATATAGTGCTCCCAGAATAATAATGTCACACACATACAGTGCCCCCAGAATAATAATGGCACACACATACAGTATGCCCTCAATAAAAATGTCACACACATACAGTGCTGCCAGAATAACAATGTCACACACATAGAGTGCTCCCAGAATAATAATGTCACACACATACAGTGCTCCCAGAATAATAATGTCACACACATACAGTGCCCTCAGCACAATAATGTCACACACATACAGTGCTGCCAGAATAATAATATCACACACATACAGTGCTCCCAGAATAATAATATCACACACATACAGTGCTCCCAGAATAATAATGTCACACACATACAGTGTCCCCAGAATAATAATGTCACACACATACAGTGCCCCCGGAATAATAATGTCACACACATATTTTCCTCCCCCCCAGAATAATAATGTCACACACAAACAGTGCTCCGAGAATAATAATGTCACACACATACAGTGCCCCCAGAATAATAATGTCACACACATACAGTGTCCCCAGAATAATAATGTCACACACATACAGTGCCCCAGAAAAATAATGTCACACACATACAGTGCCACAGAATAATAATGTCACACACATGCAGTGCCCCCAGAACAATAATGTCACACACATACAGTGCCCTAAGAATAATAATGTCACACACATACAGAGCTTCCAGAATAATAACGTCATACACATACAGTGCCCTCAGCACAATAATGTCACACACATACAATGCTCCCAGAATAATAATGTCACACACATACAGTGCTCCCAGAATAATAATGTCACACACATACAGTGCCCCGAGAATAATAATGTCACACACATACAGTGCCCTAAGAATAATAATGTCACACACATACAGTATCCCCAGAATAATAATGTCACACACATATAGTACTCCCAGAATAATAATGTCACACACATACAGTATCCCCAGAATAATAATGTCACACACATACAGTATGCCCTCAATAATAATGTCACACACATACAGTATCCCCAGAATAATAATGTCACACACATACAGTGCCCCAGAAAAATAATGTCATACACATACAGTACCCCAGAATAACAATGTCACACACATACAGTGCCCCCAGAATAATAATGTCACACACATACAGTGCTCCCAGAATAATAATGTCACAAACATACAGTGCCCCCGGAATAATAATGTCACACACATACAGTGTCCCCAGAATAATAATGTCACACACATACAGTGCCCCAAAATAATAATGTCACACATAGACAGTGCTCCCAGAATAATTATGTCACACACATACAGTATGCCCTCAATAAAAATGTCACACACATACAGTGTCCCCAGAATATTAATGTCACACACATACAGTGCCCCATAATAATGTCACACACATACAGTGCCCCCAGAATAATAATGTCACACACATACAGTATGCCCTCAATAAAAATGTCACACACATACAGTGTCCCCAGAATAATAATGTCACACACATACAGTGCCCCCAGAATAATAATGTCACACACATACAGTGTCCCCAGAATAATAATGTCACACACATACAGTGCTCCCAGAATAATAATGTCACACACATACAGTGCCCCGGAATAATAATGTCACACACATACAGTGCTCCCAGAATAATAATATCACACACATACAGTGCCCCCAGAATAATAATGTCACACACATACAGTGCTCCCAGAATAATAATGTCACACACATACAGTGCCATCAGCACAATAATGTCACACACATACAGTGCTCCCAGAATAATAATGTCACACACATACAGTGCCCTCAGCACAATAATGTCACACACATACAGTGCTCCCAGAATAATGTCACACACATACAGTGCTCCCAGAATAATAATGTCACACACATACAGTGCCCTAAGAATAATAATGTCACACACATACAGTGCCCCCAGAATAATAGTGTCACACACATACAGTGCTCCCAGAATAATAATTTGACACACATACAGTGCCCCCAGAATCATAATGTCACACACATACAGAGCTCCCAGAATAATAATGTCACACACATACAGTACCCCCAGAATAATAATGTCAGACACATACAGTGTCCCCAGAATAATAATGTCACACACATACAGTGCTCCCAGAATAATAATATCACACACATACAGTGCCCAAGAATAATAATGTCACACACATTTAGTCCCCCCCCCCCAGAATAATAATGTCACACACATACAGTGCTCCCAGAATAATAATGTCACACACATACAGTGCCCCCAGAATAATAATGTCACACACATACAGTGCTCCCAGAATAATAATGTCACACACATACAGGGCTCCAAGAACAATAATGTCACACACATACACTGCCTTAGAATAATAATGTCACACACATACAGTGTCCCAGAATAATAATGTCACACACATACAGTACCCCCAGAATAATAATGTCACACACATACAGTACCCCCAGAATTATAATGTCACACACATAAAGTGACACAAGAATAATAATGTCACACACATGCAGTGCTCCTAGAATAATAATGTCACACACATACAGTGCCCCAGCATAATAATGTCACACACATACAGTACCCCCAGAATAATAATGTCACACACATACAGTGTTCCCAGAATAATAATCTCACACACATACAGTACCCCCAGAATAATAATGTCACACACATACAGTGTTCCCAGAATAATAATCTCACACACATACTATGCCCCCAGAATAATAATGTCACACACATACTATGCCCCCAGAATAATAATGTCACACACATACAGTCCCCCAGGATAATAATGTCACACACATATACAGTGCCCCAGAATAATAATGTCAGACACATACAGTGCCCCAGAATAATATTGTCACACACATACTATGCCCCCAGAATAATAATGTCACACACATACAGTCCCCCAGGATAATAATGTCACACACATATATAGTGCCACCAGAATAATAATGTCACACACATTCAGTGCTCCCAGAATAATAATGTCACACACATACTGTGCCCTAAGAATAATAATGTCACACACATACAGTACCCCAGAATAATAATGTCACACACATACAGTGCCCCAGAATAATAATGTCACACACATACAGTGCCCCAGAATAAAAATGTCGCACACAGACAGTGCTCCCAGAATAATAATATCACACACATACAGTGCTCCCAGAATAATAATGTCACACACATACAGTGCCCCCAGAATAATAATGTCACACACATAAAGTGTCCCCAGAATAATAATGTCACACACATACAGTGCCCCCATAATAATAATGTGAGACACATACAGTGCCCCCAGAATAATAATGTCACACACATACAGTACCCCCAGAATAATAATGTCACACACATACAGTACCCCCAGAATAATAATGTCACACACATACAGTGCCTTCACCAAAATGTCACACACATACAGTGCTCCCAGAATAATAATGTCACACACATACAGTGCTCCCAGAATAATAATGTCACACACATACAGTGTCCTAAGAATAATAATGTCACACACATACAGTGTCCCCAGAATAATAATGTCACACAAATACTATACCCCCAGAATAATAATGTCACACACATACAGTGCCCCCAGAATAATAATGTCACACATACAGTACCCCCAGAATAATAATGTCACACACATACAGTGCCCCCATAATAAAAATGTCACACACATAAAGTACCCCCAGAATAATAATGTCACACACATACAACACCCCCAGAATAATAATGTCACACACATACAGTGCCCCCAGAATAATAATGTCCCACACATACAGTGCCCCAGAATAATAATGTCACAAACATTCAGTGCTCCCAGAATAATAATGTCACATACATACAGTGCCCTAAGAATAATAATGTCTCACACATACAGTATCCCCAGAATAATAATGTCACACACATACAGTGCCCCAGAATAATAATGTCACACACATACAGTGCCCTCAGCACAATAATGTCACACACATACAGTGCTCCCATAATAATAATGTCACACACATACACTGCCCCAGAATAATAATGTCACACACATACAGTGTCCCAGAATAATGTCACACACATACTATGCCCCCAGAATAATAATTTCACACACATATAGCGACCCCAGAATAATAATGTCACACACATGCAGTGCTCCCAGAATAATAATGTCACACACATACTATGCCCCCAGAATAATAATGTCACACACATACAGTGCCCCAGAATAATAATATCAAACACATATATAGTGCCCCCAGAATAATAATGTCACACACATACAGTGCCCCCCAGAATAATAATGTCACACACATACAGTGCCCCAGAATAATAATGTCACACACATACAGTATCCCCAGAATAATAATGTCATACACATACAGTGCTCCCAGAATAATAATGTCACACACATACAGTGCCCCAGAATAATAATGTCAAACACATACAGTGCTCCCAGAATAATAATGTCACACACATACAGTGTCCCCAGAATAATAATGTCACACACATACATTGCCCCAGAATAATAATGTCAAACACATACAGTGCTCCCAGAATAATAATGTCACACACATACAGTGTCCCCAGAATAATAATGTCACACACATACATTGCCCCAGAATAATAATGTCACACACATGCAGTGCCCCCAGAATAATAATGTCACACACATACAGTGCTCCCAGAATAATAATGTCACACACATACAGTGCCACAGAATAATAATGTCAAACACATGTATAGTGCCCCCAGAATAATAATGTCACACAAATACTATGCCCCCAGAATAATAATGTCACACACATATACTGCCCCCAGAATAATAATGTCACACACATACAGTGCCCACAGAAGAATAATGTCACACACATACAGTGCCCCAGAATAATAATGTCACACACATTCAGTGCTCCCAGAATAATAATGTCACACACATACAGTGCCCTAAGAATAATAATGTCACACACATACAGAGCTTCCAGAATAATAACGTCATACACATACAGTGCCCTCAGCACAATAATGTCACACACATACAATGCTCCCAGACTAATAATGTAGAGCACATACAGCGTCTTCAGAATAATAATGTCACACACATACAGTGCTCCCAGAATAATAATGTCACACACATACAGTGCCCCCAGAATAATAATGTCACACACATACAGTGCTCCCAGAATAATAATATAACACACATACAGTGCCCCCAGAATAATAATGTCACACACATACAGTGTCCCCAGAATAATAATGTCACACACATACAGTACCCCCGGAATAATAATGTTACACACATACAGTGTCCCCAGAATAATAATGTCACACACATACAGTGCTCCCAGAATAATAATGTCACACACATACAGTGCCCCCAGAATAATAATGTCACACACATACAGTGTCCCCAGAATAATAATGTCACACACATACAGTGCCCTCAGCACAATAATGTCACACACATACAGTGCTGCCAGTATAGTAATGTCACACACATACAGTGCTCCCAGAATAATAATGTCACACATACACAGTGCCCCAGAAAAATAATGTCACACACATACAGTGCCCCAGAATAATAATGTATTACACATGCAGTGCCCGCAGAATAATAATGTCACACATATACAGTGCTCCCAGAATAATAATGTCACACACATACAGTGCCCCAGAATAATAATGTCACACACATACAGTGCCCCCAGAATAATAATGTAACACACATACAATGCCCCCAGAATAATAATGTCACACACATAGAGTGCCCTAAGAATAATAATGTCACACACATACAGTATCCCCAGAATAATAATGTCACACACATATAGTGCTACCAGAATAATAATGTCACACACATACAGTGCCCCCAGAATAATAATATCACAGACATACAGTATGCCCTCAATAAAAATGTCACACACATACAGTGTCCCCAGAATAATATTGTCACACACATACAGTGCCCCAGAAAAATAATGTCACACACATACAGTGCCCCAGAATAATAATGTCACACACATACAGTGCCCCCAGAATAATAATGGCACACACATACAGTGCTCCCAGAATAATAATGTCACACACATACATTGCCCCCAGAATAATAATGGCACACGCATATAGTGCTCCCAGAATAATAATGTCACACACATACAGTGCCCCCAGAATAATAATGGCACACACATACAGTATGCCCTCAATAAAAATGTCACACACATACATTGCCCCCAGAATAATAATATCACACACATACACTGCCCCAGAATAACAATGTCACACACATACAGTGCTACCATGAATAATAATGTCACACACATACAGTGCTCCCAGAATCATAATGTCACACACATACAGTGCCCCCAGAATAATAATGTCACACATATACAGTGCTCCCAGAATAATAATGTCACACACATACAGTGCCCTCAGCACAATAATGTCACACACATACAGTTCTACCAGAATAATAATGTCACACACATACAGTGCTCCCAGAATTATAATATCACACACATACAGTGCCCCCAGAATAATAATGTCACACACATACAGTGTCCCCAGAATAATAATGTCACACACATACAGTGCTCCCAGAATAATAATGTCACACACATACAGTGCCCCTAGAATAATAATGTCACACACATACAGTGTCCCCAGAATAATAATGTCACACACATACAGTGCCCCAGAAAAATAATGTCACACACATACAGTGCCCCAGAATAATAATGTCACACACATGCAGTGCCCCCAGAATAATAATGTCACACACATACAGTGCTCCCAGAATAATAATGTCACACACATACAGTGCCCCAGAATAATAATGTCACACACATACAGTGCCCCCAGAATAATAATGTCACACACATAGAGTGCCCTAAGAATAATAATGTCACACACATACAGTATCCCCAGAATAATAATGTCACACACATATAGTGCTCCCAGAATAATAATGTCACACACATACAGTGCCCCCAGAATAATAATGTCACACACATACAGTATGCCCTCAATAAAAATGTCACACACATACAGTGTCCCCAGAATAATAATGTCACAGACATACAGTGCCCCAGAAAAATATTGTCACACACATACAGTGCCCCCGAATAATAATGTCACACACACACAGTGCCCCCAGAATGATAATGGCACACACATACAGTGCTCCCAGAATAATAATGTCACACACATACATTGCCCCCAGAATAATAATGTCACACACATATAGTGCTCCCAGAATAATAATGTCACACACATACAGTGCCCCCAGAATAATAATGGCACACACATACAGTATGCCCTCAATAAAAATGTCACACACATACAGTGCTGCCAGAATAACAATGTCACACACATACAGTGCTCCCAGAATAATAATGTCACACTCATACAGTGCTCCCAGAATAATAATGTCACACACATACAGTGCCCTCAGCACAATAATGTCACACACATACAGTGCCCCCAGAATAATAATGTCACACACATACAGTGCTCCCAGAATAATAATGTCACACACATACAGTGCCCTCAGCACAATAATGTCACACACATACAGTGCTGCCAGAATAATAATATCACACACATACAGTGCCCCCAGAATAATAATGTCACACACATACAGTGCCCCCGGAATAATAATGTCACACACATATTTTCCTCCCCCCCCAGAATAATAATGTCACACACAAACAGTGCTCCCAGAATAATAATGTCACACACATACAGTGCCCCCAGAATAATAATGTCACACACATACAGTGTCCCCAGAATAATAATGTCACACACATACAGTGCCCCAGAAAAATAATGTCACACACATACAGTGCCACAGAATAATAATGTCACACACATGCAGTGCCCCAGAATAATAATGTCACACACATACAGTGCTCCCAGAATAATAATGTCACACACATACAGTGCCCCGAGAATAATAATGTCACACACATACAGTGCCCTAAGAATAATAATGTCACACACATACAGTATCCCCAGAAAAATAATGTCACACACATATAGTACTCCCAGAATAATAATGTCACACACATACAGTGCCCCCAGAATAATAATGTCACACACATACAGTGCCCTCAGCACAATAATGTCACACACATACAGTGCCCCCAGAATAATAATGTCACACACATACAGTGCTCCCAGAATAATAATGTCACACACATACAGTGCCCTCAGCACAATAATGTCACACACATACAGTGCTCCCAGAATAATAATATCACACACATACAGTGCTCCCAGAATAATAATATCACACACATACAGTGCCCCCAGAATAATAATGTCACACAAATACAGTGCCCCCGGAATAATAATGTCACACACATATTTTCCTCCCCCCCAGAATAATAATGTCACACACAAACAGTGCTCCCAGAATAATAATGTCACACACATACAGTGCCCCCAGAATAATAATGTCACACACATACAGTGTCCACAGAATAATAATGTCACACACATACAGTGCCCCAGAAAAATAATGTCACACACATACAGTGCCACAGAATAATAATGTCACACACATGCAGTGCCCCCAGAATAATAATGTCACACACATACAGTGCTCCCAGAATAATAATGTCACACACATACAGTGCCCCGAGAATAATAATGTCACACACATACAGTGCCCTAAGAATAATAATGTCACACACATACAGTATGCCCTCAATAAAAATATCACACACATACAGTGTCCCCAGAATAATAATGTCACACACATACAGTGCCCCAGAAAAATAATGTCACACACATACAGTACCCCAGAATAACAATGTCACACACATACAGTGCCCCCAGAATAATAATGTCACACACATACAGTGCTCCCAGAATAATAATGTCAGAAACATACAGTGCCCCCGGAATAATAATGTCACACACATACAGTGTCCCCAGAATAATAATGTCACACACATACAGTGCCCCAAAATAATAATGTCACACACAGACAGTGCTCCCAGAATAATAATGTCACACACATACAGTATGCCCTCAATAAAAATGTCACACACATACAGTTTCCCCAGAATAATAATGTCACACACATACAGTGCCCCATAATAATGTCACACACATACAGTGCCCCCAGAATAATAATGTCACACACATACAGTATGCCCTCAATAAAAATGTCACACACATACAGTGTCCCCAGAATAATAATGTCACACACATACAGTGCCCCCAGAATAATAATGTCACACACATACAGTGCCCCAGAATAATAATGTCAAACACATGTATAGTGCCCCCAGAATAATAATGTCACACAAATACTATGCCCCCAGAATAATAATGTCACACACATATAGTGCCCCCAGAATAATAATGTCACGCACATACAGTGTCCCCAGAATAATAATGTCACACACATACAGTGCTCCCAGAATAATAATGTCACACACATACAGTACCCCCAGAATAATAATGTCACACACATACAGTGCTCCCAGAATAATAATGTCACACACATACAGTGCCCTTAGCACAATAATGTCACACACATACAGTGCTGCAGAATAATAATGTCACACACATACAGTGCTCCCAGAATAATAATGTCACACACATACAGTGCCCCCAGAATAATAATGTCACACACATACAGTGTCCCCAGAATAATAATGTCACACACATACAGTGCCCCAGAAAAATAATGTCACACACATACAGTGCCCCAGAATAATAATGTCACACACATGCAGTGCCCCCAGAATAATAATGTCACACACATACAGTGCTCCCAGAATAATAATGTCACACACATACAGTGCCCCAGAATAATAATGTCACACACATACAGTGCCCCAGAATAATAATGTCACACACATACAGTGCCCCCAGAATAATAATGTCACACACATAGAGTGCCCTAAGAATAATAATGTCACACACATACAGTATCCCCAGAATAATAATGTTACACACATATAGTGCTCCCAGAATAATAATGTCACACACATACAGTGCCCCCAGAATAATAATGTCACACACATACAGTATGCCTTCAATAAAAATGTCACACACATACAGTGTCCCCAGAATAATAATGTCACACACATACAGTGCCCCAGAAAAATAATGTCACACACATACAGTGTCCCCGAATAATAATGTCACACACACACAGTGCCCCCAGAATGATAATGGCACACACATACAGTGCTCCCAGAATAATAATGTCACACACATACATTGCCCCCAGAATAATAATGTCACACACATATAGTGCTCCCAGAATAATAATGTCACACACATACAGTGCCCCCAGAATAATAATGGCACACACATACAGTATGCCCTCAATAAAAATGTCACACACATACAGTGCTGCCAGAATAACAATGTCACACACATAGAGTGCTCCCAGAATAATAATGTCACACACATACAGTGCTCCCAGAATAATAATGTCACACACATACAGTGCCCTCAGCACAATAATGTCACACACATACAGTGCTGCCAGAATAATAATATCACACACATACAGTGCTCCCAGAATAATAATATCACACACATACAGTGCTCCCAGAATAATAATGTCACACACATACAGTGTCCCCAGAATAATAATGTCACACACATACAGTGCCCCCGGAATAATAATGTCACAAACATATTTTCCTCCCCCCCAGAATAATAATGTCACACACAAACAGTGCTCCCAGAATAATAATGTCACACACATACAGTGCCCCCAGAATAATAATGTCACACACATACAGTGTCCCCAGAATAATAATGTCACACACATACAGTGCCCCAGAAAAATAATGTCACACACATACAGTGCCACAGAATAATAATGTCACACACATGCAGTGCCCCCAAAACAATAATGTCACACACATACAGTGCCCTAAGAATAATAATGTCACACACATACAGAGCTTCCAGAATAATAACGTCATACACATACAGTGCCCTCAGCACAATAATGTCACACACATACAATGCTCCCAGAATAATAATGTCACACACATACAGTGCTCCCAGAATAATAATGTCACACACATACAGTGCCCCGAGAATAATGTCACACACATACAGTGCCCTAAGAATAATAATGTCACACACATACAGTATCCCCAGAATAATAATGTCACACACATATAGTACTCCCAGAATAATAATGTCACACACATACAGTATCACCAGAATAATAATGTCACGCACATACAGTATGCCCTCAATAATAATGTCACACACATACAGTATCCCCAGAATAATAATGTCACACACATACAGTGCCCCAGAAAAATAATGTCATACACATACAGTACCCCAGAATAACAATGTCACACACATACAGTGCCCCCAGAATAATAATGTCACACACATACAGTGCTCCCAGAATAATAATGTCACAAACATACAGTGCCCCCGGAATAATAATGTCACACACATACAGTGTCCCCAGA
Source organism: Engystomops pustulosus (assembly GCF_040894005.1). NCBI lineage: Eukaryota > Metazoa > Chordata > Amphibia > Anura > Leptodactylidae > Engystomops > Engystomops pustulosus. The sequence goes on along the minus strand of NC_092413.1, from coordinate 228,101,283 downwards.
ATAATAATGTCACACACATACAGTGCCCCAAAATAATAATGTCACACATAGACAGTGCTCCCAGAATAATTATGTCACACACATAAAGTATGCCCTCAATAAAAATGTCACACACATACAGTGTCCCCAGAATAATAATGTCACACACATACAGTGCCCCCAGAATAATAATGTCACACACATACAGTGTCCCCAGAATAATAATGTCACACACATACAGTGCTCCCAGAATAATAATGTCACACACATACAGTGCCCCGGAATAATAATGTCACACACATACAGTGCTCCCAGAATAATAATATCACACACATACAGTGCCCCCAGAATAATAATGTCACACACATACAGTGCTCCCAGAATAATAATGTCACACACATACAGTGCCATCAGCACAATAATGTCACACACATACAGTGCTCCCAGAATAATAAAGTCACACACATACAGTGCCCTCAGCACAATAATGTCACACACATACAGTGCTCCCAGAATAATGTCACACACATACAGTGTTCCCAGAATAATAATGTCACACACATACAGTGCCCTAAGAATAATAATGTCACACACATACAGTGCCCCCAGAATAATAGTGTCACACACATACATTGCTCCCAGAATAATAATTTGACACACATACAGTGCCCCCAGAATCATAATGTCACACACATACAGAGCTCCCAGAATAATAATGTCACACACATACAGTACCCCCAGAATAATAATGTCAGACACATACAGTGTCCCCAGAATAATAATGTCACACACATACAGTGCTCCCAGAATAATAATATCACACACATACAGTGCCCAAGAATAATAATGTCACACACATTTAGTCCCCCCCCCCCGAATAATAATGTCACACACATACAGTGCTCCCAGAATAATAATGTCACACACATACAGTGCCCCCAGAATAATAATGTCACACACATACAGTGCTCCCAGAATAATAATGTCACACACATACAGGGCTCCAAGAACAATAATGTCACACACATACACTGCCCCAGAATAATAATGTCACACACATACAGTGTCCCAGAATAATAATGTCACACACATACAGTGCCCCCAGAATAATAATGTCACACACATACAGTGCCCCCAGAATTATAATGTCACACACATAAAGTGACACAAGAATAATAATGTCACACACATGCAGTGCTCCCAGAATAATAATGTCACACACATACAGTGCCCCAGCATAATAATGTCAAACACATTTAAAGTGCCCACAGAATAATAATGTCACACACATACAGTACCCCCAGAATAATAATGTCACACACATACAGTGTTCCCAGAATAATAATCTCACACACATACAGTACCCCCAGAATAATAATGTCACACACATACAGTGTTCCCAGAATAATAATCTCACACACATACTATGCCCCCAGAATAATAATGTCACACACATACTATGCCCCCAGAATAATAATGTCACACACATACAGTCCCCCAGGATAATAATGTCACACACATATACAGTGCCCCAGAATAATAATGTCAGACACATACAGTGCCCCAGAATAATATTGTCACACACATACTATGCCCCCAGAATAATAATGTCACACACATACAGTCCCCCAGGATAATAATGTCACACACATATATAGTGCCACCAGAATAATAATGTCACACACATTCAGTGCTCCCAGAATAATAATGTCACACACATACTGTGCCCTAAGAATAATAATGTCACACACATACAGTACCCCAGAATAATAATGTCACACACATACAGTGCCCCAGAATAATAATGTCACACACATACAGTGCCCCAGAATAAAAATGTCGCACACAGACAGTGCTCCCAGAATAATAATATCACACACATACAGTGCTCCCAGAATAATAATGTCACACACATACAGTGCCCCCAGAATAATAATGTCACACACATAAAGTGTCCCCAGAATAATAATGTCACACACATACAGTGCCCCCATAATAATAATGTCACACACATACAGTGCCCCCAGAATAATAATGTCACACACATACAGTACCCCCAGAATAATAATGTCACACACATACAGTACCCCCAGAATAATAATGTCACACACATACAGTACCCCCAGAATAATAATGTCACACACATACAGTGCCTTCACCAAAATGTCACACACATACAGTGCTCCCAGAATAATAATGTCACACACATACAGTGCTCCCAGAATAATAATGTCACACACATACAGTGTCCTAAGAATAATAATGTCACACACATACAGTGTCCCCAGAATAATAATGTCACACAAATACTATGCCCCCAGAATAATAATGTCACACACATACAGTGCCCCCAGAATATTAATGTCACACATACAGTACCCCCAGAATAATAATGTCACACACATACAGTGCCCCCATAATAAAAATGTCACACACATAAAGTACCCCCAGAATAATAATGTCACACACATACAACACCCCCAGAATAATAATGTCACACACATACAGTGCCCCCAGAATAATAATGTCCCACACATACAGTGCCCCAGAATAATAATGTCACAAACATTCAGTGCTCCCAGAATAATAATGTCACATACATACAGTGCCCTAAGAATAATAATGTCTCACACATACAGTATCCCCAGAATAATAATGTCACACACATACAGTGCCCCAGAATAATAATGTCACACACATACAGTGCCCTCAGCACAATAATGTCACACACATACAGTGCTCCCATAATAATAATGTCACACACATACACTGCCCCAGAATAATAATGTCACACACATACAGTGTCCCAGAATAATGTCACACACATACTATGCCCCCAGAATAATAATGTCACACACATATAGTGACCCCAGAATAATAATGTCACACACATGCAGTGCTCCCAGAATAATAATGTCACACACATACTATGCCCCCAGAATAATAATGTCACACACATACAGTGCCCCAGAATAATAATGTCAAACACATATATAGTGCCCCCAGAATAATAATGTCACACACATACAGTGCCCCCCAGAATAATAATGTCACACACATACAGTACCCCCAGAATAATAATGTCATACACATACAGTGCTCCCAGAATAATAATGTCACACACATACAGTGCTCCCAAAATAATAATGTCACACACATACAGTGTCCCCAGAATAATAATGTCTCACACATACAGTGCCACCAGAATAATAATGTCACACACATACAGTGCCCCAGAATAATAATGTCAAACACATACAGTGCTCCCAGAATAATAATGTCACACACATACAGTGTCCCCAGAATAATAATGTCACACACATACATTGCCCCAGAATAATAATGTCACACACATGCAGTGCCCCCAGAATAATAATGTCACACACATACAGTGCTCCCAGAATAATAATGTCACACACATACAGTGCCACAGAATAATAATGTCAAACACATGTATAGTGCCCCCAGAATAATAATGTCACACAAATACTATGCCCCCAGAATAATAATGTCACACACAGATAGTGCCCCCAGAATAATAATGTCACACACATACAGTGCCCACAGAAGAATAATGTCACACACATACAGTGCCCCAGAATAATAATGTCACACACATACAGTGCTCCCAGAATAATAATGTCACACACATACAGTGCCCTAAGAATAATAATGTCACACACATACAGAGCTTCCAGAATAATAACGTCATACACATACAGTTCCCTCAGCACAATAATGTCACACACATACAATGCTCCCAGACTAATAATGTCAAGCACATACAGCGTCTTCAGAATAATAATGTCACACACATACAGTGCTCCCAGAATAATAATGTCACACACATACAGTGCCCCCAGAATAATAATGTCACACACATACAGTGCTCCCAGAATAATAATATAACACATACAGTGCCCCCAGAATAATAATGTCACACACATACAGTGTCCCCAGAATAATAATGTCACACACATATACCCCCCCCCCCAGAATTATAATGTCACACACATACAGTGCTCCCAGAATAATAATGTCACACACATACAGTGCCCCCAGAATAATAATGTCACACACATACAGTGTCCCCAGAATAATAATGTCACACACATACAGTGCCCTCAGCACAATAATGTCACACACATACAGTGCTGCCAGTATAGTAATGTCACACACATACAGTGCTCCCAGAATAATAATGTCACACATACACAGTGCCCCAGAAAAATAATGTCACACACATACAGTGCCCCAGAATAATAATGTATTACACATGCAGTGCCCGCAGAATAATAATGTCACACATATACAGTGCTCCCAGAATAATAATGTCACACACATACAGTGCCCCAGAATAATAATGTCACACACATACAGTGCCCCCAGAATAATAATGTCACACACATACAATGCCCCCAGAATAATAATGTCACACACATAAAGTGCCCTAAGAATAATAATGTCACACACATACAGTGCCCCCAGAATAATAATATCACACACATATAGTGCTCCCAGAATAATAATGTCACACACATACAGTGCCCCCAGAATAATAATATCACAGACATACAGTATGCCCTCAAAAAAAATGTCACACACATACAGTGTCCCCAGAATAATATTGTCACACACATACAGTGCCCCAGAAAAATAATGTCACACACATACAGTGCCCCAGAATAATAATGTCACACACATACAGTGCCCCCAGAATAATAATGGCACACACATACAGTGCTCCCAGAATAATAATGTCACACACATACATTGCCCCCAGAATAATAATGGCACACGCATATAGTGCTCCCAGAATAATAATGTCACACACATACAGTGCCCCCAGAATAATAATGGCACACACATACAGTATGCCCTCAATAAAAATGTCACACACATACATTGCCCCCAGAATAATAATATCACACACATACACTGCCCCAGAATAACAATGTCACACACATACAGTGCTACCATGAATAATAATGTCACACACATACAGTGCTCCCAGAATCATAATGTCACACACATACTGTGCCCCCAGAATAATAATGTCACACATATACAGTGCTCCCAGAATAATAATGTCACACACATACAGTGCCCTCAGCACAATAATGTCACACACATACAGTTCTACCAGAATAATAATGTCACACACATACAGTGCTCCCAGAATTATAATATCACACACATACAGTGCCCCCAGAATAATAATGTCACACACATACAGTGTCCCCAGAATAATAATGTCACACACATACAGTGCTCCCAGAATAATAATGTCACACACATACAGTGCCCCTAGAATAATAATGTCACACACATACAGTGTCCCCAGAATAATAATGTCACACACATACAGTGCCCCAGAAAAATAATGTCACACACATACAGTGCCCCAGAATAATAATGTCACACACATGCAGTGCCCCCAGAATAATAATGTCACACACATACAGTGCTCCCAGAATAATAATGTCACACACATACAGTGCCCCAGAATAATAATGTCACACACATACAGTGCCCCCAGAATAATAATGTCACACACATAGAGTGCCCTAAGAATAATAATGTCACACACATACAGTATCCCCAGAATAATAATGTCACACACATATAGTGCTCCCAGAATAATAATGTCACACACATACAGTGCCCCCAGAATAATAATGTCACACACATACAGTATGCCCTCAATAAAAATGTCACACACATACAGTGTCCCCAGAATAATAATGTCACAGACATACAGTGCCCTCAGCACAATAATGTCACACACATACAGTTCTACCAGAATAATAATGTCACACACATACAGTGCTCCCAGAATTATAATATCACACACATACAGTGCCCCCAGAATAATAATGTCACACACATACATTGCCCCCAGAATAATAATGTCACACACATACAGTGCTCCCAGAATAATAATGTCACACACATACAGTGCCCCCAGAATAATAATGGCACACACATACAGTATGCCCTCAATAAAAATGTCACACACATACATTGCCCCCAGAATAATAATATCACACACATACACTGCCCCAGAATAACAATGTCACACACATACAGTGCTACCATGAATAATAATGTCACACACATACAGTGCTCCCAGAATCATAATGTCACACACATACTGTGCCCCCAGAATAATAATGTCACACATATACAGTGCTCCCAGAATAATAATGTCACACACATACAGTGCCCTCAGCACAATAATGTCACACACATACAGTTCTACCAGAATAATAATGTCACACACATACAGTGCTCCCAGAATTATAATATCACACACATACAGTGCCCCCAGAATAATAATGTCACACACATACAGTGTCCCCAGAATAATAATGTCACACACATACAGTGCTCCCAGAATAATAATGTCACACACATACAGTGCCCCTAGAATAATAATGTCACACACATACAGTGTCCCCAGAATAATAATGTCACACACATACAGTGCCCCAGAAAAATAATGTCACACACATACAGTGCCCCAGAATAATAATGTCACACACATGCAGTGCCCCCAGAATAATAATGTCACACACATACAGTGCTCCCAGAATAATAATGTCACACACATACAGTGCCCCAGAATAATAATGTCACACACATACAGTGCCCCCAGAATAATAATGTCACACACATAGAGTGCCCTAAGAATAATAATGTCACACACATACAGTATCCCCAGAATAATAATGTCACACACATATAGTGCTCCCAGAATAATAATGTCACACACATACAGTGCCCCCAGAATAATAATGTCACACACATACAGTATGCCCTCAATAAAAATGTCACACACATACAGTGTCCCCAGAATAATAATGTCACAGACATACAGTGCCCTCAGCACAATAATGTCACACACATACAGTTCTACCAGAATAATAATGTCACACACATACAGTGCTCCCAGAATTATAATATCACACACATACAGTGCCCCCAGAATAATAATGTCACACACATACAGTGTCCCCAGAATAATAATGTCACACACATACAGTGCTCCCAGAATAATAATGTCACACACATACAGTGCCCCTAGAATAATAATGTCACACACATACAGTGTCCCCAGAATAATAATGTCACACACATACAGTGCCCCAGAAAAATAATGTCACACACATACAGTGCCCCAGAATAATAATGTCACACACATGCAGTGCCCCCAGAATAATAATGTCACACACATACAGTGCTCCCAGAATAATAATGTCACACACATACAGTGCCCCAGAATAATAATGTCACACACATACAGTGCCCCCAGAATAATAATGTCACACACATAGAGTGCCCTAAGAATAATAATGTCACACACATACAGTATCCCCAGAATAATAATGTCACACACATATAGTGCTCCCAGAATAATAATGTCACACACATACAGTGCCCCCAGAATAATAATGTCACACACATACAGTATGCCCTCAATAAAAATGTCACACACATACAGTGTCCCCAGAATAATAATGTCACAGACATACAGTGCCCCAGAAAAATAATGTCACACACATACAGTGCCCCCGAATAATAATGTCACACACACACAGTGCCCCCAGAATGATAATGGCACACACATACAGTGCCCCCAGAATAATAATGGCACACACATACAGTATGCCCTCAATAAAAATGTCACACACATACAGTGCTGCCAGAATAACAATGTCACACACATACAGTGCTCCCAGAATAATAATGTCACACTCATACAGTGCTCCCAGAATAATAATGTCACACACATACAGTGCCCTCAGCACAATAATGTCACACACATACAGTGCCCCCAGAATAATAATGTCACACACATACAGTGCTCCCAGAATAATAATGTCACACACATACAGTGCCCTCAGCACAATAATGTCACACACATACAGTGCTGCCAGAATAATAATATCACACACATACAGTGCCCCCAGAATAATAATGTCACACACATACAGTGCCCCCGGAATAATAATGTCACACACATATTTTCCTCCCCCCCCAGAATAATAATGTCACACACATACAGTGCCCCCAGAATAATAATGTCACACACATACAGTGTCCCCAGAATAATAATGTCACACACATACAGTGCCCCAGAAAAATAATGTCACACACATACAGTGCCACAGAATAATAATGTCACACACATGCAGTGCCCCCAGAATAATAATGTCACACACATACAGTGCTCCCAGAATAATAATGTCACACACATACAGTGCCCCGAGAATAATAATGTCACACACATACAGTGCCCTAAGAATAATAATGTCACACACATACAGTATCCCCAGAAAAATAATGTCACACACATATAGTACTCCCAGAATAATAATGTCACACACATACAGTGCCCCCAGAATAATAATGTCACACACATACAGTATGCCCTCAATAAAAATATCACACACATACAGTGTCCCCAGAATAATAATGTCACACACATACAGTGCCCCAGAAAAATAATGTCACACACATACAGTACCCCAGAATAACAATGTCACACACATACAGTGCCCCCAGAATAATAATGTCACACACATACAGTGCTCCCAGAATAATAATGTCACAAACATACAGTGCCCCCGGAATAATAATGTTACACACATACAGTGTCCCCAGAATAATAATGTCACACACATACAGTGCCCCAAAATAATAATGTCACACACAGACAGTGCTCCCAGAATAATAATGTCACACACATACAGTATGCCCTCAATAAAAATGTCACACACATACAGTGTCCCCAGAATAATAATGTCACACACATACAGTGCCCCATAATAATGTCACACACATACAGTGCCCCCAGAATAATAATGTCACACACATACAGTATGCCCTTAATAAAAATGTCACACACATACAGTGTCCCCAGAATAATAATGTCACACACATACAGTGCCCCCAGAATAATAATGTCACACACATACAGTGCCCCAGAATAATAATGTCAAACACATGTATAGTGCCCCCAGAATAATAATGTCACACAAATACTATGCCCCCAGAATAATAATGTCACACACATATATTCCCCCCAGAATAATAATGTCACGCACATACAGTGTCCTCAGAATAATAATGTCACACACATACAGTGCTCCCAGAATAATAATGTCACACACATACAGTACCCCCAGAATAATAATGTCACACACATACAGTGCTCCCAGAATAATAATGTCACACACATACAGTGCCCTTAGCACAATAATGTCACACACATACAGTGCTGCAGAATAATAATGTCACACACATACAGTGCTCCCAGAATAATAATATCACACACATACAGTGCCCCCAGAATAATAATGTCACACACATACAGTGTCCCCAGAATAATAATGTCACACACATACAGTGCCCCAGAAAAATAATGTCACACACATACAGTGCCCCAGAATAATAATGTCACACACATGCAGTGCCCCCAGAATAATAATGTCACACACATACAGTGCTCCCAGAATAATAATGTCACACACATACAGTGCCCCAGAATAATAATGTCACACACATACAGTGCCCCAGAATAATAATATCACACACATACAGTGCTCCCAGAATAATAATGTCACACACATACAGTGCCCCCAGAATAATAATGTCACACACATACAGTGTCCCCAGAATAATAATGTCACACACATACAGTGCCCTCAGCACAATAATGTCACACACATACAGTGCTGCCAGAATAGTAATGTCACACACATACAGTGCTCCCAGAATAATAATGTCACACACATACAGTGCTCCCAGAATAATAATGTCACACACATACAGTGCCCCAGAATAATAATGTATTACACATGCAGTGCCCGCAGAATAATAATGTCACACATATACAGTGCTCCCAGAATAATAATGTCACACACATACAGTGCCCCAGAATAATAATGTCACACACATACAGTGCCCCCAGAATAATAATGTCACACACATAGAGTGCCCTAAGAATAATAATGTCACACACATACAGTATCTCCAGAATAATAATGTCACACACATATAGTGCTCCCAGAATAATAATGTCACACACATACAGTGCCCCCAGAATAATAATGTCACACACATACAGTATGCCCTCAATAAAAATGTCACACACATACAGTGTCCCCAGAATAATAATGTCACACACATACAGTGCCCCAGAAAAATAATGTCACACACATACAGTGCCCCCAGAATAATAATGGCACACACATACAGTGTCCCCAGAATAATAATGGCACACACATACAGTGCTCCCAGAATAATAATGTCACACACATACAGTGCCCCGGAATAATAATGTCACACACATACAGTGCTCCCAGAATAATAATATCACACACATACAGTGCCCCCAGAATAATAATGTCACACACATACAGTGCTCCCAGAATAATAATGTCACACACATACAGTGCCATCAGCACAATAATGTCACACACATACAGTGCTCCCAGAATAATAATGTCACACACATACAGTGCCCTCAGCACAATAATGTCACACACATACAGTGCTCCCAGAATAATGTCACACACATACAGTGCTCCCAGAATAATAATGTCACACACATACAGTGCCCTAAGAATAATAATGTCACACATATACAGTGCCCCCAGAATAATAGTGTCACACACATACAGTGCTCCCAGAATAATAATTTGACACACATACAGTGCCCCCAGAATCATAATGTCACACACATACAGAGCTCCCAGAATAATAATGTCACACACATACAGTACCCCCAGAATAATAATGTCAGACACATACAGAGCTCCCAGAATAATAATGTCACACACATACAGTGCTCCCAGAATAATAATATCACACACATACAGTGCCCAAGAATAATAATGTCACACACATACAGTGCCCCCGGAATAATAATGTCACACACATTTAGTCCCCCCCCCCCAGAATAATAATGTCACACACATACAGTGCTCCCAGAATAATAATGTCACACACATACAGTGCCCCCAGAATAATAATGTCACACACATACAGTGCTCCCAGAATAATAATGTCACACACATACAGGGCTCCAAGAACAATAATGTCACACACATACACTGCCCCAGAATAATAATGTCACACACATACAGTGTCCCAGAATAATAATGTCACACACATACAGTGCCCCCAGAATAATAATGTCACACACATACAGTGCCCCCAGAATTATAATGTCACACACATAAAGTGACACAAGAATAATAATGTCACACACATGCAGTGCTCCCAGAATAATAATGTCACACACATACAGTGCCCCAGCATAATAATGTCAAACACATATAAAGTGCCCACAGAATAATAATGTCACACACATACAGTACCCCCAGAATAATAATGTCACACACATACAGTGTTCCCAGAATAATAATCTCACACACATACAGTACCCCCAGAATAATAATGTCACACACATACAGTGTTCCCAGAATAATAATCTCACACACATACTATGCCCCCAGAATAATAATGTCACACACATACTATGCCCCCAGAATAATAATGTCACACACATACAGTCCCCCAGGATAATAATGTCACACACATATACAGTGCCCCAGAATAATAATGTCACACACATACAGTGTCCCCAGAATAATAATGTCACACAAATACTATGCCCCCAGAATAATAATGTCACACACATACAGTGCCCCCAGAATAATAATGTCACACATACAGTACCCCCAGAATAATAATGTCACATACATACAGTGCCCCCATAATAAAAATGTCACACACATAAAGTACCCCCAGAATAATAATGTCACACACATACAACACCCCCAGAATAATAATGTCACACACATACAGTGCCCCCAGAATAATAATGTCCCACACATACAGTGCCCCAGAATAATAATGTCACAAACATTCAGTGCTCCCAGAATAATAATGTCACATACATACAGTGCCCTAAGAATAATAATGTCTCACACATACAGTATCCCCAGAATAATAATGTCACACACATACAGTGCCCCAGAATAATAATGTCACACACATACAGTGCCCTCAGCACAATAATGTCACACACATACAGTGCTCCCATAATAATAATGTCACACACATACAGTGCCCTCAGCACAATAATGTCACACACATACACTGCCCCAGAATAATAATGTCACACACATACAGTGTCCCAGAATAATGTCACACACATACTATGCCCCCAGAATAATAATGTCACACACATATAGTGACCCCAGAATAATAATGTCACACACATGCAGTGCTCCCAGAATAATAATGTCACACACATACTATGCCCCCAGAATAATAATGTCACACACATACAGTGCCCCAGAATAATAATGTCAAACACATATATAGTGCCCCCAGAATAATAATGTCACACACATACAGTGCCCCCCAGAATAATAATGTCACACACATACAGTACCCCCAGAATAATAATGTCATACACATACAGTGCTCCAAGAATAATAATGTCACACACATACAGTGCTCCCAAAATAATAATGTCACACACATACAGTGTCCCCAGAATAATAATGTCTCACACATACAGTGCCACCAGAATAATAATGTCACACACATACAGTGCCCCAGAATAATAATGTCAAACACATACAGTGCTCCCAGAATAATAATGTCACACACATACAGTGTCCCCAGAATAATAATGTCACACACATACATTGCCCCAGAATAATAATGTCACACACATGCAGTGCCCCCAGAATAATAATGTCACACACATACAGTGCTCCCAGAATAATAATGTCACACACATACAGTGCCACAGAATAATAATGTCAAACACATGTATAGTGCCCCCAGAATAATAATGTCACACAAATACTATGCCCCCAGAATAATAATGTCACACACATATAGTGCCCCCAGAATAATAATGTCACACACATACAGTGCCCACAGAAGAATAATGTCACACACATACAGTGCCCCAGAATAATAATGTCACACACATACAGTGCTCCCAGAATAATAATGTCACACACATTCAGTGCTCCCAGAATAATAATGTCACACACATACAGTGCCCTAAGAATAATAATGTCACACACATACAGAGCTTCCAGAATAATAACGTCATACACATACAGTGCCCTCAGCACAATAATGTCACACACATACAATGCTCCCAGACTAATAATGTCAAGCACATACAGCGTCTTCAGAATAATAATGTCACACACATACAGTGCTCCCAGAATAATAATGTCACACACATACAGTGCCCCCAGAATAATAATGTCACACACATACAGTGCTCCCAGAATAATCATATAACACACATACAGTGCCCCCAGAATAATAATGTCACACACATACAGTGTCCCCAGAATAATAATGTCACACACATACAGTGCCCCGGAATAATATTGTCACACACATATATCCCCCCCCCCCCAGAATAATAATGTCACACACATACAGTGCTCCCAGAATAATAATGTCACACACATACAGTGCCTCCAGAATAATATTGTCACACACATACAGTGTCCCCAGAATAATAATGTCACACACATACAGTGCCCTCAGCACAATAATGTCACACACATACAGTGCTGCCAGTATAGTAATGTCACACACATACAGTGCTCCCAGAATAATAATGTCACACATACACAGTGCCCCAGAAAAATAATGTCACACACATACAGTGCCCCAGAATAATAATGTATTACACATGCAGTGCCCGCAGAATAATAATGTCACACATATACAGTGCTCCCAGAATAATAATGTCACACACATACAGTGCCCCAGAATAATAATGTCACACACATACAGTGCCCCCAGAATAATAATGTCACACACATACAGTGCCCCCAGAATAATAATGTCACACACATAGAGCGCCCTAAGAATAATAATGTCACACACATACAGTATCCCCAGAATAATAATGTCACACACATACAGTGCCCCAGAATAATAATGTCACACACATACAGTGCCCCCAGAATAATAATGTCACAGACATACAGTATGCCCTCAATAAAAATGTCACACACATACAGTGTCCCCAGAATAATATTGTCACACACATACAGTGCCCCAGAAAAATAATGTCACACACATACAGTGCCCCAGAATAATAATGTCACACACATACAGTGCCCCCAGAATAATAATGGCACACACATACAGTGCTCCCAGAATAATAATGTCACACACATACATTGTCCCCAGAATAATAATGTCACACGCATATAGTGCTCCCAGAATAATAATGTCACACACATACAGTGCCCCCAGAATAATAATGGCACACACATACAGTATGCCCTCAATAAAAATGTCACACACATACATTGCCCCCAGAATAATAATATCACACACATACACTGCCCCAGAATAACAATGTCACACACATACAGTGCTACCATGAATAATAATGTCACACACATACAGTGCTCCCAGAATCATAATGTCACACACATACAGTGCCCCCAGAATAATAATGTCACACATATACAGTGCTCCCAGAATAATAATGTCACACACATACAGTGCCCTCAGCACAATAATGTCACACACATACATTTCTACCAGAATAATAATGTCACACACATACAGTGCTCCCAGAATTATAATATCACACACATACAGTGCCCCCAGAATAATAATGTCACACACATACAGTGTCCCCAGAATAATAATGTCACACACATACAGTGCTCCCAGAATAATAATGTCACACACATACAGTGCCCCTAGAATAATAATGTCACACACATACAGTGTCCTCAGAATAATAATGTCACACACATACAGTGCCCCAGAAAAATAATGTCACACACATACAGTGCCCCAGAATAATAATGTCACACACATGCAGTGCCCCCAGAATAATAATGTCACACACATACAGTGCTCCCAGAATAATAATGTCACACACATACAGTGCCCCAGAATAATAATGTCACACACATACTGTGCCCCCAGAATAATAATGTCACACACATAGAGTGCCCTAAGAATAATAATGTCACACACATACAGTATCCCCAGAATAATAATGTCACACACATATAGTGCTCCCAGAATAATAATGTCACACACATACAGTGCCCCCAGAATAATAATGTCACACACATACAGTATGCCCTCAATAAAAATGTCACACACATACAGTGTCCCCAGAATAATAATGTCACAGACATACAGTGCCCCAGAAAAATAATGTCACACACATACAGTGCCCCGAATAATAATGTCACACACACAAAGTGCCCCCAGATTGATAATGGCACACACATACAGTGCTCCCAGAATAATAATGTCACACACATACATTGCCCCTAGAATAATAATGTCACACACATATAGTGCTCCCAGAATAATAATGTCACACACATACAGTGCCCCCAGAATAATAATGGCACACACATACAGTATGCCCTCAATAAAAATGTCACACACATACAGTGCTGCCAGAATAACAATGTCACACACATACAGTGCTCCCAGAATAATAATGTCACACTCATACAGTGCTCCCAGAATAATAATGTCACACACATACAGTGCCCTCAGCACAATAATGTCACACACATACAGTGCCCCCAGAATAATAATGTCACACACATACAGTGCTCCCAGAATAATAATGTCACACACATACAGTGCCCTCAGCACAATAATGTCACACACATACAGTGCTGCCAGAATAATAATATCACACACATACAGTGCCCCCAGAATAATAATGTCACACACATACAGTGCCCCCGGAATAATAATGTCACACACATATTTTCCTCCCCCCCAGAATAATAATGTCACACACAAACAGTGCTCCCAGAATAATAATGTCACACACATACAGTGCCCCCAGAATAATAATGTCACACACATACAGTGTCCCCAGAATAATAATGTCACACACATACAGTGCCCCAGAAAAATAATGTCACACACATACAGTGCCACAGAATAATAATGTCACACACATGCAGTGCCCCCAGAATAATAATGTCACACACATACAGTGCTCCCAGAATAATAATGTCACACACATACAGTGCCCCGAGAATAATAATGTCACACACATACAGTGCCCTAAGAATAATAATGTCACACACATACAGTATCCCCAGAAAAATAATGTCACACACATATAGTACTCCCAGAATAATAATGTCACACACATACAGTGCCCCCAGAATAATAATGTCACACACATACAGTATGCCCTCAATAAAAATATCACACACATACAGTGTCCCCAGAATAATAATGTCACACACATACAGTGCCCCAGAAAAATAATGTCACACACATACAGTACCCCAGAATAACAATGTCACACACATACAGTGCCCCCAGAATAATAATGTCACACACATACAGTGCTCCCAGAATAATAATGTCACAAACATACAGTGCCCCCGGAATAATAATCTCACACACATACAGTGTCCCCAGAATAATAATGTCACACACATACAGTGCCCAAAAATAATAATGTCACACACAGACAGTGCTCCCAGAATAATAATGTCACACACATACAGTATGCCCTCAATAAAAATGTCACACACATACAGTGTCCCCAGAATAATAATGTCACACACATACAGTGCCCCATAATAATGTCACACACATACAGTGCCCCCAGAATAATAATGTCACACACATACAGTATGCCCTTAATAAAAATGTCACACACATACAGTGTCCCCAGAATAATAATGTCACACACATACAGTGCCCCCAGAATAATAATGTCACACACATACAGTGCCCCAGAATAATAATGTCAAACACATGTATAGTGCCCCCAGAATAATAATGTCACACAAATACTATGCCCCCAGAATAATAATGTCACACACATATAGTGCCCCCAGAATAATAATGTCACGCACATACAGTGTCCTCAGAATAATAATGTCACACACATACAGTGCTCCCAGAATAATAATGTCACACACATACAGTGCCCTTAGCACAATAATGTCACACACATACAGTGCTGCAGAATAATAATGTCACACACATACAGTGCTCCCAGAATAATAATGTCACACACATACAGTGCCCCCAGAATAATAATGTCACACACATACAGTGTCCCCAGAATAATAATGTCACACACATACAGTGCCCCAGAAAAATAATGTCACACACATACAGTGCCCCAGAATAATAATGTCACACACATGCAGTGCCCCCAGAATAATAATGTCACACACATACAGTGCTCCCAGAATAATAATGTCACACACATACAGTGCCCCAGAATAATAATGTCACACACATACAGTGCCCCAGAATAATAATATCACACACATACAGTGCTCCCAGAATAATAATGTCACACACATACAGTGCCCCCAGAATAATAATGTCACACACATACAGTGTCCCCAGAATAATAATGTCACACACATACAGTGCCCTCAGCACAATAATGTCACACACATACAGTGCTGCCAGAATAGTAATGTCACACACATACAGTGCTCCCAGAATAATAATGTCACACACATACAGTGCTCCCAGAATAATAATGTCACACACATACAGTGCCCCAGAATAATAATGTATTACACATGCAGTGCCCGCAGAATAATAATGTCACACATATACAGTGCTCCCAGAATAATAATGTCACACACATACAGTGCCCCAGAATAATAATGTCACACACATACAGTGCCCCCAGAATAATAATGTCACACACATAGAGTGCCCTAAGAATAATAATGTCACACACATACAGTATCTCCAGAATAATAATGTCACACACATATAGTGCTCCCAGAATAATAATGTCACACACATACAGTGCCCCCAGAATAATAATGTCACACACATACAGTATGCCCTCAATAAAAATGTCACACACATACAGTGTCCCCAGAATAATAATGTCACACACATACAGTGCCCCAGAAAAATAATGTCACACACATACAGTGCCCCCAGAATAATAATGGCACACACATACAGTGTCCCCAGAATAATAATGGCACACACATACAGTGCTCCCAGAATAATAATGTCACACACATACAGTGCCCCGGAATAATAATGTCACACACATACAGTGCTCCCAGCATAATAATATCACACACATACAGTGCCCCCAGAATAATAATGTCACACACATACAGTGCTCCCAGAATAATAATGTCACACACATACAGTGCCATCAGCACAATAATGTCACACACATACAGTGCTCCCAGAATAATAATGTCACACACATACAGTGCCCTCAGCACAATAATGTCACACACATACAGTGCTCCCAGAATAATGTCACACACATACAGTGCTCCCAGAATAATAATGTCACACACATACAGTGCCCTAAGAATAATAATGTCACACATATACAGTGCCCCCAGAATAATAGTGTCACACACATACAGTGCTCCCAGAATAATAATTTGACACACATACAGTGCCCCCAGAATCATAATGTCACACACATACAGAGCTCCCAGAATAATAATGTCACACACATACAGTACCCCCAGAATAATAATGTCAGACACATACAGAGCTCCCAGAATAATAATGTCACACACATACAGTGCTCCCAGAATAATAATATCACACACATACAGTGCCCAAGAATAATAATGTCACACACATACAGTGCCCCCGGAATAATAATGTCACACACATTTAGTCCCCCCCCCCCAGAATAATAATGTCACACACATACAGTGCTCCCAGAATAATAATGTCACACACATACAGTGCCCCCAGAATAATAATGTCACACACATACAGTGCTCCCAGAATAATAATGTCACACACATACAGGGCTCCAAGAACAATAATGTCACACACATACACTGCCCCAGAATAATAATGTCACACACATACAGTGTCCCAGAATAATAATGTCACACACATACAGTGCCCCCAGAATAATAATGTCACACACATACAGTGCCCCCAGAATTATAATGTCACACACATAAAGTGACACAAGAATAATAATGTCACACACATGCAGTGCTCCCAGAATAATAATGTCACACACATACAGTGCCCCAGCATAATAATGTCAAACACATATAAAGTGCCCACAGAATAATAATGTCACACACATACAGTACCCCCAGAATAATAATGTCACACACATACAGTACCCCCAGAATAATAATGTCACACACATACAGTGTTCCCAGAATAATAATCTCACACACATACTATGCCCCCAGAATAATAATGTCACACACATACTATGCCCCCAGAATAATAATGTCACACACATACAGTCCCCCAGGATAATAATGTCACACACATATACAGTGCCCCAGAATAATAATGTCACACACATACAGTGTCCCCAGAATAATAATGTCACACAAATACTATGCCCCCAGAATAATAATGTCACACACATACAGTGCCCCCAGAATAATAATGTCACACATACAGTACCCCCAGAATAATAATGTCACATACATACAGTGCCCCCATAATAAAAATGTCACACACATAAAGTACCCCCAGAATAATAATGTCACACACATACAACACCCCCAGAATAATAATGTCACACACATACAGTGCCCCCAGAATAATAATGTCCCACACATACAGTGCCCCAGAATAATAATGTCACAAACATTCAGTGCTCCCAGAATAATAATGTCACATACATACAGTGCCCTAAGAATAATAATGTCTCACACATACAGTATCCCCAGAATAATAATGTCACACACATACAGTGCCCCAGAATAATAATGTCACACACATACAGTGCCCTCAGCACAATAATGTCACACACATACAGTGCTCCCATAATAATAATGTCACACACATACAGTGCCCTCAGCACAATAATGTCACACACATACACTGCCCCAGAATAATAATGTCACACACATACAGTGTCCCAGAATAATGTCACACACATACTATGCCCCCAGAATAATAATGTCACACACATATAGTGACCCCAGAATAATAATGTCACACACATGCAGTGCTCCCAGAATAATAATGTCACACACATACTATGCCCCCAGAATAATAATGTCACACACATACAGTGCCCCAGAATAATAATGTCAAACACATATATAGTGCCCCCAGAATAATAATGTCACACACATACAGTGCCCCCCAGAATAATAATGTCACACACATACAGTACCCCCAGAATAATAATGTCATACACATACAGTGCTCCAAGAATAATAATGTCACACACATACAGTGCTCCCAAAATAATAATGTCACACACATACAGTGTCCCCAGAATAATAATGTCTCACACATACAGTGCCACCAGAATAATAATGTCACACACATACAGTGCCCCAGAATAATAATGTCAAACACATACAGTGCTCCCAGAATAATAATGTCACACACATACAGTGTCCCCAGAATAATAATGTCACACACATACATTGCCCCAGAATAATAATGTCACACACATGCAGTGCCCCCAGAATAATAATGTCACACACATACAGTGCTCCCAGAATAATAATGTCACACACATACAGTGCCACAGAATAATAATGTCAAACACATGTATAGTGCCCCCAGAATAATAATGTCACACAAATACTATGCCCCCAGAATAATAATGTCACACACATATAGTGCCCCCAGAATAATAATGTCACACACATACAGTGCCCACAGAAGAATAATGTCACACACATACAGTGCCCCAGAATAATAATGTCACACACATACAGTGCTCCCAGAATAATAATGTCACACACATTCAGTGCTCCCAGAATAATAATGTCACACACATACAGTGCCCTAAGAATAATAATGTCACACACATACAGAGCTTCCAGAATAATAACGTCATACACATACAGTGCCCTCAGCACAATAATGTCACACACATACAATGCTCCCAGACTAATAATGTCAAGCACATACAGCGTCTTCAGAATAATAATGTCACACACATACAGTGCTCCCAGAATAATAATGTCACACACATACAGTGCCCCCAGAATAATAATGTCACACACATACAGTGCTCCCAGAATAATCATATAACACACATACAGTGCCCCCAGAATAATAATGTCACACACATACAGTGTCCCCAGAATAATAATGTCACACACATACAGTGCCCCGGAATAATATTGTCACACACATATATCCCCCCCCCCCCAGAATAATAATGTCACACACATACAGTGCTCCCAGAATAATAATGTCACACACATACAGTGCCTCCAGAATAATATTGTCACACACATACAGTGTCCCCAGAATAATAATGTCACACACATACAGTGCCCTCAGCACAATAATGTCACACACATACAGTGCTGCCAGTATAGTAATGTCACACACATACAGTGCTCCCAGAATAATAATGTCACACATACACAGTGCCCCAGAAAAATAATGTCACACACATACAGTGCCCCAGAATAATAATGTATTACACATGCAGTGCCCGCAGAATAATAATGTCACACATATACAGTGCTCCCAGAATAATAATGTCACACACATACAGTGCCCCAGAATAATAATGTCACACACATACAGTGCCCCCAGAATAATAATGTCACACACATACAGTGCCCCCAGAATAATAATGTCACACACATAGAGCGCCCTAAGAATAATAATGTCACACACATACAGTATCCCCAGAATAATAATGTCACACACATACAGTGCCCCAGAATAATAATGTCACACACATACAGTGCCCCCAGAATAATAATGTCACAGACATACAGTATGCCCTCAATAAAAATGTCACACACATACAGTGTCCCCAGAATAATATTGTCACACACATACAGTGCCCCAGAAAAATAATGTCACACACATACAGTGCCCCAGAATAATAATGTCACACACATACAGTGCCCCCAGAATAATAATGGCACACACATACAGTGCTCCCAGAATAATAATGTCACACACATACATTGTCCACAGAATAATAATGTCACACGCATATAGTGCTCCCAGAATAATAATGTCACACACATACAGTGCCCCCAGAATAATAATGGCACACACATACAGTATGCCCTCAATAAAAATGTCACACACATACATTGCCCCCAGAATAATAATATCACACACATACACTGCCCCAGAATAACAATTGCACACACATACAGTGCTACCATGAATAATAATGTCACACACATACAGTGCTCCCAGAATCATAATGTCACACACATACAGTGCCCCCAGAATAATAATGTCACACATATACAGTGCTCCCAGAATAATAATGTCACACACATACAGTGCCCTCAGCACAATAATGTCACACACATACATTTCTACCAGAATAATAATGTCACACACATACAGTGCTCCCAGAATTATAATATCACACACATACAGTGCCCCCAGAATAATAATGTCACACACATACAGTGTCCCCAGAATAATAATGTCACACACATACAGTGCTCCCAGAATAATAATGTCACACACATACAGTGCCCCTAGAATAATAATGTCACACACATACAGTGTCCTCAGAATAATAATGTCACACACATACAGTGCCCCAGAAAAATAATGTCACACACATACAGTGCCCCAGAATAATAATGTCACACACATGCAGTGCCCCCAGAATAATAATGTCACACACATACAGTGCTCCCAGAATAATAATGTCACACACATACAGTGCCCCAGAATAATAATGTCACACACATACTGTGCCCCCAGAATAATAATGTCACACACATAGAGTGCCCTAAGAATAATAATGTCACACACATACAGTATCCCCAGAATAATAATGTCACACACATATAGTGCTCCCAGAATAATAATGTCACACACATACAGTGCCCCCAGAATAATAATGTCACACACATACAGTATGCCCTCAATAAAAATGTCACACACATACAGTGTCCCCAGAATAATAATGTCACAGACATACAGTGCCCCAGAAAAATAATGTCACACACATACAGTGCCCCGAATAATAATGTCACACACACAAAGTGCCCCCAGATTGATAATGGCACACACATACAGTGCTCCCAGAATAATAATGTCACACACATACATTGCCCCTAGAATAATAATGTCACACACATATAGTGCTCCCAGAATAATAATGTCACACACATACAGTGCCCCCAGAATAATAATGGCACACACATACAGTATGCCCTCAATAAAAATGTCACACACATACAGTGCTGCCAGAATAACAATGTCACACACATACAGTGCTCCCAGAATAATAATGTCACACTCATACAGTGCTCCCAGAATAATAATGTCACACACATACAGTGCCCTCAGCACAATAATGTCACACACATACAGTGCCCCCAGAATAATAATGTCACACACATACAGTGCTCCCAGAATAATAATGTCACACACATACAGTGCCCTCAGCACAATAATGTCACACACATACAGTGCTGCCAGAATAATAATATCACACACATACAGTGCCCCCAGAATAATAATGTCACACACATACAGTGCCCCCGGAATAATAATGTCACACACATATTTTCCTCCCCCCCAGAATAATAATGTCACACACAAACAGTGCTCCCAGAATAATAATGTCACACACATACAGTGCCCCCAGAATAATAATGTCACACACATACAGTGTCCCCAGAATAATAATGTCACACACATACAGTGCCCCAGAAAAATAATGTCACACACATACAGTGCCACAGAATAATAATGTCACACACATGCAGTGCCCCCAGAATAATAATGTCACACACATACAGTGCTCCCAGAATAATAATGTCACACACATACAGTGCCCCGAGAATAATAATGTCACACACATACAGTGCCCTAAGAATAATAATGTCACACACATACAGTATCCCCAGAAAAATAATGTCACACACATATAGTACTCCCAGAATAATAATGTCACACACATACAGTGCCCCCAGAATAATAATGTCACACACATACAGTATGCCCTCAATAAAAATATCACACACATACAGTGTCCCCAGAATAATAATGTCACACACATACAGTGCCCCAGAAAAATAATGTCACACACATACAGTACCCCAGAATAACAATGTCACACACATACAGTGCCCCCAGAATAATAATGTCACACACATACAGTGCTCCCAGAATAATAATGTCACAAACATACAGTGCCCCCGGAATAATAATCTCACACACATACAGTGTCCCCAGAATAATAATGTCACACACATACAGTGCCCAAAAATAATAATGTCACACACAGACAGTGCTCCCAGAATAATAATGTCACACACATACAGTATGCCCTCAATAAAAATGTCACACACATACAGTGTCCCCAGAATAATAATGTCACACACATACAGTGCCCCATAATAATGTCACACACATACAGTGCCCCCAGAATAATAATGTCACACACATACAGTATGCCCTTAATAAAAATGTCACACACATACAGTGTCCCCAGAATAATAATGTCACACACATACAGTGCCCCCAGAATAATAATGTCACACACATACAGTGCCCCAGAATAATAATGTCAAACACATGTATAGTGCCCCCAGAATAATAATGTCACACAAATACTATGCCCCCAGAATAATAATGTCACACACATATAGTGCCCCCAGAATAATAATGTCACGCACATACAGTGTCCTCAGAATAATAATGTCACACACATACAGTGCTCCCAGAATAATAATGTCACACACATACAGTGCCCTTAGCACAATAATGTCACACACATACAGTGCTGCAGAATAATAATGTCACACACATACAGTGCTCCCAGAATAATAATGTCACACACATACAGTGCCCCCAGAATAATAATGTCACACACATACAGTGTCCCCAGAATAATAATGTCACACACATACAGTGCCCCAGAAAAATAATGTCACACACATACAGTGCCCCAGAATAATAATGTCACACACATGCAGTGCCCCCAGAATAATAATGTCACACACATACAGTGCTCCCAGAATAATAATGTCACACACATACAGTGCCCCAGAATAATAATGTCACACACATACAGTGCCCCAGAATAATAATGTCACACACATACAGTGCTCCCAGAATAATAATGTCACACACATACAGTGCCCCCAGAATAATAATGTCACACACATACAGTGTCCCCAGAATAATAATGTCACACACATACAGTGCCCTCAGCACAATAATGTCACACACATACAGTGCTGCCAGAATAGTAATGTCACACACATACAGTGCTCCCAGAATAATAATGTCACACATACACAGTGCCCCAGAAAAATAATGTCACACACATACAGTGCCCCAGAATAATAATGTATTACACATGCAGTGCCCGCAGAATAATAATGTCACACATATACAGTGCTCCCAGAATAATAATGTCACACACATACAGTGCCCCAGAATAATAATGTCACACACATACAGTGCCCCCAGAATAATAATGTCACACACATAGAGTGCCCTAAGAATAATAATGTCACACACATACAGTATCTCCAGAATAATAATGTCACACACATATAGTGCTCCCAGAATAATAATGTCACACACATACAGTGCCCCGAGAATAATAATGTCACACACATACAGTATGCCCTCAATAAAAATGTCACACACATACAGTGTCCCCAGAATAATAATGTCACACACATACAGTGCCCCAGAAAAATAATGTCACACACATACAGTGCCCCCAGAATAATAATGGCACACACATACAGTGTCCCCAGAATAATAATGTCACACACATACAGTGCTCCCAGAATAATAATGTCACACACATACAGTGCCCCGGAATAATAATGTCACACACATACAGTGCTCCCAGAATAATAATATCACACACATACAGTGCCCCCAGAATAATAATGTCACACACATACAGTGCTCCCAGAATAATAATGTCACACACATACAGTGCCATCAGCACAATAATGTCACACACATACAGTGCTCCCAGAATAATAATGTCACACACATACAGTGCCCTTAGCACAATAATGTCACACACATACAGTGCTCCCAGAATAATGTCACACACATACAGTGCTCCCAGAATAATAATGTCACACACATACAGTGCCCTAAGAATAATAATGTCACACACATACAGTGCCCCCAGAATAATAGTGTCACACACATACAGTGCTCCCAGAATAATAATTTGACACACATACAGTGCCCCCAGAATCATAATGTCACACACATACAGAGCTCCCAGAATAATAATGTCACACACATACAGTACCCCCAGAATAATAATGTCAGACACATACAGTGTCCCCAGAATAATAATGTCACACACATACAGTGCTCCCAGAATAATAATATCACACACATACAGTGCCCAAGAATAATAATGTCACACACATGCAGTGCCCCCGGAATAATAATGTCACACACATTTAGTCCCCCCCCCCCCCCAGAATAATAATGTCACACACATACAGTGCTCCCAGAATAATAATGTCACACACATACAGTGCCCCCAGAATAATAATGTCACACACATACATTGCTCCCAGAATAATAATGTCACACACATACAGGGCTCCAAGAACAATAATTTCACACACATACACTGCCCCAGAATAATAAAGTCACACACATACAGTGTCCCAGAATAATAATGTCACACACATACAGTGCCCCCAGAATAATAATGTCACACACATACAGTGCCCCCAGAATTATAATGTCACACACATAAAGTGACACAAGAATAATAATGTCACACACATGCAGTGCTCCCAGAATAATAATGTCACACACATACAGTGCCCCAGCATAATAATGTCAAACACATATAAAGTGCCCACAGAATAATAATGTCACACACATACAGTACCCCCAGAATAATAATGTCACACACATACAGTGTTCCCAGAATAATAATCTCACACACATACAGTACCCCCAGTATAATAATGTCACACACATACAGTGTTCCCAGAATAATAATCTCACACACATACTATGCCCCCAGAATAATAATGTCACACACATACTATGCCCCCAGAATAATAATGTCACACACATACAGTCCCCCAGGATAATAATGTCACACACATATACAGTGCCCCAGAATAATAATGTCAGACACATACAGTGCCCCAGAATAATATTGTCACACACATACTATGCCCCCAGAATAATAATGTCACACACATACAGTCCCCCAGGATAATAATGTCACACACATATGTAGTGCCACCAGAATAATAATGTCACACACATTCAGTGCTCCCAGAATAATAATGTCACACACATACTGTGCCCTAAGAATAATAATGTCACACACATACAGTACCCCAGAATAATAATGTCACACACATACAGTGCCCCAGAATAATAATGTCACACACATACAGTGCCCCAGAATAAAAATGTCGCACACAGACAGTGCTCCCAGAATAATAATATCACACACATACAGTGCTCCCAGAATAATAATGTCACACACATACAGTGCCCCCAGAATAATAATGTCACACACATAAAGTGTCCCCAGAATAATAATGTCACACACATACAGTGCCCCCATAATAATAATGTCACACACATACAGTGCCCCCAGAATAATAATGTCACACACATACAGTACCCCCAGAATAATAATGTCACACACATACAGTACCCCCAGAATAATAATGTCACACACATACAGTGCCTTCACCAAAATGTCACACACATACAGTGCTCCCAGAATAATAATGTCACACACATACAGTGCTCCCAGAATAATAATGTCACACACATACAGTGTCCTAAGAATAATAATGTCACACACATACAGTGTCCCCAGAATAATAATGTCACACAAATACTATGCCCCCAGAATAATAATGTCACACACATACAGTGCCCCCAGAATAATAATGTCACACATACAGTACCCCCAGAATAATAATGTCACACACATACAGTGCCCCCATAATAAAAATGTCACACACATAAAGTACCCCCAGAATAATAATGTCACACACATACAACACCCCCAGAATAAAAATGTCACACACATACAGTGCCCCCAGAATAATAATGTCCCACACATACAGTGCCCCAGAATAATAATGTCACAAACATTCAGTGCTCCCAGAATAATAATGTCACATACATACAGTGCCCTAAGAATAATAATGTCTCACACATACAGTATCCCCAGAATAATAATGTCACACACATACAGTGCCCCAGAATAATAATGTCACACACATACAGTGCCCTCAGCACAATAATGTCACACACATACAGCGCTCCCATAATAATAATGTCACACACATACACTGCCCCAGAATAATAATGTCACACACATACAGTGTCCCAGAATAATGTCACACACATACTATGCCCCCAGAATAATAATGTCACACACATATAGTGACCCCAGAATAATAATGTCACACACATGCAGTGCTCCCAGAATAATAATGTCACACACATACTATGCCCCCAAGAATAATAATGTCACACACATACAGTGCCCCAGAATAATAATGTCAAACACATATATAGTGCCCCCAGAATAATAATGTCACACACATACAGTGCCCCCCAGAATAATAATGTCACACACATACAGTACCCCCAGAATAATAATGTCATACACATACAGTGCTCCCAGAATAATAATGTCACACACATACAGTGCTCCCAAAATAATAATGTCACACACATACAGTGTCCCCAGAATAATAATGTCTCACACATACAGTGCCACCAGAATAATAATGTCACACACATACAGTGTCCCAGAATAATAATGTCAAACACATACAGTGCTCCCAGAATAATAATGTCACACACATACAGTGTCCCCAGAATAATAATGTCACACACATACATTGCCCCAGAATAATAATGTCACACACATGCAGTGCCCCCAGAATAATAATGTCACACACATACAGTGCTCCCAGAATAATAATGTCACACACATACAGTGCCACAGAATAATAATGTCAAACACATGTATAGTGCCCCCAGAATAATAATGTCACACAAATACTATGCCCCCAGAATAATGTCACACACATATAGTGCCCCCAGAATAATAATGTCACACACATACAGTGCCCACAGAAGAATAATGTCACACACATACAGTGCCCCAGAATAATAATGTCACACACATACAGTGCTCCCAGAATAATAATGTCACACACATTCAGTGCTCCCAGAATAATAATGTCACACACATACAGTGCCCTAAGAATAATAATGTCACACACATACAGAGCTTCCAGAATAATAACGTCATACACATACAGTGCCCGCAGCACAATAATGTCACACACATACAATGCTCCCAGACTAATAATGTCAAGCACATACAGCGTCTTCAGAATAATAATGTCACACACATACAGTGCTCCCAGAATAATAATGTCACACACATACAGTGCCCCCAGAATAATAATGTCACACACATACAGTGCTCCCAGAATAATAATATAACACACATACAGTGCCCCCAGAATAATAATGTCACACACATACAGTGTCCCCAGAATAATAATGTCACACACATACAGTGCCCCGGAATAATATTGTCACACACATATACCCCACCCCCCCCCAGAATTATAATGTCACACACATACAGTGCTCCCAGAATAATAATGTCACACACATACAGTGCCCCCAGAATAATAATGTCACACACATACAGTGTCCCCAGAATAATAATGTCACACACATACAGTGCCCTCAGCACAATATTGTCACACACATACAGTGCTGCCAGTATAGTAATGTCACACACATACAGTGCTCCCAGAATAATAATGTCACACATACACAGTGCCCCAGAAAAATAATGTCACACACATACAGTGCCCCAGAATAATAATGTCACACATATACAGTGCTCCCAGAATAATAATGTCACACACATACAGTGCCCCAGAATAATAATGTCACACACATACAGTGCCCCCAGAATAATAATGTCACACACATACAGTGCCCCCAGAATAATAATGTCACACACATAGAGTGCCCTAAGAATAATAATGTCACACACATACAGTATCCCCAGAATAATAATGTCACACACATATAGTGCTCCCAGAATAATAATGTCACACACATACAGTGCCCCCAGAATAATAATATCACAGACATACAGTATGCCCTCAATAAAAATGTCACACACATACAGTGTCCCCAGAATAATATTGTCACACACATACAGTGCCCCAGAAAAATAATGTCACACACATACAGTGCCCCAGAATAATAATGTCACACACATACAGTGCCCCCAGAATAATAATGGCACACACATACAGTGCTCCCAGAATAATAATGTCACACACATACATTGCCCCCAGAATAATAATGGCACACGCATATAGTGCTCCCAGAATAATAATGTCACACACATACAGTGCCCCCAGAAGAATAATGGCACACACATACAGTATGCCCTCAATAAAAATGTCACACACATACATTGCCCCCAGAATAATAATATCACACACATACACTGCCCCAGAATAACAATGTCACACACATACAGTGCTACCATGAATAATAATGTCACACACATACAGTGCTCCCAGAATCATAATGTCACACACATACAGTGCCCCCAGAATAATAATGTCACACATATACAGTGCTCCCAGAATAATAATGTCACACACATAAAGTGCCCTCAGCACAATAATGTCACACACATACAGTTCTACCAGAATAATAATGTCACACACATACAGTGCTCCCAGAATTATAATATCACACACATACAGTGCCCCCAGAATAATAATGTCACACACATACAGTGTCCCCAGAATAATAATGTCACACACATACAGTGCTCCCAGAATAATAATGTCACACACATACAGTGCCCCTAGAATAATAATGTCACACACATACAGTGTCCCCAGAATAATAATGTCACACACATACAGTGCCCCAGAAAAATAATGTCACACACATACAGTGCCCCAGAATAATAATGTCACACACATGCAGTGCCCCCAGAATAATAATGTCACACACATACAGTGCTCCCAGAATAATAATGTCACACACATACAGTGCCCCAGAATAATAATGTCACACACATACAGTGCCCCCAGAATAATAATGTCACACACATAGAGTGCCCTAAGAATAATAATGTCACACACATACAGTATCCCCAGAATAATAATGTCACACACATATAGTGCTCCCAGAATAATAATGTCACACACATACAGTGCCCCCAGAATAATAATGTCACACACATACAGTATGCCCTCAATAAAAATGTCACACACATACAGTGTCCCCAGAATAATAATGTCACAGACATACAGTGCCCCAGAAAAATAATGTCACACACATACAGTGCCCCCGAATAATAATGTCACACACACACAGTGCCCCCAGAATGATAATGGCACACACATACAGTGCTCCCAGAATAATAATGTCACACACATACATTGCCCCCAGAATAATAATGTCACACACATATAGTGCTCCCAGAATAATAATGTCACACACATACAGTGCCCCCAGAATAACAATGGCACACACATACAGTATGCCCTCAATAAAAATGTCACACACATACAGTGCTGCCAGAATAACAATGTCACACACATACAGTGCTCCCAGAATAATAATGTCACACTCATACAGTGCTCCCAGAATAATAATGTCACACACATACAGTGCCCTCAGCACAATAATGTCACACACATACAGTGCCCCCAGAATAATAATGTCACACACATACAGTGCTCCCAGAATAATAATGTCACACACATACAGTGCCCTCAGCACAATAATGTCACACACATACAGTGCTGCCAGAATAATAATATCACACACATACAGTGCCCCCGGAATAATAATGTCACACACATATTTTCCTCCCCCCCAGAATAATAATGTCACACACAAACAGTGCTCCCAGAATAATAATGTCACACACATACAGTGCCCCCAGAATAATAATGTCACACACATACAGTGTCCCCAGAATAATAATGTCACACACATACAGTGCCCCAGAAAAATAATGTCACACACATACAGTGCCACAGAATAATAATGTCACACACATGCAGTGCCCCCAGAATAATAATGTCACACACATACAGTGCTCCCAGAATAATAATGTCACACACATACAGTGCCCCGAGAATAATAATGTCACACACATACAGTGCCCTAAGAATAATAATGTCACACACATACAGTATCCCCAGAAAAATAATGTCACACACATATAGTACTCCCAGAATAATAATGTCACACACATACAGTGCCCCCAGAATAATAATGTCACACACATACAGTATGCCCTCAATAAAAATATCACACACATACAGTGTCCCCAGAATAATAATGTCACACACATACAGTGCCCCAGAAAAATAATGTCACACACATACAGTACCCCAGAATAACAATGTCACACACATACAGTGCCCCCAGAATAATAATGTCACACACATACAGTGCTCCCAGAATAATAATGTCACAAACATACAGTGCCCCCGGAATAATAATGTTACACACATACAGTGTCCCCAGAATAATAATGTCACACACATACAGTGCCCCAAAATAATAATGTCACACACAGACAGTGCTCCCAGAATAATAATGTCACACACATACAGTATGCCCTCAATAAAAATGTCACACACATACAGTGTCCCCAGAATAATAATGTCACACACATACAGTGCCCCATAATAATGTCACACACATACAGTGCCCCCAGAATAATAATGTCACACACATACAGTGCCCCCAGAATAATAATGTCACACACATACAGTATGCCCTTAATAAAAATGTCACACACATACAGTGTCCCCAGAATAATAATGTCACACACATACAGTGCCCCCAGAATAATAATGTCACACACATACAGTGCCCCAGAATAATAATGTCAAACACATGTATAGTGCCCCCAGAATAATAATGTCACACAAATACTATGCCCCCAGAATAATAATGTCACACACATATAGTGCCCCCAGAATAATAATGTCACGCACATACAGTGTCCTCAGAATAATAATGTCACACACATACAGTGCTCCCAGAATAATAATGTCACACACATACAGTACCCCCAGAATAATAATGTCACACACATACAGTGCTCCCAGAATAATAATGTCACACACATACAGTGCCCTTAGCACAATAATGTCACACACATACAGTGCTGCAGAATAATAATGTCACACACATACAGTGCTCCCAGAATAATAATGTCACACACATACAGTGCCCCCAGAATAATAATGTCACACACATACAGTGTCCCCAGAATAATAATGTCACACACATACAGTGCCCCAGAAAAATAATGTCACACACATACAGTGCCCCAGAATAATAATGTCACACACATGCAGTGCCCCCAGAATAATAATGTCACACACATACATTGCTCCCAGAATAATAATGTCACACACATACAGTGCCCCAGAATAATAATGTCACACACATACAGTGCCCCAGAATAATAATGTCACACACATACAGTGCTCCCAGAATAATAATGTCACACACATACAGTGCCCCCAGAATAATAATGTCACACACATACAGTGTCCCCAGAATAATAATGTCACACACATACAGTGCCCTCAGCACAATAATGTCACACACATACAGTGCTGCCAGAATAGTAATGTCACACACATACAGTGCTCCCAGAATAATAATGTCACACATACACAGTGCCCCAGAAAAATAATGTCACACACATACAGTGCCCCAGAATAATAATGTATTACACATGCAGTGCCCGCAGAATAATAATGTCACACATATACAGTGCTCCCAGAATAATAATGTCACACACATACAGTGCCCCAGAATAATAATGTCACACACATACAGTGCCCCCAGAATAATAATGTCACACACATAGAGTGCCCTAAGAATAATAGTGTCACACACATACAGTATCTCCAGAATAATAATGTCACACACATATAGTGCTCCCAGAATAATAATGTCACACAAATACAGTGCCCCCAGAATAATAATGTCACACACATACAGTATGCCCTCAATAAAAATGTCACACACATACAGTGTCCCCAGAATAATAATGTCACACACATACAGTGCCAAAAAAAAATAATGTCACACACATACAGTGCCCCCAGAATAATAATGGCACACACATACAGTGTCCCCAGAATAATAATGGCACACACATACAGTGCTCCCAGAATAATAATGTCACACACATACAGTGCCCCGGAATAATAATGTCACACACATAAAGTGCTCCCAGAATAATAATATCACACACATACAGTGCCCCCAGAATAATAATGTCACACACATACAGTGCCATCAGCACAATAATGTCACACACATACAGTGCTCCCAGAATAATAATGTCACACACATACAGTGCCCTCAGCACAATAATGTCACACACATACAGTGCTCCCAGAATAATGTCACACACATACAGTGCTCCCAGAATAATAATGTCACACACATACAGTGCCCTAAGAATAATAATGTCACACATATACAGTGCCCCCAGAATAATAGTGTCACACACATACAGTGCTCCCAGAATAATAATTTGACACACATACAGTGCCCCCAGAATCATAATGTCACACACATACAGAGCTCCCAGAATAATAATGTCACACACATACAGTACCCCCAGAATAATAATGTCAGACACATACAGAGCTCCCAGAATAATAATGTCACACACATACAGTGCTCCCAGAATAATAATATCACACACATACAGTGCCCAAGAATAATAATGTCACACACATACAGTGCCCCCGGAATAATAATGTCACACACATTTAGTCCCCCCCCCCCAGAATAATAATGTCACACACATACAGTGCTCCCAGAATAATAATGTCACACACATACAGTGCCCCCAGAATAATAATGTCACACACATACAGTGCTCCCAGAATAATAATGTCACACACATACAGGGCTCCAAGAACAATAATGTCACACACATACACTGCCCCAGAATAATAATGTCACACACATACAGTGTCCCAGAATAATAATGTCACACACATACAGTGCCCCCAGAATAATAATGTCACACACATACAGTGCCCCCAGAATTATAATGTCACACACATAAAGTGACACAAGAATAATAATGTCACACACATGCAGTGCTCCCAGAATAATAATGTCACACACATACAGTGCCCCAGCATAATAATGTCAAACACATATAAAGTGCCCACAGAATAATAATGTCACACACATACAGTACCCCCAGAATAATAATGTCACACACATACAGTGTTCCCAGAATAATAATCTCACACACATACAGTACCCCCAGAATAATAATGTCACACACATACAGTGTTCCCAGAATAATAATCTCACACACATACTATGCCCCCAGAATAATAATGTCACACACATACTATGCCCCCAGAATAATAATGTCACACACATACAGTCCCCCAGGATAATAATGTCACACACATATACAGTGCACCAGAATAATAATGTCAGACACATACAGTGCCCCAGAATAATATTGTCACACACATACTATGCCCCCAGAATAATAATGTCACACACATACAGTCCCCCAGGATAATAATGTCACACACATATATAGTGCCACCAGAATAATAATGTCACACACATTCAGTGCTCCCAGAATAATAATGTCACACACATACTGTGCCCTAAGAATAATAATGTCACAAACATACAGTGCCCCAGAATAATAATGTCACACACATACAGTGCCCCAGAATAAAAATGTCGCACACAGACAGTGCTCCCAGAATAATAATATCACACACATACAGTGCTCCCAGAATAATAATGTCACACACATACAGTGCCCCCAGAATAATAATGTCACACACATAAAGTGTCCCCAGAATAATAATGTCACACACATACAGTGCCCCCATAATAATAATGTCACACACATACAGTGCCCCCAGAATAATAATGTCACACACATACAGTACCCCCAGAATAATAATGTCACACACATACAGTACCCCCAGAATAATAATGTCACACACATACAGTGCCTTCACCAAAATGTCACACACATACAGTGCTCCCAGAATAATAATGTCACACACATACAGTGTCCTAAGAATAATAATGTCACACACATACAGTGTCCCCAGAATAATAATGTCACACAAATACTATGCCCCCAGAATAATAATGTCACACACATACAGTGCCCCCAGAATAATAATGTCACACGTACAGTACCCCCAGAATAATAATGTCACACACATACAGTGCCCCCATAATAAAAATGTCACACACAAAGTACCCCCAGAATAATAATGTCACACACATACAACACCCCCAGAATAATAATGTCACACACATACAGTGCCCCCAGAATAATAATGTCCCACACATACAGTGCCCCAGAATAATAATGTCACAAACATTCAGTGCTCCCAGAATAATAATGTCACATACATACAGTGCCCTAAGAATAATAATGTCTCACACATACAGGATCCCCAGAATAATAATGTCACACACATACAGTGCCCCAGAATAATAATGTCACACACATACAGTGCCCTCAGCACAATAATGTCACACACATACAGTGCTCCCATAATAATAATGTCACACACATACAGTGCCCTCAGCACAATAATGTCACACACATACACTGCCCCAGAATAATAATGTCACACACATACAGTGTCCCAGAATAATGTCACACACATACTATGCCCCCAGAATAATAATGTCACACACATATAGTGACCCCAGAATAATAATGTCACACACATGCAGTGCTCCCAGAATAATAATGTCACACACATACTATGCCCCCAGAATAATAATGTCACACACATACAGTGCCCCAGAATAATAATGTCAAACACATATATAGTGCCCCCAGAATAATAATGTCACACACATACAGTGCCCCCCAGAATAATAATGTCACACACATACAGTACCCCCAGAATAATAATGTCATACACATACAGTGCTCCCAGAATAATAATGTCACACACATACAGTGCTCCCAAAATAATAATGTCACACACATACAGTGTCCCCAGAATAATAATGTCTCACACATACAGTGCCACCAGAATAATAATGTCACACACATACAGTGCCCCAGAATAATAATGTCAAACACATACAGTGCTCCCAGAATAATAATGTCACACACATACAGTGTCCCCAGAATAATAATGTCACACACATACATTGCCCCAGAATAATAATGTCACACACATGCAGTGCCCCCAGAATAATAATGTCACACACATACAGTGCTCCCAGAATAATAATGTCACACACATACAGTGCCACAGAATAATAATGTCAAACACATGTATAGTGCCCCCAGAATAATAATGTCACACAAATACTATGCCCCCAGAATAATAATGTCACACACATATAGTGCCCCCAGAATAATAATGTCACACACATACAGTGCCCACAGAAGAATAATGTCACACACATACAGTGCCCCAGAATAATAATGTCACACACATACAGTGCTCCCAGAATAATAATGTCACACACATTCAGTGCTCCCAGAATAATAATGTCACACACATACAGTGCCCTAAGAATAATAATGTCACACACATACAGAGCTTCCAGAATAATAACGTCATACACATACAGTGCCCTCAGCACAATAATGTCACACACATACAATGCTCCCAGACTAATAATGTCAAGCACATACAGCGTCTTCAGAATAATAATGTCACACACATACAGTGCTCCCAGAATAATAATGTCACACACATACAGTGCCCCCAGAATAATAATGTCACACACATACAGTGCTCCCAGAATAATCATATAACACACATACAGTGCCCCCAGAATAATAATGTCACACACATACAGTGTCCCCAGAATAATAATGTCACACACATACAGTGCCCCGGAATAATATTGTCACACACATATATCCCCCCCCCCCAGAATAATAATGTCACACACATACAGTGCTCCCAGAATAATAATGTCACACACATACAGTGCCCCCAGAATAATAATGTCACACACATACAGTGTCCCCAGAATAATAATGTCACACACATACAGTGCCCTCAGCACAATAATGTCACACACATACAGTGCTGCCAGTATAGTAATGTCACACACATACAGTGCTCCCAGAATAATAATGTCACACATACACAGTGCCCCAGAAAAATAATGTCACACACATACAGTGCCCCCAGAATAATGTCACACACATACAGTGCCCCCAGAATAATAATGTCACACACATAGAGTGCCCCAGAATAATAATGTATTACACATGCAGTGCCCGCAGAATAATAATGTCACACATATACAGTGCTCCCAGAATAATAATGTCACACACATACAGTGCCCCAGAATAATAATGTCACACACATACAGTGCCCCCAGAATAATGTCACACACATACAGTGCCCCCAGAATAATAATGTCACACACATAGAGTGCCCTAAGAATAATAATGTCACACACATACAGTATCCCCAGAATAATAATGTCACACACATACAGTGCCCCAGAATAATAATGTCACACACATACAGTGCCCCCAGAATAATAATGTCACAGACATACAGTATGCCCTCAATAAAAATGTCACACACATACAGTGTCCCCAGAATAATATTGTCACACACATACAGTGCCCCAGAAAAATAATGTCACACACATACAGTGCCCCAGAATAATAATGTCACACACATACAGTGCCCCCAGAATAATAATGGCACACACATACAGTGCTCCCAGAATAATAATGTCACACACATACATTGCCCCCAGAATAATAATGTCACACGCATATAGTGCTCCCAGAATAATAATGTCACACACATACAGTGCCCCCAGAATAATAATGGCACACACATACAGTATGCCCTCAATAAAAATGTCACACACATACATTGCCCCCAGAATAATAATATCACACACATACACTGCCCCAGAATAACAATGTCACACACATACAGTGCTACCATGAATAATAATGTCACACACATACAGTGCTCCCAGAATCATAATGTCACACACATACAGTGCCCCCAGAATAATAATGTCACACATATACAGTGCTCCCAGAATAATAATGTCACACACATACAGTGCCCTCAGCACAATAATGTCACACACATACATTTCTACCAGAATAATAATGTCACACACATACAGTGCTCCCAGAATTATAATATCACACACATACAGTGCCCCCAGAATAATAATGTCACACACATACAGTGTCCCCAGAATAATAATGTCACACACATACAGTGCTCCAAGAATAATAATGTCACACACATACAGTGCCCCTAGAATAATAATGTCACACACATACAGTGTCCCCAGAATAATAATGTCACACACATACAGTGCCCCAGAAAAATAATGTCACACACATACAGTGCCCCAGAATAATAATGTCACACACATGCAGTGCCCCCAGAATAATAATGTCACACACATACAGTGCTCCCAGAATAATAATGTCACACACATACAGTGCCCCAGAATAATAATGTCACACACATACAGTGCCCCCAGAATAATAATGTCACACACATAGAGTGCCCTAAGAATAATAATGTCACACACATACAGTATCCCCAGAATAATAATGTCACACACATATAGTGCTCCCAGAATAATAATGTCACACACATACAGTGCCCCCAGAATAATAATGTCACACACATACAGTATGCCCTCAATAAAAATGTCACACACATACAGTGTCCCCAGAATAATAATGTCACAGACATACAGTGCCCCAGAAAAATAATGTCACACACATACAGTGCCCCCGAATAATAATGTCACACACAAACAGTGCCCCCAGATTGATAATGGCACACACATACAGTGCTCCCAGAATAATAATGTCACACACATACATTGCCCCCAGAATAATAATGTCACACACATATAGTGCTCCCAGAATAATAATGTCACACACCTACAGTGCCCCCAGAATAATAATGGCACACACATACAGTATGCCCTCAATAAAAATGTCACACACATACAGTGCTGCCAGAATAACAATGTCACACACATACAGTGCTCCCAGAATAATAATGTCACACTCATACAGTGCTCCCAGAATAATAATGTCACACACATACAGTGCCCTCAGCACAATAATGTCACACACATACAGTGCCCCCAGAATAATAATGTCACACACATACAGTGCTCCCAGAATAATAATGTCACACACATACAGTGCCCTCAGCACAATAATGTCACACACATACAGTGCTGCCAGAATAATAATATCACACACATACAGTGCCCCCAGAATAATAATGTCACACACATACAGTGCCCCCGGAATAATAATGTCACACACATATTTTCCTCCCCCCCAGAATAATAATGTCACACACAAACAGTGCTCCCAGAATAATAATGTCACACACATACAGTGCCCCCAGAATAATAATGTCACACACATACAGTGTCCCCAGAATAATAATGTCACACACGTACAGTGCCCCAGAAAAATAATGTCACACACATACAGTGCCACAGAATAATAATGTCACACACATGCAGTGCCCCCAGAATAATAATGTCACACACATACAGTGCTCCCAGAATAATAATGTCACACACATACAGTATCCCCAGAAAAATAATGTCACACACATATAGTACTCCCAGAATAATAATGTCACACACATACAGTGCCCCCAGAATAATAATGTCACACACATACAGTGCCCCGAGAATAATAATGTCACACACATACAGTGCCCTAAGAATAATAATGTCACACACATACAGTATCCCCAGAAAAATAATGTCACACACATATAGTACTCCCAGAATAATAATGTCACACACATACAGTGCCCCCAGAATAATAATGTCACACACATACAGTATGCCCTCAATAAAAATATCACACACATACAGTGTCCCCAGAATAATAATGTCACACACATACAGTGCCCCAGAAAAATAATGTCACACACATACAGTACCCCAGAATAACAATGTCACACACATACAGTGCCCCCAGAATAATAATGTCACACACATACAGTGCTCCCAGAATAATAATGTCACAAACATACAGTGCCCCCGGAATAATAATGTCACACACATACAGTGTCCCCAGAATAATAATGTCACACACATACAGTGCCCCAAAATAATAATGTCACACACAGACAGTGCTCCCAGAATAATAATGTCACACACATACAGTATGCCCTCAATAAAAATGTCACACACATACAGTGTCCCCAGAATAATAATGTCACACACATACAGTGCCCCATAATAATGTCACACACATACAGTGCCCCCAGAATAATAATGTCACACACATACAGTATGCCCGTAATAAAAATGTCACACACATACAGTGTCCCCAGAATAATAATGTCACACACATACAGTGCCCCCAGAATAATAATGTCACACACATACAGTGCCCCAGAATAATAATGTCAAACACATGTATAGTGCCCCCAGAATAATAATGTCACACAAATACTATGCCCCCAGAATAATAATGTCACACACATATAGTGCCCCCAGAATAATAATGTCACGCACATACAGTGTCCTCAGAATAATAATGTCACACACATACAGTGCTCCCAGAATAATAATGTCACACACATACAGTACCCCCAGAATAATAATGTCACACACATACAGTGCTCCCAGAATAATAATGTCACACACATACAGTGCCCTTAGCACAATAATGTCACACACATACAGTGCTGCAGAATAATAATGTCACACACATACAGTGCTCCCAGAATAATAATGTCACACACATACAGTGCCCCCAGAATAATAATGTCACACACATACAGTGTCCCCAGAATAATAATGTCACACACATACAGTGCCCCAGAAAAATAATGTCACACACATACAGTGCCCCAGAATAATAATGTCACACACATGCAGTGCCCCCAGAATAATAATGTCACACACATACAGTGCTCCCAGAATAATAATGTCACACACATACAGTGCCCCAGAATAATAATGTCACACACATACAGTGCCCCAGAATAATAATGTCACACACATACAGTGCTCCCAGAATAATAATGTCACACACATACAGTGCCCCCAGAATAATAATGTCACACACATACAGTGTCCCCAGAATAATAATGTCACACACATACAGTGCCCTCAGCACAATAATGTCACACACATACAATGCTGCCAGAATAGTAATGTCACACACATACAGTGCTCCCAGAATAATAATGTCACACATACACAGTGCCCCAGAAAAATAATGTCACACACATACAGTGCCCCAGAATAATAATGTATTACACATGCAGTGCCCGCAGAATAATAATGTCACACATATAC
This sequence comes from Engystomops pustulosus, assembly GCF_040894005.1. Taxonomy (NCBI): domain Eukaryota; kingdom Metazoa; phylum Chordata; class Amphibia; order Anura; family Leptodactylidae; genus Engystomops; species Engystomops pustulosus. The sequence goes on along the minus strand of NC_092413.1, from coordinate 228,058,905 downwards.
AGTGCTCCCAGAATAATAATGTCACACACATACAGTGCCCCAGAATAATAATGTCACACACATACAGTGCCCCCAGAATAATAATGTCACACACATAGAGTGCCCTAAGAATAATAATGTCACACACATACAGTATCTCCAGAATAATAATGTCACACACATATAGTGCTCCCAGAATAATAATGTCACACACATACAGTGCCCCCAGAATAATAATGTCACACACATACAGTATGCCCTCAATAAAAATGTCACACACATACAGTGTCCCCAGAATAATAATGTCACACACATACAGTGCCCCAGAAAAATAATGTCACACACATACAGTGCCCCCAGAATAATAATGGCACACACATACAGTGTCCCCAGAATAATAATGTCACACACATACAGTGCTCCCAGAATAATAATGTCACACACATACAGTGCCCCGGAATAATAATGTCACACACATACAGTGCTCCCAGAATAATAATATCACACACATACAGTGCCCCCAGAATAATAATGTCACACACATACAGTGCTCCCAGAATAATAATGTCACACACATACAGTGCCATCAGCACAATAATGTCACACACATACAGTGCTCCCAGAATAATAATGTCACACACATACAGTGCCCTTAGCACAATAATGTCACACACATACAGTGCTCCCAGAATAATGTCACACACATACAGTGCTCCCAGAATAATAATGTCACACACATACAGTGCCCTAAGAATAATAATGTCACACACATACAGTGCCCCCAGAATAATAGTGTCACACACATACAGTGCTCCCAGAATAATAATTTGACACACATACAGTGCCCCCAGAATCATAATGTCACACACATACAGAGCTCCCAGAATAATAATGTCACACACATACAGTACCCCCAGAATAATAATGTCAGACACATACAGTGTCCCCAGAATAATAATGTCACACACATACAGTGCTCCCAGAATAATAATATCACACACATACAGTGCCCAAGAATAATAATGTCACACACATACAGTGCCCCCGGAATAATAATGTCACACACATTTAGTCCCCCCCCCCCCCAGAATAATAATGTCACACACATACAGTGCTCCCAGAATAATAATGTCACACACATACAGTGCCCCCAGAATAATAATGTCACACACATACAGTGCTCCCAGAATAATAATGTCACACACATACAGGGCTCCAAGAACAATAATTTCACACACATACACTGCCCCAGAATAATAAAGTCACACACATACAGTGTCCCAGAATAATAATGTCACACACATACAGTGCCCCCAGAATAATAATGTCACACACATACAGTGCCCCCAGAATTATAATGTCACACACATAAAGTGACACAAGAATAATAATGTCACACACATGCAGTGCTCCCAGAATAATAATGTCACACACATACAGTGCCCCAGCATAATAATGTCAAACACATATAAAGTGCCCACAGAATAATAATGTCACACACATACAGTACCCCCAGAATAATAATGTCACACACATACAGTGTTCCCAGAATAATAATCTCACACACATACAGTACCCCCAGAATAATAATGTCACACACATACAGTGTTCCCAGAATAATAATCTCACACACATACTATGCCCCCAGAATAATAATGTCACACACATACTATGCCCCCAGAATAATAATGTCACACACATACAGTCCCCCAGGATAATAATGTCACACACATATACAGTGCCCCAGAATAATAATGTCAGACACATACAGTGCCCCAGAATAATATTGTCACACACATACTATGCCCCCAGAATAATAATGTCACACACATACAGTCCCCCAGGATAATAATGTCACACACATATGTAGTGCCACCAGAATAATAATGTCACACACATTCAGTGCTCCCAGAATAATAATGTCACACACATACTGTGCCCTAAGAATAATAATGTCACACACATACAGTACCCCAGAATAATAATGTCACACACATACAGTGCCCCAGAATAATAATGTCACACACATACAGTGCCCCAGAATAAAAATGTCGCACACAGACAGTGCTCCCAGAATAATAATATCACACACATACAGTGCTCCCAGAATAATAATGTCACACACATACAGTGCCCCCAGAATAATAATGTCACACACATAAAGTGTCCCCAGAATAATAATGTCACACACATACAGTGCCCCCATAATAATAATGTCACACACATACAGTGCCCCCAGAATAATAATGTCACACACATACAGTACCCCCAGAATAATAATGTCACACACATACAGTGCCTTCACCAAAATGTCACACACATACAGTGCTCCCAGAATAATAATGTCACACACATACAGTGCTCCCAGAATAATAATGTCACACACATACAGTGTCCTAAGAATAATAATGTCACACACATACAGTGTCCCCAGAATAATAATGTCACACAAATACTATGCCCCCAGAATAATAATGTCACACACATACAGTGCCCCCAGAATAATAATGTCACACATACAGTACCCCCAGAATAATAATGTCACACACATACAGTGCCCCCATAATAAAAATGTCACACACATAAAGTACCCCCAGAATAATAATGTCACACACATACAACACCCCCAGAATAATAATGTCACACACATACAGTGCCCCCAGAATAATAATGTCCCACACATACAGTGCCCCAGAATAATAATGTCACAAACATTCAGTGCTCCCAGAATAATAATGTCACATACATACAGTGCCCTAAGAATAATAATGTCTCACACATACAGTATCCCCAGAATAATAATGTCACACACATACAGTGCCCCAGAATAATAATGTCACACACATACAGTGCCCTCAGCACAATAATGTCACACACATACAGTGCTCCCATAATAATAATGTCACACACATACAATGCCCCAGAATAATAATGTCACACACATACAGTGTCCCAGAATAATGTCACACACATACTATGCCCCCAGAATAATAATGTCACACACATATAGTGACCCCAGAATAATAATGTCACACACATGCAGTGCTCCCAGAATAATAATGTCACACACATACTATGCCCCCAGAATAATAATGTCACACACATACAGTGCCCCAGAATAATAATGTCAAACACATATATAGTGCCCCCAGAATAATAATGTCACACACATACAGTGCCCCCCAGAATAATAATGTCACACACATACAGTACCCCCAGAATAATAATGTCATACACATACAGTGCTCCCAGAATAATAATGTCACACACATACAGTGCTCCCAAAATAATAATGTCACACACATACAGTGTCCCCAGAATAATAATGTCTCACACATACAGTGCCACCAGAATAATAATGTCACACACATACAGTGCCCCAGAATAATAATGTCAAACACATACAGTGTCCCAGAATAATGTCACACACATACTATGCCCCCAGAATAATAATGTCACACACATATAGTGACCCCAGAATAATAATGTCACACACATGCAGTGCTCCCAGAATAATAATGTCACACACATACTATGCCCCCAGAATAATAATGTCACACACATACAGTGCCCCAGAATAATAATGTCAAACACATATATAGTGCCCCCAGAATAATAATGTCACACACATACAGTGCCCCCCAGAATAATAATGTCACACACATACAGTACCCCCAGAATAATAATGTCATACACATACAGTGCTCCCAGAATAATAATGTCACACACATACAGTGCTCCCAAAATAATAATGTCACACACATACAGTGTCCCCAGAATAATAATGTCTCACACATACAGTGCCACCAGAATAATAATGTCACACACATACAGTGCCCCAGAATAATAATGTCAAACACATACAGTGCTCCCAGAATAATAATGTCACACACATACAGTGTCCCCAGAATAATAATGTCACACACATACATTGCCCCAGAATAATAATGTCACACACATGCAGTGCCCCCAGAATAATAATGTCACACACATACAGTGCTCCCAGAATAATAATGTCACACACATACAGTGCCACAGAATAATAATGTCAAACACATGTATAGTGCCCCCAGAATAATAATGTCACACAAATACTATGCCCCCAGAATAATAATGTCACACACATATAGTGCCCCCAGAATAATAATGTCACACACATACAGTGCCCACAGAAGAATAATGTCACACACATACAGTGCCCCAGAATAATAATGTCACACACATACAGTGCTCCCAGAATAATAATGTCACACACATTCAGTGCTCCCAGAATAATAATGTCACACACATACAGTGCCCTAAGAATAATAATGTCACACACATACAGAGCTTCCAGAATAATAACGTCATACACATACAGTGCCCTCAGCACAATAATGTCACACACATACAATGCTCCCAGACTAATAATGTCAAGCACATACAGCGTCTCCAGAATAATAATGTCACACACATACAGTGCTCCCAGAATAATAATGTCACACACATACAGTGCCCCCAGAATAATAATGTCACACACATACAGTGCTCCCAGAATAATAATATAACACACATACAGTGCCCCCAGAATAATAATGTCACACACATACAGTGTCCCCAGAATAATAATGTCACACACATACAGTGCCCCGGAATAATATTGTCACACACATATATCCCCCCCCCCCCCCAGAATAATAATGTCACACACATACAGTGCTCCCAGAATAATAATGTCACACACATACAGTGCCCCCAGAATAATAATGTCACACACATACAGTGTCCCCAGAATAATAATGTCACACACATACAGTGCCCTCAGCACAATAATGTCACACACATACAGTGCTGCCAGTATAGTAATGTCACACACATACAGTGCTCCCAGAATAATAATGTCACACATACACAGTGCCCCAGAAAAATAATGTCACACACATACAGTGCCCCAGAATAATAATGTATTACACATGCAGTGCCCGCAGAATAATAATGTCACACATATACAGTGCTCCCAGAATAATAATGTCACACACATACAGTGCCCCAGAATAATAATGTCACACACATACAGTGCCCCCAGAATAATAATGTCACACACATACAGTGCCCCCAGAATAATAATGTCACACACATAGAGTGCCCTAAGAATAATAATGTCACACACATACAGTATCCCCAGAATAATAATGTCACACACATATAGTGCTCCCAGAATAATAATGTCACACACATACAGTGCCCCCAGAATAATAATGTCACAGACATACAGTATGCCCTCAATAAAAATGTCACACACATACAGTGTCCCCAGAATAATATTGTCACACACATACAGTGCCCCAGAAAAATAATGTCACACACATACAGTGCCCCAGAATAATAATGTCACACACATACAGTGCCCCCAGAATAATAATGGCACACACATACAGTGCTCCCAGAATAATAATGTCACACACATACATTGCCCCCAGAATAATAATGTCACACGCATATAGTGCTCCCAGAATAATAATGTCACACACATACAGTGCCCCCAGAATAATAATGGCACACACATACAGTATGCCCTCAATAAAAATGTCACACACATACATTGCCCCCAGAATAATAATATCACACACATACACTGCCCCAGAATAACAATGTCACACACATACAGTGCTACCATGAATAATAATGTCACACACATACAGTGCTCCCAGAATCATAATGTCACACACATGCAGTGCCCCCAGAATAATAATGTCACACACATACAGTGCTCCCAGAATAATAATGTCACACACATACAGTGCTCCAGAATAATAATGTCACACACATACAGTGCCCCCAGAATAATAATGTCACACACATAGAGTGCCCTAAGAATAATAATGTCACACACATACAGTATCCCCAGAATAATAATGTCACACACATATAGTGCTCCCAGAATAATAATGTCACACACATACAGTGCCCCCAGAATAATAATGTCACACACATACAGTATGCCCTCAATAAAAATGTCACACACATACAGTGTCCCCAGAATAATAATGTCACAGACATACAGTGCCCCAGAAAAATAATGTCACACACATACAGTGCCCCCAAATAATAATGTCACACACACACAGTGCCCCCAGAATGATAATGGCACACACATACAGTGCTCCCAGAATAATAATGTCACACACATACATTGCCCCCAGAATAATAATGTCACACACATATAGTGCTCCCAGAATAATAATGTCACACACATACATTGCCCCCAGAATAATAATGTCACACACATATAGTGCTCCCAGAATAATAATGGCACACACATACAGTATGCCCTCAATAAAAATGTCACACACATACAGTGCTGCCAGAATAACAATGTCACACACATACAGTGCTCCCAGAATAATAATGTCACACTCATACAGTGCTCCCAGAATAATAATGTCACACACATACAGTGCCCTCAGCACAATAATGTCACACACATACAGTGCCCCCAGAATAATAATGTCACACACATACAGTGCTCCCAGAATAATAATGTCACACACATACAGTGCCCTCAGCACAATAATGTCACACACATACAGTGCTGCCAGAATAATAATATCACACACATACAGTGCCCCCAGAATAATAATGTCACACACATACAGTGCCCCCGGAATAATAATGTCACACACATATTTTCCTCCCCCCCAGAATAATAATGTCACACACAAACAGTGCTCCCAGAATAATAATGTCACACACATACAGTGCCCCCAGAATAATAATGTCACACACATACAGTGTCCCCAGAATAATAATGTCACACACATACAGTGCCCCAGAAAAATAATGTCACACACATACAGTGCCACAGAATAATAATGTCACACACATGCAGTGCCCCCAGAATAATAATGTCACACACATACAGTGCTCCCAGAATAATAATGTCACACACATACAGTGCCCCGAGAATAATAATGTCACACACATACAGTGCCCTAAGAATAATAATGTCACACACATACAGTATCCCCAGAAAAATAATGTCACACACATATAGTACTCCCAGAATAATAATGTCACACACATACAGTGCCCCCAGAATAATAATGTCACACACATACAGTATGCCCTCAATAAAAATATCACACACATACAGTGTCCCCAGAATAATAATGTCACACACATACAGTGCCCCAGAAAAATAATGTCACACACATACAGTACCCCAGAATAACAATGTCACACACATACAGTGCCCCCAGAATAATAATGTCACACACATACAGTGCTCCCAGAATAATAATGTCACAAACATACAGTGCCCCTGGAATAATAATGTTACACACATACAGTGTCCCCAGAATAATAATGTCACACACATACAGTGCCCCAAAATAATAATGTCACAC